>NC_137265.1:7960036-8442536 GCF_053477335.1 Acartia tonsa | reverse complement strand
GGGGCATCTGTGATCATACACACACACAATACACACACACATACACATACACATACACACACACACACACACACATACACACACACACACACACACACACACACACATGCTCACATTGAAAGAAAGGGCCAGGTGATAATTTCCCCCACAAATCCCCCAGAGTATTTCCCTTATTAGAAGGGTTTTTATTGGGGGGGGATTTATAAAAATTAAGGGATCAAGTTTATAATACGAAAAAATATTTTTTTTTAGTAACTTAAAAAGCTGCAAACGGGCAAAAGCCTAAAGCACATCATATGAACCGGCACAAAAATTCTTTTCATGTTCCATTTTAGGGCCTTTTTCTAATAGAAGTTCAATCTATATACATTTTTAGACCGTGGTTACTTCAGTTTGTTTGTGTGTTGTTTTTAACAATATAAAACCATAGGATGCATTAAAAGACATTTTACCAAAAATCCTATTAGATAAAGTATTTATTTTTATTTGTCTGTAGCTTAAGGTTTTCATAACTTTTGAACCGATTGAGTTCTCCATTATATGGAAGCTTCACATCAGTTTTTAGGTAGTTATAGGCTATCTTATTAATGAATATATAGGTGTTTATATAGTTTTAGGCTATTTTTCTGCTCTTCCCTTAAAATAGAGATTCTAGGGGCGTATCCGCTGGTAGCGCATAAATCTACCCAAAATAGACGTCTTTTATTTCATCGATATATTTGACATGATCCAAATTGAGGATTGGATAATGCAAGAATTGGGTTAGGGAGAGGGGGGAGGGGCTATTGCACAGATGTTCGTATAGCAGAGGTGATTTTGATTTCACATCTGCAAAAGGGCAAAACTTCAACTCTGGAATGAAAGCATACATTATTAACCCTATGCATTCTAAACCTGAACATTTGGATAAATTTTGGTGATTATTCAGTAACTATGTTATAATATCAATCAATAACCAAATGTTAATATTTCTTTTATGTTTTTATGACGTACAACAATTATGTTATTCTTCTTTATATCAACATAAACAAGGATGACAACATCTATAAAAGCCAAGCACAGAAAAGGTAGGACAAACGAATATAAACACTTTTAGAGTGTTAGAACCGAAAAAGCAGAATATAAATGTTTAAGTCTAAACAAAATTGTGAGTAAATTCGTTGCAAAAGGCTAAAAAACTGAATATTTTTAAAGGATATACTTACATCTAATTTAACGAAAAGAGTTAGCAATTCCGGGCTATGAACGGACCTACCCTAATTATAGAAAAGCTTTGCTTTCAAATAATTTGTTTTAATTTTATTATAAAAGATGCGTTACAAGTATTTAAAGCTTAATGCTGTTGACGAAGATATTAGGCAATTTTTAATTATAGTATATATTGGATATTATCTCTTATTAAAACCATACTAGCTTAAAACCATCTTAAGACCTACTACACCTAAAAATAGAATAGCCCTAAATCATTAAGGGACAAATGTAAATCTTCTCTAAATTGGAAAACTCAATTAGATCAGTCATTATCGAAATCTTACCTAAGCATTGAAAAAAACTTATATTACTTTATATAAAAGGATTATTGAAATAAGACACTTAATCTATTGTATGTAAAAAAAATGTTGATGGTTTTTGCATTTTTGTTTTAATTATTTTAGGGTTTTAACATATTTCAATTAAAAAAAAAATAAGTAAATAAAAGAAAATTTATAAATAATACAGAACTAGCCTCCTATTACAGTTAGGGAGTTGAATCCATTTTTATAGAAGCAGAAATATAATCTATGATTATGGTTTGGACCCTCTAAAACTGTAATCTACCCTTCCACTTTCCCCTCTCTTGGTGAAGATATCTTCAACGCCGATACGATTTTTGAAATATAAGATTCCACTTTTGTCTCTCTTGTTGAAGATATCTTCACCAAGAGAGGAAAAAGTGGAATCTTAAATTTCAAAAATCGTATCGGCGTTGAAGATATCTGCACCAAGAGAGGGGAAAGTGGAATCTTACATTTCAAAAATCGTTTCGGCGTTGAAGATATCTTCACCAAGAGAAGGGAAAGTAGAATCTTATATTTCAAAAATCGTATCGGCGTTGAAGATATCTTCACCAAGAGAGGGGAAAGTGGAAAGGTAGATGACAGTTTTAGAGGGTCCAAACCATAATCATAGATTATATTTCTGCTTCTATAAAAATGGATTCAACTACCTAACTGTATTAATAAAACCGGAGAACTCTTTTTTTCCGGGGTTTCTCTGATACCAACCTTCCCTTTCAATACTCACCCCCTCTCCACCCCCCTAAAAATGTAATTTCCTCTATGTAAGAGAAATAAAATTGTATAAACCCGCGAAAGCGCTACAAAATACGGTTCACATTTTGTTCCTCTCGATAAACAGCTGACACTCACCCTCCCCACTTCCCAACATTTATCCTCCCCCCTGTCACTTTCTCTCCTTCCCCCCCTTCTCTCTCTATTTTCTCCCCCCATCTATTTTTGTTAATTTGTCCGTCGTAGTTTATCAAAACTTTGTAAAGCAAAAACATCTGCAGATAATTGAAATACATAATTTTAGTGAAAAAATGTCATGTTAAAAAAATTGTGCTAAAAATAGGAGAATTATTCACTGGTGAAATTCAACACATTCTAGTCAAAAAGGTAATGATGTTTCAGTTAAAGAAAAGCTATTTTTCCCTTAACTTTTCCTTCAGCGCTTTTTATATTTTTTTTAACATACACGGCATTATCCATATTAATACCAGCCGCTTTTTAACCCTTTCCACATCTTTTTTTAATACTTTAATTTCCGGATTAATTTTTCCGCTTTTTCAAACTGACTTCCTACTTTAATAACTTTCATATTGATTTAAAGGGGTTAGTTCTATTATATATAGGTTTTCTTTGTTTGTAGCCTTAGATTATAATAAATACTGAACCGAATGAGTTGCTGTTTTAGGGTATTTAAGAAGTTTTGCAACAAATATACGTGTAAATTTGTCAAAACCGTATTTGTTAGAGCTTCGCTTGTATGGATGTTGTCATCCTTGTTTATTTATATTTTGTATGATTTATGAAATATATTTTTGCATTATGACTGATGGACCGACGGACCATGTAAATCTTCCTTAAACAATTCAGCCGTCTACCTTGAATAACAGCCGCGGAATTTACAGTTTCCCCATAGCATTACAGACTGACTGACAAAGTGAATTATATATTTGTTTCGGTACTAAAAATTGCTTATTTAAACGTAAAAGTATTGTAAAATCAATTTTTCTATTTCTCCCTACAATTACATATGTGAAATTTATACTTTTTTATGAAATAAGATATTTTGATATCTGTTTTTACATATGTTAATATTTTTAGGAGCTAGGTTGCTCTAAAACTAAATTATTATTTTTAAAAAGCTATTGTTTAATATAATCTCCAAAGGTTACTCAGAAACCAACAATCTATAAATACATCATATGATTGGTTTGAACTAAATGAAGTCAAGTTTACTACATTTATAATCCTAAGTGATTATGACAATAGATGGATGTACAAAAAGTGGCTTGGAATCTAGAGGGACAAGACAACGGCCGATTAATTGATGTACATCCACAATGATTGCTCCTTCCGGAGATTACAATTAAGGGTTAAAACGTTAGAACACTAACCTTAATGAACTAACCAATTAAAATTTAATAATAGTCCTCAAAGTTGTTAAGCCAAAAATATTGATAATATTGACACTTGATTATTAGTATATATATGTACATGACTTCATTTAGGTAGAATCCATATACCTTGTCACTAAGCAAATATTAATAGTACTGGCGGCTAAGCCCCTAATCTAAAGTAGCATCGCTTATGATGTTGACTTAGGAAACCCTATTCCATCTTAAAAATTTTAGTCTATTTTTTCTTAGCCTTTTATTTTGAAAGCTGTACACTAAAATAGCAGAAAACCTGCATATTGCCGTTTTAGGCTGTTAAACTACTTAGAGACTGTTATAAATAGTGCGAATATAGTTTTAAAATAGCAAAGATATAAATTATAAAAAAAGCAAAAAAATCAAAATATAAATTTTGAAATAAAGAGAAAGGAATCCTTATCAAAATGTGGCAAAACCTATTTTCATTCTTTAAATAATATTGAAAGTATAGAGTAAATTAAAATTATGCACAATTAAACAAATTTAATACAAAATTTAACCTAAATAAAATTTCTATTGCTTGAAAATTAGCTTCAGAAATATTCTATGAATCACATAAAAATATGTAGATATTGGTATACCCAGGGAGGGACGGGACATTGGACTGTAAATTAGCATACTGGTCCCCAAGGTTTTATAAACACGTTCTCTCAATCATTGGCTACAAGCCTTTGAGGTTAGTTGTCAAAATTGTCAATTGCTTAAATAAATATTTTTAACTAGGATTAGATACTTTTTTTATATAACAAGGATGACAACATCCATAAAAGCGAAGCACTGAAACAGTAGGACAAACGGACATTAACACTTGTATAGTATCTGAACTGAAAAATCGGAACATAAATGTATAAATGTCGAATCAAAATTGTAGGTAAATTTGTTGAAAAACTGCTTAAAAACAGGATAATGTTTATGGACATACTTACATTTTTGGACTTGATTATAGAGTTGCTTCGCTTATAATATTGTTCTTTGTTGTCCCAGGAATCAATATACAAAAAATCAGATCAAACGGATAATTAAAACACTTGAAAATTTGTTGTTAAAAAAGTGGAAAAATCAACATGTTTAAAATGGACGTACGGACATTCTGGTAATGATTATAGAGTTGCTACGCTTTCTAACTCGTACCCAACTACTACAGGAATCATCATGCAAAGTTTGAAATCGATAGGACATTTCTAATATGCCTAAATTAACGAATAAAAGCTATCTATCTCGGACGGACGGACGTACGGACGGACGGACGGACCGACCCTAATTATAGAAAAGCTTCGCTTTTAAAAAAAACTTGATTATTGATTAATAAAAAAGATAAGTTGTGAAAAGTAAAGCATATTTTTTACAAAATATTAATGTGTTAAACACATGTAGTTAGGATCTTATCATATGGGATTATGTACTAGAAATACGCGTAATTCTATTTTTTTATAGAATGTTATTTTAAAGTATATTTTAAATGTTGTTACATATGCCTAAAAGTATAAGTTACCCTCTAAATCTTTAGCCTTGAAAATTTTCACTGTAATGTCGAAAAATGTTTTTCTTTTCAAATATTGGAAATTTAAAGAGAACAAAAAGCTATTAATGCCCAAAATCATAACTCATAATAACTGATGCACCACAATTTGGACCTCCAAATGAAGGTTGTGCAATCAAATTGGTTGTTGTATTTAGAACGTTTGTAGTAATGTACATATAATGAAGTTAATTTTAGTAGTGCTTTGATAGCTTCTTATGGCTGAGCCAATTATTAGTACCTATAAATGTCATTGTTGTACCAATTTCTATCCCTATCCAAGAGTTTTAATTTAAAATGGGCATTATTTTAGGATTATTATGATATTATTTCTGCGCTTCTTATTGAAATAAAAGTCCTTGTTTTGATAATATATATCCTTATCCTAGAGTATTAATTTTTAATGGGCATAATTTAAAATATTCTGTTAATTACTTGTTATTGCTGCGCTACTAATGGATATGATTGTCCTTGATTTATTAAAAAATGGATTTATTATTACTTAAATCTTGCACCAGATTATAATGTACTTTAATAAAGTGAAACTTGTAGCGGGCCAAAATAACGATCAATCCCATCCCCTCTTACTGGATGAACCAACTGACCAATAAATGACAGTGGAAATAGCAACCTAAAGTTCTACATCTATCTTATAAATGTCCTTATCCTCGAGTGTTGATGTGTACTTGAAGTTTGGTCATAATATGTGTGATATTGCTGCGCCTCTTAGGATATGCTTGTCCGGGTATTTTCGGTTTCGTGACATCGCCTCTATAGGGCAGTTTCGTCGTATTTTTAGTTTTCTTCTAATTCCAGCCCCTGCGGGGGGCTCTAACCGTGCTGGTCAATCATTAACATTTACCTAACCTATCAAAAGTTACTACTAAGAATACGACAAAACGCCCCTTAAGAGACGATGTCACGAAATCGACAATACCCGTCAGTCCTTGTTTTTGGAAATGTTTATCCCTACCCTAGAATGTTGATGTGTACTTGAGGTTTGGTGAGAAAACAGAGTATGTCTGTTCTAGGCTGGACCAAAATTATTTATTTCTTGATTTTGGAATAATTTCATTATTGGGTCCTAATAATTTTATATAGATATACTTTTTTGAAAGGTTTTCTTTGAAATTTTAACGTCTTGTTTTCACTGTATACTGGTTGTAAAAAAGGAGATTGTAAGGGGAAATTTTAAATATTAATGTAAAATTGTCTTTTATATTTGGCTTATCCTTACGCCGACATTGTATCCAACATTTAAGACTTTTATCATAAACCATTTAAGAGGTAACAGATAATTATTTTTGACCTTAAATTTTTGTGCTGGATGCATTTTAGACATTAGGGCCAATTTTGATGATGTTTTTTTTTAACATTTTAATTATAACCTTTGGATTTATATATTCACATATTAAAAAAATCCCAGATTTAAATTCATAAATTAAATCAAAGTCAAATATCTTTAAAGTGTATTTTCCAGTAAGGCTGTCAAACCGATTAATATCTGCTGAATTAGAAATGGTTCTCAGCCATACTGAAAAATCATGTACTAAAAAAACTGGTTTTAATCTGATAGTTTTTCATTTCATTATTCGCGAAAGCTGCCTATAATACGATTCAATGAATAACTATTCTTCGATTGATTTGATTCATCGTTTTTGCACCAGTCTTTGATACATGTCCTACAACATATATGCTTGCTATGATGTGTATAAATATCAAACAGGCCCTTAATTATCGCTTGATTAAATCTATTTAAACTTGCTCAATGTGTAAAATTATCAGGGATGAGATAATAGACGATAAATAATCTATCTTCCAAAGTTCTGTATGTAGAAATCCTGAAATAAGGTATAGCCAACAAGCGAAATAAATCTAAAGTAATATTTGGGGGGCAGATAAAATGGTCGTCAATTCTCATATGTGTTGACCCCCAAAAACAGCTGAAAACCACGTAAAGGTTGCATGATTTTTTGATTCGTTGTCGATATATTATAGTAAAAATCTACTATTATTAGTAGCTGGTAAACTGGAAGGGGAAAGAAGGTTTGTAGATTTTTTGTCCTCTCTTTCTCTGAGAAACATACATACATACAAAAAACTACAGCAATAAACTACATTCAAATTCAACAGTTTTTGTTAGCGCAGCTACTATAAAACTATTTTCTGCCTGTCCTCCGTACGGTACGTTCATTTGGCTGTCTGTTTGTACGCTGTAACAATGATTAAAAACTAATATTTAGTACTGTAACCTTCTTGTTGTAGTACTTGTAATAATTTAACTGGTTGTTATATCACCAAGGTTGTGAGTTTATTTTGCTACGCTTATCATAAATTTCCTTTTTAAGGATTCTTACTTTATAATAAGGAAATTTAGAGGCGAAATAAATCTTTAGGTAAAATATCATTCTCAGTAAAATATATAAATCTAACTACAAAGATATTTTCTCGAATATTCTGTCTATTCTTTATTACACGGGGAATGGAATGAAAATAGTACATTCCCTAAATTAGTTATTTGATAACTTAAAAGCTTGTGGGGTGAGCTAAGTTGAATCATAATTGGATATTTTAAGTGTTCAAACTTTTGCACCAACAATTTTAATCTACAATAGGGTAATTTGGTTCATCATAATTTGGACGTGAATAATAAACATTAATATATTCTCTTATCCTATCCCTCTTTCCATGTATAATTTTATAATATGGTGATGTGGGACCCATGATATATTATATTATATCAGTATCTCATATTTTATATTCTCTTGTCCTATCTCTCTGTATAATTTTATAATATGGTGATGTGGGACCCATGATATATTATATTATATCAGTATCTCATATTTTATATTCTCTTGTCCTATCTCTCTGTATAATTTTATAATATGGTGATGTGGGACCCATGATATATTATATTATATCAGTATCTCATATTTTATATTACCTTGTCCTATCTCTGTGTATAATTTTATAATATGGTGATGTGGGACCCATGATATATTATATTATATCAGTATCTCATATTTTATATTATCTTGTCCTATCTCTCTGTATAATTTTATAATATGGTGATGTGGGACCCATGATATATTATATTATATCAGTATCTCATATTTTATATTCTCTTGTCATATCCCTCTGTATAATTTTATAATATGGTGATGTGGGACCCATGATATATTATATTATATCAGTATCTCATATTTTATATT
Organism: Acartia tonsa; assembly: GCF_053477335.1. NCBI lineage: Eukaryota > Metazoa > Arthropoda > Copepoda > Calanoida > Acartiidae > Acartia > Acartia tonsa. The sequence goes on along the minus strand of NC_137265.1, from coordinate 8,434,105 downwards.
CTCTTGTCCTATCTCTCTGTATAATTTTATAATATGGTGATGTGGGACCCATGATATATTATATTATATCAGTATCTCATATTTTATATTACCTTGTCCTATCTCTGTGTATAATTTTATAATATGGTGATGTGGGACCCATGATATATTATATTATATCAGTATCTCATATTTTATATTCTCTTGTCATATCCCTCTGTATAATTTTATAATATGGTGATGTGGGACCCATGATATATTGTATTATGTCATAACCTCAACTTTTGCTCTTTGCTTTAGCTATGTGTAATTTTAGGGCTAGATTTGAGGAATCTTAAGGTATAAGACAATGGCTGATAAATTTATGTTCTCCAAAATCAGGTTTCTCTAGATTTCAATTATTGGTTGAAAAGTTTTGACATTGGTAGTTTGAACCAACAAATCAAATTTCATAAAAGTACCCAACTTTAAGCCCTCAAATGGTGTTTTGGATACCTGTATAATTTTCACTCCAATACCCCATCACTTTCTTGCCATATCTAACCTTCAAATATATTTAGTAATTATTTTATTGGACACTATATAAAACAAAAAATTAAATTTGAAAGGCTTTTTAGATTTTTAAAATAATTAGAATGCGGGCTACTAATACAAGAATTATATAATGTTACGAAGTATTAAAACTCGCCTATATTCAGGGATTCTAGGGGATAAGACAAAGGACGATAAATTCATGTACATCCCTAATGATGATAAACAAAATTTTCCCTTCTGTAGATTTATAATTTGTAAACTCAACCTAAACCACTAATCAAAATAATTTAGAAGTACCCAAAGTTGTTAAACCAACGAATAAGAAAATGTCATTATAAAACTTTGGGTACTAGTGTAATTAAGAGTCTAGTGTCCCCTCCCTGCCCTGCGTATACCACATCTATACGGGTCCAACATGATGTAGAATACTAAAGCACACTTGCTAGACTTGTCTTTCTTTCCCCCTATCTCTTTAATTGTCTTACATAACCACCTAGGGATTTAATTTAAAGAAAAACTGTTTTGCTTTCAATTTTCCACCAATTAAAAGAATTCATAATTGAGACAATGGTTATTGTTTTATCTGCTATTATGAACAAAGAAAATACAATAAAAATGTTTTTGATAATGATACACAAAATTAACATTTCCTGTAGAATACAACTAGTGGTTGACTCGTTTGTATTCTCAACTTAATGAACCAATTCAATAAAAGTTCTCAAAGTTATTTAGTCAACGAATAAGAAAGCGTTATCTAAAAACCTTGGAGACTAGTGTAATAAATAGCCAAAGGCGCCATCCCTCCCGGAATGAAATTATTTCTTTTTTAGCTTGTAAAATTAAGAGAGAAAGATTGGGCCGTTGATTAATTTATCAGCTATTGTCTTTTCTCTGTCTAAATTTCACTATAAAAACCTCTAAATAATATATTAAATCTGGCAAAAAATTATCTAAATTTTTATCTTTAACACGTAATAAAAACATAATTATGTTTAATTATATTCATCCTGTACGTAGAAAGGTGTCCTATAACTTCCACTTCATTAATGACATTGACACCCCCAATTATATTAACAAAATTACCCTTTCTGTAGATTAAGATTATACTTGGAAACTGAAAGCTTGTGCAACCCAATATTGATTTTAAAAAAGCTTTTAGTCAATGTATGAGGTAAAGTGGTAAAATTTCCCCCAAAAATCAAAAACGTCTATAATTATACAGTGTTGTTATAGCCAAAATAAGCTTCTCTTTTAGAATGGGTAATTATCATTATATGAAAAATTAAGAATCAATACATTCTCAATGTCAGAGTGTAATTTTCACAAAATATAAGGAAAGCTTATCAATAAACATTAGACCTTAATATTTGGCTATTATGATGATATATCAATATTGCGATAATGAGATTATTTGCTAACCTGAATATAGCATTTATACCATTCTCCAATAATTATATTTTCTGAGCGGAAGAGATAGGTCACCGCATAGCAAAGATGATTAGTATAAAATATAAAGGGATTTGTTAAAAAAAAACATCTGATACTTACATTTGTGTTCCGTTTTTAAGTAGCGCAGCTACTATGTATCAAATGTACATCTGTCCGTCCATTAACAAATTAATACTGTTTAACAGTTTACTGTTCTTATTCAATATTAAATTATTTTTAGGTTGTACATTATTGATATTAACAAGGATGAAAACATGCATGTGAGAATGGCTAACCATAATTCTTTCCTAAATTTGGTATTTATATAAACTTTGCATTTAACTTAAAATATGAAATATAAAAAAAAACATTTCTAGCTAGATTCATTTATTTTTCTCAGAAAAATGTTGTTGTCATTATTAAAAAACGTACTGATGTAATGCTGTTGTTAGAAATTTCTTGCGGCTACGCCTCTAGAAGCTTCTAGCGGCACGGTAAATGTTTTCTTTTCAATAAATGTTAAGATCAGCTGTCTACTAAAAAATATCTTAAAGGCCGTTATGCGGCGCTAGTTATATTTTAAGGAATTTTTTGGTGATTTTTCTTGGAAGGGTGGTGGTACCCTTCCTCAAAATATTTATAAACCTGCCGAGGACCTATGTAAAACTACACTGTAAAGGAGAACCGTAACTGGTAACAGCGGATTCTTCAGTACACACACAAAGACAGTGAACGTTTTCCTTTATTATAATGATTGCTTTGTCTTCTTTTTGGACATGAAATCACAGCGTCGATATCATTTACTTATTCCAATATTTTGTCGACATAACAATCAATATTGTACTTCAAAGTTTAGCACGGCAAATAACAAATTAGAAGAGTTATACACAAAATTCCACTTGTTAAAGGGCGTCTACCTGTAACAACAGCTAAACTATTTCCTTTCTAGTTTCTAATATGACGTTCTATTTAGAAAATTTGAAGTCATTCAATTTTATATACATAAACAAACAGTTGTTGCATTTCCTATTTTTATATCAAAATAATATATAAATTTAAATTAAATTAAAGTATTTTTTTTACTTAAAGAATACCTATTCTCCCCCCACAACGTAGTCTTTTATCAAAAGGCTTTTTTAATATAACACCTACGCCCCTAGAAGCTTCTAGGGGTACTTAAGGTGGGAGGGGGGGAAGGCGTCTCCCCATATTTTCAATTTAAGTGTTAAAAAGAAAAAGTTTAAAAAATTATTCGAGGGGATTTTTTTCTAGGGGTGATTTCTCTTGGGAGGGTTGAGATACCTCCCCCAAAATAGTTGTAAACCTTCCCCATACATAAAAAAAGCTTCACTGTAAAGGAGAACCATATAGTTAATTTGTTAGTTAGAGAGGTCCTTCGCTACATACAAAAAAGCTTAATACTTTATTGTTGTTCTATTTTGTTATACACTAGCGGCTTCGCCCCTAGCCTCTAGGGGCTTTGCCCCAAGAGGTGATCAAAAAAAAATTAAGGTGACATTCGTAAAAGGACGAAGAAAATCTCCTGTAAAAAAAGGACCAAGAAAATATCTGCAATAAAAAAAAGATAAAAAAAATGGGGGGGGGGGGATTTTTTGTTTTTTGGGGGGTTGGCCCTTGGGGGTGTCCTATCCCCCAAGAAAATACCTTAAAACCATCACAGGACCAGTAGGTATAATCCCTGAAAAGTAGAGCCCAATTGGTTCAGCGGGGACTGAGATCTTAAGCTTCAGACGGACAGACAGACGGACAGACAGACATCAAGCTACTTTATATTATAGATAGTGATGTTTATTAAACATTATTTCTTTTTGTATTTAAAAATCTTTGAAATCTGTTGCCCTTGATTTTAAACTGAACAAAATTCACTTGTTATACACGATTAACCTTTAAAAATTAAATTAATAAGATTTCCTTCAAGTATCAAACATATTTTTACTAAAATGTAATTTTCTTTTTATTAAAAAATTATAATATCATTTTTATTTCATTATTCGTAGAAAATTGTCTATAATACGATACGGTTCATGATTTTTCAGTATGGCTAAGAATTATTTATCGGTTTCAAAGCCATATTTGAATAGAAATTGTTGTATTATATTTTTCAAATCATTATCTAAAATTTAATTTTAAAAATTGTATAAGGAAGAATTCCTTTCTTAGAAAACAATTTTTCCATCAATTAAATCTGAATTTTCTTTGTTTTATTTAATTTTGTCTTTGTTAAAATAACTTTAGCATATTTACTGTAAAATGTAGTTTTTTTTGTCTGTAGCTTAAGATTTTTTGATCCGATTAAGTTCTTCAATTTAGGGAAGCTTCACATAGGTCCCAGGATGGTTTAAGCTGCTAGTAATGGAGACGGTAAAGTTAGAGACATAATAATTTTTCGTAAAGTGAATTTTTCTTTGTGAGAAAATCAGTTGGAACTTGGAAAGTACTAAATTAAGTTGCTTTGTACGCTTAGGTTATGGCCAGGGATCTAAAGGGATAAGACAATGGTCGATAAATTGACATACATCCACAATGATTATACGCAGAACTATCCCTTCTGTTGAAACGTTTAGACACTAAAATTAATGAACCAACTAATCATAATTCAATAAAAGTCCTCAAAGTTGTTGAGAGAACGAATAGAAAAACGGTATAATAAAACTTTGGGGACAAGTGTAATAAACAGCCCAATGTCCCCTCCCTCCCTGGGTTGTGGGAGTATGCAAAATGTGCTAGATAGAGCTTGATAACTTTTCCAACACTTGTTACATACACAGATGTAAACACATACACACACACATACACACACACACACACACATACTTAATTAATAGAATACCATAACAATGTTAAAAACATATTTTACATTTCTCTAGTTGTGCGTCACATCAGGGAGGAAGCGGACGATTAATTAAATTTCCAGTATGGCTTCGTAACCGATTAATATCCGCTGGTTTAGAACCGGTTCTTAGCCATACTGAAGAATCATGTATAGCATCGTATTACAGACAATTCTCCACGATTTTAACCTGTTTTGTTAGACCGGTCTTTGGGCCCCTAGGGGTTAACAAATCTGGTTTTAATCTTTTTTTTTTCATTTTAATAATCCTGAAAAGCTGTCTATAATACGATGCGATTACTATTCTTCTAATTATGTTTATTTTTGAAATTTTAACATATTGGTAGGAATTTGGGAAAGATAATAACAGACAAATAAAACAATATTTATAAGCGATTAACCAAGAATTACAGAAATGAAATAACCAAGGATGACAACATCCATAAAAGCGAAGCACTGAAGGTAGGACAAATTGACATTAACACTTATTTAGTGTCAGAACTGAATAACCAGAATATAAATGTGTAGGTAAGAGTCGAAGCAAAATTGTAAGTAAATTTGTTGAAAAACTGCTTTATACAGGATAATGGTTATGGACATACTTACATTCTTGCCTCGCTTATAACATTATACTTTGTTCTCCCAGGAATCAATATACCAAAAATCAGATCAATCGGATGATTAGATCACATAAACATTTGTTGTTAAAAAAGTAAAAAAATCAACATGTTTAAAACGGACGTACGGACATTCTTAATAAAAATTTAAGCTACTTAAGCCAGATTTCGTAAATTTATTATTAAAATGATAATTAATTTAGCTTATCTTACAAATATTATCTTTTTTTTAACTCCAGTTCCCAACCTCTGAAATTCACTGGGAATACAAGGATGACAACATCCATAAAAGCAAGGCACTGAAACAGTAGGACAAACGGACATTAAAACTTGTATAGTGTCAGAACTGAATATTCAGAATATAAATGTATTAGAGTCGAAGCAAAATTGTAAGTAAAATTGTTGAAAAAATTATTGGTACAGAATAATGTTTATGGACATACTTACATTTTAGGACTTGACTTTAGAGTTGCTTCGCTTCTAATATTGTACTTTGTTGTCCCAGGAATCAGTATACCAAAAATCAGATCAATCGGATTATTAGATCACATAAAAATTTGTTGTTAAAAAAGTAAAAAAATCAACATGTTTAAAATGGACGTACGAACATTCTGATAGTGGTTATAGAGTTGCTACGCTTTCTAAATCTTACATAACTACTACAGGAATCACCAAGCAAAGATTAAAATCAATAGGACAATTCTAACATGCCTAAATTAACGAAAAAAGCTATCCGTTACGGACGGACGGACCAACCCTAATTATAGAAAAGCTTCGCTTTTAAAAATTGGGGAAAGATTACATATCATCTATTAACCTATCCCTATATTTTTGACGGCACTCTCTCACTCACACCTTTATTACTTACTAGCGGCTTCGCCCCTAGCCTCTAGGGGCTTTGCCCCAAGAGGTTTGATCAAACCAATTTTTCGTAATTTAGATTTTAAAAAATAAATCTAAAAAAAATTTTTTTTTGGGGGGGGGGATTTTTAATTTTTTGGAGGGGGTTGGGGTTGTCTCACCCCCCAAGAAAATAGTTATAAACCTTCCCGGGACCTATGAGAAGCTACCCTGTAAAGGAGAACCCGATCGATTGAGCGGTTAGCGAGATCCTTCGCTACAAACAAACAGACAAACAGACACACAGACAAACAGACAGACATCGTTCTACTTTGTATTATAGACTAGCGGCTACGCCCCTAGAGGCCTCTAGGGGAACTTGAGGAGAGAGTCGAATTTAAAAATTAAATTTCTTATTTTAGATTTTAAAAGAAAAAGTAAAAAAAATTTTTGGGGGGGGAGCGAAAAATTTTTTTTTTTTTTGGGGGGGGGGTGGCCCCCCCCCTCATTTTTAATTTTAGTTAAAAAAATTCAAAATTTTTTTTTTTTTTTCTGGGGGGGGATTTTCATTTTTGGGGGGGTTGGGGGTGTCCCACCCCCCAAGAAAATAGTTATAAACCTTCCCGAGACCTATGAGAAGCTACCCTGTTAAGGAGAACCCGATCGGTTCAGCGGTTAGCGAGATCCTTCGTTACAAACAGACAAACACACAAACACACACACACACAAACACACAGACAGACATCGTTCTACTTTGTATTATAGATATATTCTAATTCATTTTTGGTGGCGTTGCTACTCTGTTACTAGGGTATCTTCTTACTACCGTTTTTTAATAATTAATTGACATAATTGAGAATTCTGTAAACTTAGATTTGCAGTAATTAATGTAGGTTCATTGCTTTTGCTAAGCTGCTTATTAATATAATTATCCTTGTTTAATGTTTTTATCTAAATATCAATTTTCCTGGATTTTATTCTGTTATCAACCAATTCACATGTTTTGGGATAAAACAAAGACAATAATGCTAATGAATAGAGCAGAAACAACAAGCAAATACTTTAAGTTATACAGATTATCTGCTGTTTGTGTAGCTATGCCTGTGAAAACTTTATTTGGAAAGGACTGCAAATTATACTGGTACCCAATGTTTTTTTATAAACAACCTAACTCATTCGTTGGGTACTTCTTGACTCCTAATTTTTATGCAATATTCTAATCTACAGAGTAAGTAAATGTGTTTAAAACCATAGGTGATGTAAATCGATTGCCTTGTCCATTAAGGTCTTTGATTTTATTTTGTACAAGAACCATTTATGATCATTTTTTTTGTTTTAGATGGATAAAGTGATAAAGAAAGAAATAGAAGATGACACTCCTTACAGCAGCAGCTTAGAAGCTGCCCGATCCAGCTACTACGCGGACCTGCCTCGCTCCAGCGCAGCTGCCAGCATCTACGCGGACTCTGTGAGGTCGAGCAGTGTGTACACAGCCACCGCGACCAGCAGCGGCCTGCTGCACCACCACACCGCGCACACAACTGCACCGACACAACGTGTGTCACCGACCTCCACACCGCCAGTGTCCAGAACTGCGGCTATGGCCTCCATGGTTCCGAGTCTTGTCGACAGGTAGGATTCTTTTAAAGGTTTATAAATTATTTAAGTGCTTTAAAAAGTTCTTACGGTTCAGTAATGGGACAATTGGATATAAAAGTATGAAGCTCTTTATAGTGCCTATAAAAATATGTCATTCCTTACAAATGAACATTGATAGGCTAATACACATACTAAATTACCAATAGCAGACCAGTATACACTTTAATTGACCAATGGAAGGCAATTATGACATCATTAATTAAAGGCACTATAATAACATCGAAAAGTATCCTTTGCAAAACATGTGGAGCTCTGATTTTGTTAGCCTATTTAATTGGGGGAAAATTACTTTATCTGCAACTGTCCTTACCCTCACGTTCATAAAAAAAAATCATTGAAATTATTCTTTAATTTCCATTAATTAAGTTTCAAACAGAGGCTTTCAATGTTATTTTGCTTTTAGTACAATGAGTTTGAGCCCACCGGGTGGAAGCAGCGACTACCAGCGGTCAGTCTACAAACTAAAGAGGTTCCTGTCAACCCTGATCAAGTTTGGTACAGACATCTCTGGTCCTGTGGGGGACAAAGTCAGGGACATGATCTTCAATCTGGTGGTAAGTTCTTTTTTGTTTGTTTTTACTAGTGGCTACGCCCATAGCCTCTAGGGGCACTTAAGGTAGGAGAGGAAAGTCGACCTCATCCCATTTTAAAAGAAAAAATAAAGATAAATATTTTTCTTTTTTGTTAAAAGGGGGGGGGGGTTGTTTATGAAAGAAATTTAAAATACAGATATAAGACATCAATTAGACATATAGGTAGGTAATTGTAAAATGATATTTTAACAGGCATGTTTCATTTTCCCCCCATAACATCTGAAATAATACGTATGTATCATTTTAAACTTTGACATTTCAACCTTAGTTTTAACAGTTAGATACACAGAGAGGTTACTGTGTATTGGAAGGGAATGGATTCATTAGCAGGGATCTAAAGGGAAAAGATAAACATCGATAAATTGATATATAACCCCAATGAAGATGCACATAATTACCTCTTCTGTAGATTACAATTAGTAGTTGAAACTTTTGGACTCTCTACTTTATAAACCAACCAATTAAAATCCAATAAAAATCTAAAGTAGTCAAGCAAAAGAATAAAAAACGTTATTATAAAACTTTGGGAACTAGTGTAATAAACTTCCCAATGTCCCCTCCCTCCGTAATTCGTTAGTCACTAATAATCCATTTATGTACCTGACTGTTGATTGTTGATACAGGTGGAAACGTTTTGTCTGCAGCACTGCGCAAGAAGACCGCGCAAACTTTTAAACTTTTCAGTTTGCACACACTTTTAATTCTCAAGTTTTTGTGCACTTACACTCTATCTCTTTCTCTCTCCTTCTCTCTCTCTCTCTCTCTCACTCTCTTATCTTTACATCTAAATAACAAGGTCCAATTTGTCCAACGCAGCATGATATTAGCTGTAAAAATACGTCTTTAAAAAAAGTATTGTACTCCTAGTGTTTTTGCAAGGCTTTGCAACCGCGTAGTTTTATGGCACCGGGCTATGACGGCGGATTTTTCAAATATAGGACAGTTAGTGCGAAAACCTGCTGCTATTCATCCAGTATAAGCTGCAAGCTAACTATTATAATCCTGTAAATTATATAATATTACAATCCAGCATTGGACTGTAAATTATACTGGTACCCAAAGTTTTATAAACACGTTCTCACATTTGTTAGCTTTAAACTGTGGGTACATTTAATAAATCTTGATTGTTTGGTACAAAGTAACAATGTCCAAAATTTTCACTTAAAAGTTTTAATCAAAAGAAAGGGTAATTTTGTTCATCATGATTGGGGATGCTGTCTTATCCCTTAAGATCCATGCATGTTTTTTTTAATAAGGTAAAATTTAAATCCAAAAATGTACTGTTTAAATTCACGTTGAAATTAAGTTTCTATACGGATATTTTTGTTTCTCTGGAGAGAGTAAATAATTATGCAAGCCGTTGTTTTCTCAAAATTTTATGAATAATAATTTTTTGATGCATTTTTGCATATTAAAGATTAAATTATAAAGTGTAATGAGTTGGGGCGAACTTTACACAATTATGTATTTAGTCAAAACAAATGTTTTAATATTGATAACATTTAGTTGAGAGATAAGCAACAGGGTTCTAAAGGGATAAGACAATGGCCGATAAATAGATATACTTCCCCAATGCTGATACACAGAATTACCCTCCAGTAGAATACACTTAGTGGTTCAAACGTTTAGACACTTATATGAATGATTCAACCAATAAAAGTCCCCAAAATTGTCATGCCAACGAATAAGAAAACGTTATTAAAAACTTTGAGGACTAGTATAATATACAGCCCATTGTCCCCTCCCTCTGGATAAGCAACCTAGTTAAACTTGGATGTTATTGTTATATCAACATGACTCTTCTCATTTATGGATGTATTATTACTTGGTTCTTACACCAGATTTTCATGTTCTCTAACAAAGTAAAACGCGCAGCGGTGTCTAAAATAACTATTTTCCCCTTCCACCTCCGTTAATTTGTAATTGATGGCAAGGAGGATACGAGGTAGCATATGAGCTCGTACATATATTGAACGAGCTCGTATGCGATACTATAGCGAAATTTTCGGCTTGGTTAATATCCTCTGGATTAGAACCGGTTCTCATCAGCCGTGCTGAAGAATCATGTTTAGCATCGAATTCCAGACAACTTTCCACGTATATTAAAATAAAAATATAAAAAATAATACCATTTTTGTTAGCCCGGGCCTTCGACCCCTCAGGGTTAACAAAACTGGTTTATTCTTATAATTTTTGATTGTAATATCCGCGGAAAGCTGTCTATAATATGATGCGATAAATAACTTTTAACATCCAATATTTTTTTTAGAGCGGACTGCTAAGCGTGTCTGATTTCCACCGCCAGTTGCAAGAAGTGACAAATTTTCCCGTACGTCCGTACGTCCTTCCTTTCCTTCATACCAATGTACCACTTCTACAGAGAGAAATTCAAAGGTGAGGAAAAACTTAGATAGCGCAGCAACTTTATGATTAGATTATACCTGTTGGTCCATACGTACTTCCCTTCCTTTAAACTATTGTACCATTAAAGCTTTACAAAGTGTCACAAAAAATCAGCCATTTGACGTCATAAAAATGACGGATTATCCATCTCTTTTATAGGGGTTCCTTTCCCACTTCTCATCTCATGCATCATTTTTATGACGTCACACGGCTGATCTTTTGACACACTTTGTAAAGGTGGTTACCATTTGAAACATATTTGTAGCGCAGCATCTTCATAATTAGCGAGTGCCTGTTTGAATTCGTATGTTATACTTTATGTATTTGTATTGGAATACTTATTCATAATAAATATAGAATGTTAGATGAAGAATATCTTTATTGGACCAATAGTAACATAATGTTGGAACAATCAGACCACAATATCGACTAACTAGGGCATTAAATCTATTTTCTATTTAACAAGGATGACAACATCAATAAAAGCGAAGCACTTTTTAACCCCTTTCACTTTTTTTTAAATAAGTTGAAAAAAGGGTTTTTTTATTCGTTTGTTTATTACCTTAGCTTAGGCACAGAAAAAAAACTAACCCCCCCCCCCCTTGTTTTAATTTATTTGAAAATTAGGAGGGGGGCAGTTTGTGTAAAAGAACCAAATAAACAATAAACTATTTTGTCTTAGTTCGTACAGTCCCATATAATATTGTGGCAGCTGTTGTGGCCGTACGCGGTCTTGTTTTATTTCTTACAGTTACATACAATATTATGTCAGCTGTTGTGACCGTACGCGGTCTTGTTTTATTTCTTACAGTTACATACAATATTGTGTCAGCTGTTGTGACCGTACGCGGTCTTGTTTTATTTCTTACAGTTACATACAATATTGTGTCAGCTGTTGTGACCGTACGCGGTCTTGTTTTATTTCTAACAGTTACATACAATATTGTGTCAGCTGTTGTGACCGTACGCGGTCTTGTTTTATTTCTTACAGTTGCATATAATATTGTGGCAGCTGTTGTGACCGTGTACGCGGTCTTGTCTTATTTCGTACAGTTCCATATTATATTTTGGCAGCTGTTGTGACCGTACGCGGTCTTGTCTTATTTTGTACAGTTGCATATTATAACGTGGCAGCTGTTGTGGCTATACGCAGTCTTGTCTTATTTCTTACAGTTGCATATTATATTGTTGCAGCTGTTGTGGCTATACGCGGTCTTGTTTTATTTCGTACAGTTCCATATTATATTGTGGCAGCTGTTGTGGCCGTAGGCGGTCTTGTCTTATTTCGTACAGTTCCATATTATATTTTGGCAGCTGTTGTGACCGTACGCGGTCTTGTCTTATTTCGTACAGTTGCATATTATAATGTGGCAGCTGTTGTGGCCGTATGCAGTCTTGTCTTATTTCTTACAGTTGCATATTATATTGTGACAGCTGTTGTGGCCGTACGCGGTCTTGTCTTATTGTGTACAGTTGCATATTATAACGTGGCAGCTGTTGTGGTTATACGCGGTCTTGTTTTATTTTGTACAGTTCCATATTATATTGTGGCCGTAGGCGGTCTTGTCTTATTGTGTACAGTTGCATATTATATTGTGGCAGGTGTGTGTGCAACTGAATATTTGCTCAACACTTGAACAAACTTACAAATTCTTATAATTCAAGTTCATCGGAACTTTTATTATTATAATGTGAACTTATTCTAATCAGTTTTTATGATAATTATGAACATAGCACCTGATGAAAATCTTCGTGTCCTGTAATATTATTAACTGTCGAAAATTCTCCTAATTTTTTGAAAAATATTTTATTTTAAGTAGTAAGAAAAACATAATTATTACACAATTGAAACAAAACTGCAAAATTTTAAACGTTCAGTAAAGAGGCAGTCAAAAAAGTTTTCTGAAATTTCTTTCATAATTTTGATTGTTTTCTTTTCTATCCATGATTATCCGTTATATTTTTTCTATGTTCTTTTGGAACTTTTTTGTAGATTTTTTAAGAATACCTCCCCAGGTTAAACTTTAAAATTAAAAAAAAAGGTTCATGAAGTTCTGCAGTCATAATAAAAAGTAAAAAGATTAGTTGAAATCTTGTCATAAATGCAAACAATGTATCATTGTATAATTATTCTACAAAATTATTTTTTATCAATTTTGAACTTTGAACAATAATTTTATATCGAAGTATAATTATAAACATGGAAAATGACGTTTTTGAACACTTTTAACATCTTTATCTCAAAATTCGCTAAAATCAATCATATGACATTTGAACTTTGAAAGTTTAAAAAAGGGTTTCTTAAAATATCACATAGCATTTTAAGCACTAAGTTATTCTTTAAGCGACATGAATGGCTTATTTTAATATGAGTTATGAAGAAAAAAATATTTAGAAAAAATTAGATTGACTTTTCTTATCATATGATTTTTCCTACAATTCTCCCCCCCCCCTCCGCCCCTCTTCCCCCTTTGTTTTATTATGGCGGGGGTAGTTTTGCTAAGACACCTGAGCAAATAATTTTTTTTTCAAACATAAGAGTATTCATGAACGATTTAAACTTTACAGTTCAAATTTAAGATAGTCATATTTTTAAACTTACTGAGAGTAATTAGTCAAATGCTTTGAAAAATTCAAAAATACATTGATGAATGAAGTCATTAATACCAGGGAGTAAGGGAGGGGACAATGGATCGAATATTCAATTTTTAGGAGTCTCAGACTTTGGGTACTGGCTTAAAGGGAATGTGCAAGAATTTAGCAGTTTCTGACTGAGTTTGGGTACTTGCGCATGAAATGCCGCTACTCGTTGTGTATGTTTTGAATATTGCAGACGGGGAGAAGGGATAAGGGAAGTGGGGGCAAGGGAAATAACTACTCGTTGTGTTAGTTTGGAATGTAGCAGACGGGGAGAAGGGAGAAGGGGGGTGGGGGCAAGGGGCAAGGGAAATAAACAGAATAAAAAGGGGCAGTCATATTCTTGCTAGCAGCTGGCCGGGTCCAATAATCTTGTAATATAAAAATCACACCATAAAACCTCAATATATTTTATCAAAAACAAGTTGTGATTTCACTTTACATGACGCTATGAAAATCTATTATTCAATTAACAATCCCTTTATAATTTCCTACAAATTTATTGGATTAAACTGGATTTCATGCCCTTTCTTTGATAACTCTTATATTGAATTAATTGCCCATTGTCCCCTCCCTTACTCCCTGCATTAATACGGTGTTGGTGAAGCAGCTTATAGTGCCTAAATAAATTACGTCATAAAATACAAATAATCAATGATAGGCCAGAATACATTGTAATTGACTAATGGTGAAATGTATACTTGCCTATTATTGGTCATTTGTATTGTATGACGTCATTTTTTATTAGGCCCTATACGCTGATTGGTTGTATATTGCATAATAAAATCTTCTCTGATTTATGAACATAGTCTACAGATCTATTAGACCACAATTTAAGAAAATAATACCTTTTTGCTAATTAATACTTTTCCTAAGTAGTTATATAGACTCTAATTGCTACAAACTACAAAAGTTAAAGTTATTGATTGTTTTCCATTTTAGTGTTGCATTGTCTGCTAACAAGAAAGTGTTGGATTACCTGCGCATACACGAGCAGTCCATCTTCCAGCCTCCGCTGCTGGAGGCCGGCCTGGCCGCTGAACCCAATGACATCTTCCACAGCGAGGCTGTTGAGTCGCACCACCATCACAGGAAGCGCCGCACCTCCTCTAATTCAGAATCCTCGCCGCTGTCATCTGATCCAAGCGGTTTAGCAGTGGCAGCCGCCGTTGCGGCTGCAAAACGTTCAAAGCCTAACCCTGGCGGCAGCGGTTTAGGACATATTAGTCCGCCGTTGTACAACAGCACGGCGCCACTGTTGTCCAGCGGGCTGTTTCCAAGAAAGGATATGTTTGGTGGTGGAACAGCTGCCATTGATGGAAGAAAATGGAGCAGCCTGTATGCTGGTAAGCTTGCCATTGTTCCTGGCTGTCCTAGCAGCAGTAACGGCAGTGGACTGGAGGCGGTGAAGCCAGAGTCTGGAAGTTCCAGCACGAGTTCCAGTTCTCTACCTGGAGGACCAGGATCAGGAGCTGGAGGGGCAGATGATGAATGGAAGAATGTCCAAGTGGTAAGTAATGATTTGTTAAATTTCCTCAAGCTAAAAGAAGTCCACAAAATAACTTTCTAAGAGAGAAAAATCAGGGAGGGAGGGTACCTTGGGCTGCTTATTATTTGTGATAACGTTTTCTTATTCGTTGGCTTAACAACTTTGGGGTTTTTTGAAATTGAATTTTTAATGGTTGGTTCATTTAGTTGAGTGTCTAAACGTTTCAACCACTAGTTGTAATATACTGAAGGGGTTATTTTGTTTATAATCATTGGATGTACATTAATTTATCGGTCATTGTCTTATCCCTTTATGTCCCTTGAGAAAAATAGTATTTGAACTTTAAGGTCATTAAGATTTTTTGTTCAGATGCTAAACTGTATACTTGGCATGGTAGAGAAAACACAGCGGGCAATCACCATCCTACAACAGAGACAGTCAAATAGTCAACAACTTCAACACCAGAGGTCTCCAGAGGATATTATTGATGAGGTTAGTTTTTTTCTTTTAACACCAGAGGTAGATTCTTAAAAAAAAATTTGAGTCGCTGGCACGCTGCATCGCTGGTGAGGCAAAATTGTTTTTGTGAAAAATCCTCCAAAATCACATTAAAAAATCTACAAAAATTAAATAAAATCTTATGCTAATAATCCTACTATGTTTTTTTTACATTTTCGTAGATTTTTATGTGATTTTGGAGGATTTTTCGCAAAAACAATTTTGACTCAGAAGCAACCCTAATTTTTTTAATAATCCACCTCAGGACTCAAGTTAAACAGGTTTCAAAATAAACTTGTTTTAAATCCTTTAACGGCAAGTTATAATATTTTATATAACAACCATTATAAATGACAGAAACATCAGAAGAAAATTAGAGAAAATAAACTTTATATCATACATTTTCATGTTTTTTTATACTTTTAAATTTTTCAGGTTCAAATATCGGCTGTACGAGCTGTAAACGAGGTAAAACAGAACGCACTGAACGAGATATCCCGCGCCCGCCAGGAACTACTGCTGTTACGCCGCGGTGTTGGTAGCGGCAATAACAATAACAGGACAGACAAAGAAGCTGCCGGGTTACTAAGAATATCAACCAGCAGCAGCCAATCAGACACCAGCGAAATTTGTTGGAACTGCGGCCGACTCGGCTCTGAAACTTGTTCCGGCTGCAAAGTGGCAAAATATTGCGGCGCCTTTTGCCAACACAAAGACTGGGAGTCGCACCACAGAATATGCCGGGCAGCCGCTGTAACCGACCATGAAACGACTGCCGCGGCCATTGTAGCGGCTGCTGCGGGTATTGGTAGGGCGGCACCTTCATCGCCGCCAGTGACAGCCTCGGCTGCTGGACCCTTGGATCTGAATTGCAATAAAACGTCGTCAATAAGTGCAGAGAAAGGAAATGAAGCAAAGTAAATTTTTTAGATTTTTTTGAAATGTAATATTTATTAAACAGTAATTTTTTGATCATTTTAAATTGGTGGACATTCAATGCAATTTACTTTTGTGATCAGTTTAGAATTAGAACAATTTAAAATTATTTATCCACAATTATGTGAGTTTAGGGGACAAAGTTTTATCTTGATAAAAACTATTTTGCAGTCAACTTTTGTGCTAGTAAAAACAGTTTTTATGTTGCTAAAATGTAATAATAGTTGAAGACAAATTAGTTTTTATCCAGATGAAATATGCCTTCCTAAGTATACCCAGTGAAACTAAATTGTAGGGGCATGTTATTTTTTATGAATAGCGCGAAGCGCCAAAAATATTTTCTTCAAATAATTGTACATGATTTTTTTGGCACTATTTATGTTTTTCTTGTGTAATATTGTTTACTAGCACACTTCGGGCTTATGCGGTTTTCTAATATATACTTTAGAGAAGGCGTCTTAACTTTTATTTTTATAGCTAGTCGGTGTTTTTAGTAAGTAGTAGATGTAAAATTTTCCATAGAATTCAGATATGCAATCGTTGTTTTTTTGTAGACCTCTTAATTTTAAAGTAATTTAAGTTTTTTTTTAATAAAAAATTAAGTAGGTTTTTAGGTACTAAAACGCAACAAAAAAAGAAGAAAATTGCCATTATGAACAAAAATAGTAAGATCTTTAATTTGACACTTTACTTTTTTAATTCTGTTGGGTAATTATTGAAAAAATCTATTTTTTTGAACCCACGAGAATAAAAACTTTCAACTTAAATATATCATTACAGAGGCATAAGAAATAGGCGTTATATATACTTTTAGAATGAGAAAAATATTACAAATCCATTCAAAGCAAAATTGAAATAAAAAGTTTACAAAATAGTATATAAACTACAATAAAATAAATTATATGAAAATATTATATTATATTATACAGGCAACCATCTTAAATCTTAAGAGTAAAATCATTGAGAGTAAAAATGGGAAGGGGTTAAATAGGGGGTAAAGTAAGTGTTGCCTGTACAAAATAATATGTTAGGCCATTTTTTAAATTTTAAATTTTTTTTACTTTTTTCAATTTTGCTTACAATGGATTCGTAATATTTTTCTGATTCTAAAAGTATATATGAACCCATATTTTTTATGTCTATTTTAGGATATATTTACGTTGAAAGTTTTGATTAAACCGAGGTTTAAAAAAATCGATTATTCAATAATTACCTGACAGAATTCAAAAAGTAAGGTGTCAAATTAAAGATCTTACTATTTTTGTTCATAATAGCCATTTTCTTTTTTTATTGCGTTTTAGTACCTTAAAACTAACTTAATTTTTTTTTTAAAACTTAAACTACTTAAAAAATAAGAAGTCTACAAAAAAAACCGATTGCATATCTGAATTCTATGGAAAATTTTACATCTACTACTTACTAAAAACAACGACTAGCTATAAAAATAAAAGTTAAGACACCTTCTTTTGAACTATAAGCACTAATTGAAAAAATGAGATACATAAAGATGATACCAAAGTTTTTCAATTTTAATAAGGTCACGGCAGCCGCCGCCGCTCTAATGCCTAGAAGTTTTTGGGCTAGGCTTCGAAATTTAGAAAAAGTCAATTTTGCTGGCGGCTATACTGTGGCAAATTTTTTTATCCTTTGAATTTGTGCTTTCATTTATAATAATACAATTATTTAATAATGTACTAATATAGAAATTTTTTTTTTACAACAAATTTTCACTTATTTACGTTCAACTTTTATAATTTAAATAAAATGTAACACTTTATGCTAATAGACGAAGAAAGTTAAATTGAATCTTCTTGAGAAGATATATATAAAAATATTTAGGTTTTTTGCCAAATTTTAAACTAAATATTTTAAAGCACTAGGTGATTTTGAAATTTGTGTCACAAATTATTTTACTATTGGTCAGAGTAACCCTGTTTTTAAATATTAACCTATGGTCAAATTAAGGCTGATTTTATAAAAAAAATAGAGAAATCAAAATGAAATTAATTTTACTTTTCAATTTATTTGAATTGAATACAGGTTTGAACAGTGTGATTTATATTAATTTATTTAGATAATAATTGTACAATGTAATGGTAAATTTGATTTTAAGTTACCCTTCGAACATTTCTTATTTTATGCCTTGCTTTTAACACTAATCTAGTCATTTATTTGCAAAAAAAGATTTGTTACATTTTACATTTCTTATTTGTTTTCAACAAAGAAAAAAGTTTCATATTAAATTAAAGCAATGATTAATATAAAATATTTAATTTTTAATGTATAAGTTACCATATTATTATATGTTATTACCATTATAGTGAGATAAATATATATCATCCTTTTTTAAAGATTTTTGTTATTTTGCATAGCACTGCTTCTCTATAATCAGGGTACGTATGTCCATACTTTTTCAACTTTGTATTTGATATTGGCTAAATAATAAACCTATAAGTATAGATGTATAACCTAGACGATTACATGGATCCAGTGTTGGTTACTTTTCGTCGGCTAGAAAATCGCTTGTAACGATTTCGCTATGTTGATATTTCCGACGCTATTGCCTGATATTAAAAGGCCGAATTGAATGTGGGGACAGGGTCCACTCTACGGGGTTGAGGCAAACATTTATTTAGCCCCTTCTCCCTCCATTTTTTTACTTTAATGGTAAAACAATTATTCATGAGAAATAATTAAACAAATGTTTTGTGCATATGGCAAATGCTTTGGTTTAGTCAAAAGAACACTAATTCATAACTGCTGCTATTCTTTTATGTACTATCGTTTGCGCCTCCTAATGCCTCTAGGAGCAAGCACTGTATAAAATTTGATGTGGGAGTTCGACCTACCACCCTACATTTTAGGTATTTCTTGGAGGGTGGAGAATGGAGATGACGTACTCCAAGATACCTTATAAAAACGTATAAGAAGCAACACTGCAAAGGCAATCCATATCGGTCCAGCAAATTTGGTACAAACTGACAAACATCTTGTTACTTTTAAAATAAGGGTTGTCTTTCTGTTTTATAAACAACATACAAGGTTTTGTGATTTTCAGTCTGACCTGTAAAAATTATTTGGATCTAGTCAGAAATACGAACATTTTCAACAACTTTCTGTAGAAAATCTAGAATTTTTCTCCATTCATTGAAATCAATTACATAATACCATTAATAAGACTCATTCTATATAGTTTTTGTGCTTACCCTCAAACTACCTAGCGAGCAAAGAATAAATAAAAAATAAGGTAGAAGTATTTTTAAAATTCCCTATAAAAAACCTCTGCAGTGACAAAACCATGCGAGGCTACCATGCAACCAATATAACCTAACCTAAAGTAAAAAACAAACACACAACCCCCCCCCCCTTCCAATTTATGGTGCTCGACTGGGCTCTTAGAAACCGCCTAATTTATTTTAATAAACTTTGATCAGAAACATTCCCCTGCCGCTAGAAACTGTAAAATGAACATATGTGTTTGTATTAAACCTAGGTATGCTAAATTTCAAATAAGATTATTCTCTATATGTGTATTTGCAGGGTTTTATCCTTTCCGTCAAAATTGCATGTTTTATACTTTCGCACATTGTTAAAGTGTGACACTTTTGAAAAAAGATTGAAGTAGGAGAACGTTTTGAAGTGAATCGCCAAGGAGGCAGGTTCTTCAACAGGGAAGTAATGGGGTAAGACAATGGCTGATAAATTGATGTACATACTTAATGACGATACACAAAACTACCCCTTCTGTAGATTACAATTGATGCTTGAAACGTTTGGACACCCAAGAAAATGAACCAACCAATCAAAATTCAAGTTCCCAAGTTTGGTTAGACAATACATAAGCAAACGTTATTTTAAGACTTTGGGGCTAGTGAAATTAACAGCCAGATAGATTTAAACAATTTGATTAATCATACATATCTATATATCGATGAAAAAAAACAAAACATTTTATTTCCGCAATGATTGATCTCCGTTTCTATTTATGTATTTCAAGACTTAAATAGATTAGGTATACGAAAAAAATAATGCAAATAGTTGTTGCTTATTCATCTTTTTTTTTTATCAATCTATCTGAATTAAAATAATATCTCAAAAATGTTTTACAATTTACATTTTATCAGCTCTTTTGGTTTCATTCTCAACATAAAATCAAACACTAAATTTGAGCAAACGCTTTGTTTAGGTCTAAATATCTTATTATCTCTACTCTTAGTTTTCTGTGTTAACTTTTTCAGTGTATTTGTATTTGAATGGGTACCACGTGATGTTTGTGTGCATTTCTGTGTGTGTGTCTGTGTATGAATGTGGGTGTGTGTCTCTGTGTGTGAATGTGAGTGAGAATAGGAATTATCTATTCCAGATAATTTCAATTTTGTGAAAAGCTTTATCCTCTGAGAAGCGGTCCATATGGTCATACATACAGGGTGATACAGAATATATTTATACTCTGAGAGGTATAGTCCATATGGTCATACATACAGGGTGATTCAGAATATATTTTTAATCTGAGAAGTATTGTCCATATGGTCTTACATACAGGGTGATTCAGAATATATTTATACTCTGAGAAGTATAGTTCATATGGTCATACATACAGGGTGATTCAGAATATATTTATACTCTGAGAAGTATAGTCCATATGGTCATACATACAGGGTGATTCAGAATATATTTATACTCTAAGAGGTATAGTCCATATGGTCATACATACAGGGTGATTCAGAATATATTTTTAATCTGAGAAGTATAGTCCAAATGGTCATACATACAGGGTGATTTATAATATATTTTTAATCTGAGAAGTATAGTCTAAATGGTCATACATACAGTGTGATTCAGAATATATTTATACTCTGAGAAGTATAGTCCATATGATCAAACATACAGGGTGTTCCAGAATATATTTATACTCTGAGAGGTATAGTCCATATGGTCATACATACAGGGTGATTCAGAACATATTTATACACTTAGAAAAAAAGTAAGATATTTGCATGTTTTAATTGGACGTACAGACTTTCTGGTAACGATTACAAAGCTTTACACTTCCTAAATCGTACATAATTGCTATAGAAATCATTATGCAAAGTTTAAGATCAATAAGATAATTCTAACATGTTTAAATTAATGAAAAGAGCTAACTTTTCTGGACGGAACGACCCTAGTTATGGAAAATCTTTGCTTTCAAAGGAAGTATACAGTTATAATGCTCATCTAACTTTTAATCAACAACGGACTGTATTATTAAAGAAAAACTAAAATAATATAT
This sequence comes from Acartia tonsa, assembly GCF_053477335.1. Taxonomy (NCBI): domain Eukaryota; kingdom Metazoa; phylum Arthropoda; class Copepoda; order Calanoida; family Acartiidae; genus Acartia; species Acartia tonsa. Next base: position 8,412,369 of record NC_137265.1, on the reverse strand, counting down.
TAGCTCCGCTACATTGAAAAGTGTACAATTTGTATAGTTGAACTCATAATATCCAGATAGATGGGTGTCCCTCGCCAATACAAATTTATTAACAAAGTTTATTTCAATATGAATGTATTGCTTAACATATGGTACCATACTACTCTTCAACACGGATAGGACAAATGAATGATAAATTAATTTTCACCTAACAGTTAGGATAAAGTGAACTAATTCTTAAGTTGAAAAAAAATCTGAGAAAAGTAAAGAGAATATTCCTTTTACTCTTCCCCCCCTTTAAAAAAGTCTTTTAAAATATTGCTAGAATCCGGAATCCGAATACGAAATTCGCCAAAAATAAGAATTTTGGACGGATTCTTGTAGGAATCCGAATCCGATCCAAAATTTTTTGATGGATTGCCATCCCTATTAGGCTATATAAAAAAACCACCTTAATACTTTGTATAATAGGATAGCTAATCGAACCATACTTATATTTTATTATTATCTTCCTTTAACTAAAAAATAAGCTAATCATTTTACAAAACCTTCAACTACTTTATGATTACGAATCTTAAATTAAATCTAAAATCCAAAGTGCTCTTACTTGTATTTAAATTTCTGTTTTAAATGAGGTTATTCAAGAGTATTTTTGTCTATCCATAAAACAAAAAAAATTTACACTTCTCAAACAATTAAAAAAAGGCCACAAATACGCATAAACACAGAAACATAAACAAATGTGCTAAACGATTCATTTTTGGATACGTCTACAGTAACCAAATTATGAAAGAGGATCAATAAATAAATATTGAGGAGATAAAAAATTTATTGAACACAATTTGTATTTATAGAAAATTATGGCTAAATAAATTCTAACATATTCTAATATTCATCAAAATTATTGCAGCAAATATTTTTAAAAATGACTAGAAATTATAAAATATATCACAAAAATTATTATTTGGTTTAGTGATCAATGAACCCATAAATTAAAATGCTAATAGATACAGATTTTAGTAGCACAACTTCTCTTTAAGTGGTCCGTCCGTCACCCCGTTATTTTATTTAAAATAACCAACCATCTATTTTATTATTTACCCTCCTTTACCTGGTCGTAATGTGATCATTACTTATATAATAATTCCTTATTTATTATTACTGTATACCATTTCTATATCGTAATTTTAGATGCGCTACTTATTGACATGAATGTCCTTGTTAAATGCATATTAAAAAAGAATTAACAAGTTCAACTATTGAAGTAAACAAGCTCAAATTACTGGAAAAATTGTTCAGTTTTGAATATTTTTGGTGGTTGATATTTTGGTTTTGTATCTTCTGTGCTTCCACTTGCAACCTAAAATAAAAAAGTTGTACCTAATCATTTTAATATAGTTTAGTGATATTGAATTAAAAGTAAAATTTGATTGCATGAACTTTGTCTTCAAATCCTCAAAATTGTGTAAATAATTAACAATGCATTCGATGTACTTTTACATTTCAAGAATCTAACATGGCAGTATTGTTAGAATAGTTCTGATTACCCACTAACAAGGAGTATTTTTTTATTGGGTGGTAATTGTCGCGCGAAGCTCGCTGAAAAGTTTATTTACTCCACTAAATTATTTTTGTGAAAAAAACACATTATTTCAATACCATAGCGTGAGTCAGAATTTTTCTAGTTGTTTTAAAGGGTGTGGAATGTGTATTTAATATGTATTTTTTTTTGGGGGGGGCGATAATCACCCATTTACGGCCCGATTAGAACGTAACTACCCGCGCCCATTACACATATAAAAAAACTTACATTGGGTGTTCTTGTAACAGAAAGTTTGCCAAGTTGAGATTTGATAACATTTTTGATGCTTGATTTGTTTGCAGCTTCTTCGGCAGCAAGTAAATCTGCTTCTAAACAGAGAAAATTAGGTACTTTGTAATCATTGATTGTTAATTTAGGAAAGTAGAGCAGCAATATTATTAATAATTTAAAGGTTGACAAAGGTCCTATAACCGAATTAATTATGATATGGGTAATGCTTCCAGTCTAACTGAATCATAAAATCCACTCCAAAGGAAGAAGCCTTTTATTGGCCCAAGGGATAAGTTTTACATTTTTTATTACTACTACCCAGCCCCTTTAGATAAAGAATATTTCATCAAGTCCAGTCTTTTTTTATTTTAAACCAGAAATGAACTTACCAATGGCATCAGTGTCTCTTTGAGCAGTTTCCACCAGCTCTTGCAGTCGATCAATCTGATTGAATGTTGGCTGTAGCTGAGCGTACTGCGCATGGATTCCAGGCAATGCCTCGTTGCATATTTTAGCACTAAACAGTAAACAAAACATCATGTATAAGCAAACCCTAGGTACAGAACGTTTGGAAATTATTTCCTGATTCTTAATTGAAAATGAAATCCGATCGAAAATGGCCAAGATACGAAAAATTTCATATTTTCATTTTTCCAAAAAGGCATAGGTACCTACTATTAGTCTTAGATCTTTTACCTGTCTTTTTCTGTAATTTGAAGCATTTCCGAGAACGAAGCTATCTGTTCCTCTAAGTTTATAATATGTTCTACAATATCAGCATGACTAGTAGCTAGATTACTCCTAAAAAATAAATTTAATATTAAGACTTTTTTTGCAATCACTGATCTTATTCTACTTTATATTTACCTACATAATAAAAAAGTTTGATCACTTATTATAACCTCCCCCCTCTTTGTTAAAAAAATCGCTTACAAACATTGTAGGCAATGTGTTGGCCCAATAACAGGTGAAACTCCAGAAAGAAAAAAGAATTAAAAGCTGATTTTCCCTAAAATGTACCTAAGTAGGACCTGTTTCATAAAAAAAACGAAAAAGATGTTTTCTCATATTCATTCAAATCCGGTGGATAGAAACCGGTTCTTATCCATACGAAAAAACTATGTCTAGCATCGTATTATATTCAGCTTTCTACGAATATAAAAATGTACAATCATAAGATTAAAACCAGTTTTTTTAGCCCCGAGGTATATAATTGTACATTCTATATCCGCGGTAAGCCGTTTATAATACGATGAAAGAAATAACTATTCTCACAAAGGGCCCATTAAGAACTGAATACCCCCTTATTTAAAAAAAAATTGGAGAGGGCGGGGAGGGGGAGGGGGGTTAGCGGTGCCTACACCTGCGTTGCACCAACTCCAATATAACCTAACCCAGCCTGATCTAAAGTAAAAAACAAACAAAAGTAAAATTAAACCCCACACTACTTATTTTCAATTTATTTCAAAATAAAGTGTAGGGTGGGGGGTTCTGTGCTCGACTAGACAATTTGAGGGAAACCGCCTTGTAATAAAATTGATCCATAATTTCTGTTTATTGAAGTCTTCTATTTTATACCTTGAAAGTTCAGCATAGTCCGAAGCAATCTGATTCACCACCTTTGGTCGACATTTTTCTATATTCATTTTTTTCTGAAATATTTTAAATTAAATGGAAAAAAGTGAAATATGTGCAAATTTATATCTAATGGGATAGTTGCATGAAGTGCATTTAAAAAGTTTAATTGCAAGCTTAAGTTATAAAAATACCATCTAACATATGTATATAATTTTGTATTACAATAAATAGCAATCACTTATACACCACTAAAATAGGCATCATACTGTTTTTGTGAAAACAGGACAGCAATTTCTGTTGCATGTATCCAAAAAGTATGATTTTCAAGTCTTGGTATTTTTAAAACTACCTCGTAGAAAATTGAAATTCTTATAAATATATGTCCTATTACATGTAATTGAAACTATTGAACAGAAAAAAAGCAGTTCTCTAAGTTCAAGTTTAAATTCACTTCGTGCAACTATCCCTTTAGCATGAAGAATGTCTAGTGAATCATTTCATAAGATATCTGACATAACATATTACATTAAAACTGTTATAAAAATAAAAAAAACGTAAAATAGAAAGAATATCACATAAAAAAAATATAAGCAATAAAAATTCTAAAATAGAAAAGAATTCTTTCTAAGTCTTTAATGTATTTTAAATAACACATGAGAGAGTTACATGTGGAGTATAGTATATATAAAGTTTTAAGCTAAATAATAAAAAACCAAAGTCAGTAATGAAGTATTTACTAACTTTTATTGATTTTACTACAAATAAAACATTAGGTGCAAATTGGGTGCAAAATAAATAATTTAAATTTTTCAATAAATAACAGATAAATAGGATATAAATAGATACTCCCCAAAATTAACAAAGATAAGAAAAGTAGGTGAGTAAGAATTATCCAGCATCCATTGTCCTATCCCTGTATTCATAGTGACAATGCAATGAAGACTTATTTTCTTTGACTATCAGCAGCAGAAGCTCTTTCCTCCAGGAACTTATCAAACTCCGCAGTAGTACCGTCTCCAGTGGCTCCTTTCTCATCACCTATCCACTCAGATAACTTATCTATATCCTCATCCTGTGTAATAAACATTTTTTTAGATAATTTTACGATTTTGGCGCTTTTTAATCTAACATATTTATTAAAAAATAATATATCTAGTTCCTCTCCCTACGGGGTACTAATGTGGGAATCTTCTAACCTTTACTTAATATAACCTAAACTAAAAATACTCAAAAAATACGATTTTTCAAAAAGTTCATTTGTGGTCCGAATGTAATTTGAGTAAGATGAAAATCAATTGAAAATGAAACCAGCTTAATGAAATATGCAAAACGGATTTGACTTGTTTAGTAATTCAATGACAATACACTGATTAATTCCCATATATTATCAGAACACTTTCACTAACATTTGTTTTTATTTCTTCAGTCAAATTTTATAAACATAAAATGTTATTGGAACATCTTGACTACGCTATGTAAGACATAATTGGCCTTTTTACATTTTTAATTAATACTCCAATTAAAATAATTGTATAAAGTTAACCTTAATTCTGACGAGTGTGGACATACTGGCCGAATCAGGATCTGACGTGGCTGAGAAATCAATAAGGGGCGCTTCAGAAAGTGGCCGGGGAGCGGCCATAGCACCCATGGGTGCGGCAACTGCTCCTAGGGCTGTGGCACCTCCACCAACTGCACCCATTTTCCCCAAGTCCTGGATAAAAAGTGGAAATTTTATTTTACAAAATAAAATAGGAAAATAAAAGGAAGAAAACCTTCCAAAAGCTCTAAAGTAAAATTGAACAAAAAATAGAAGATACTTTAATTACATTTCTACAAATCGAAGTTTTATAAAATCTTACCATACCACCAGAAGCAGGTGTTCTTCTAACTGCACCCAGGCTTTGGCTTTTATTCTTTTCATACCTGCAAACAATTTTGATATTCAATAGCTTTTAATTTGTTACGACGGATGTTCTTTTTCTATAAAATAATGGTTAAAACGACAATAGACATTAATACTGCTTTTTGTGATCATCTTTCTAATCAAAATGGCTTCTAGCTACAAGTAAACGTTTATCATTTACTTAAAAGGTGTAAGTCTAGCTTATCCGAATCAAATAGTTTGAAGTATGTTAAAGACTAAAACCAATACTTCTTGATAAAAGCACAAGAATTTCTCCAAATGTTTAATTTGTGGAGGGGAGAATTAAGAATAAAAAGATTAACCTGTCATATCTTAGGAATAGATTGTTCATATTATCATTAACTTCCAGCACATCAGCTATCAGTTTATCATCTTCAAGCTGCACAAAATATAAATTAATTTTCTTGTTTAACAAATGCAAAGGCAGTTATGTTTAAAACCTTCTAATGAATTCTTTAGTTTGCATATTAGTATCTATGTTTGATATCTTCCCTCTTATATTATTTATTTTGCAGTATAGTTTTATTACCTTTTAAAATATCCTTCTGCAATGAAGTGTTAAATGTAAAACATCAATGAAATCCATTTACAAGCTCTGCTATTAAAAAAACACTCACCTGATCAACAAGTTCAACTAATCTTGTCTGCATAGCTCTGCAAGTAGCGTGGAGTTGATCAAAAAGACATTTATCCTAAAATAAAATAGGAAATTAAAATATTAGGTAGAAATATTTAAAAAATTTAATATATGAATAATGTCTAGGTACATGTTTGGGGATTACATGCAACCATAAAAGCAAACATTGTTTTAGCAAGAATCCTCTACCTATTAGCAGTTATCATATCTTCTTGTTGTGAAACTTTTGTCTGAAAGTCCTAACTGTATTTTATTGTCAAATCCTGGCATTGTAGCAACATAAAATCATCTTTTTAACGTTTTCAGCCAATACGCATTTGTCAAGATTCGAACCCATAACCTTCAGGTTTAGTCAAGTGACTGATATTCTTACCTCTGGATGTTCTTTGCCAGGAGTGAGATCCGTCAACATCTCACTAAATATTCCCATATTCTGCTGGGTTATCTCCAGGTCTCCTTCAATCATAATGAAATAAATAAGAGACTGAACATCCTTCTCTTTTTTAAAAATTTCAATCAAACTATTTCTGTAGGAAGATATTTTTTAAAAAAGTGCCCCTTATTTAAACTTGCAATCCGTTAAGCAACAACAATTATAACTTTTTACTATTTTTATTCATATTATCTAAAGTATTAGAATATACAATTTCAAAGTGTTATAATATAAAAGGTCGTGATTTTATCTACATTCAAGAAAAGATAGTTATATTCAGACTTTGGCCTAGTTATTCAGACCTCTTACTATAACCCTACTGGGGTTCCTAAGAGTATACAAACAATAAACAATATATTGAAAATAGCGGATACTTCCCAAGCATCAAGGGGCTCTATCTATATTCTAAGTGGCATCCTCTAAATCATATAGTGCTGAAACATTTTTTTATGGACGCGGTAATTGTGGCCAGGCTTACAATTAAACTCCCCTCCTAAACTAAATAAATTCGTCTCTTATATATCATTTTCTCTATGCCTTGTATTTTCATTATCTGATCTGGAGTCATACCCATTTTGTAAATTCTGAAAATATACAAAACAATGTAGAAACTATCTATTAGATTACAGGGTAAATAATTTGCAGATGTTAAGAAAAACTTTAATTGAATTTACATTGACAATTCATAAGTATTGTATTATGCATGAGTTTAATATTTATCTAAAGTATAAAAAGTTAGGGTAAAGCGGGGCGATCTCGGTTTTGAGGTGAAGTCGGTATTTTTTTGACCACCTTCATTAAATGACATTTTTCTCCATGTTCTAATCGACTGACAGAAAAAAACATAAAATCAAATTTGTTCCTTATTAAATTGCCTACAAAAAAGTATAAAATGAAATTTTTGTGAGATGAATTTTTAGGGTACTTATTGGGTCTTAAAGTCGGACGACAAAAAAATTTTTTTCGATTTTTTTGCTTCGGTCGGAAAAACGGTAAGTTGGACAAAAACTGGTAAGAGCTAGAGCTTAGACGTCTTCAGGGGACTTATTAAGAATCTAATAGGCTATCCATTTCCGTTTCAAACTTTAAAAAAGCTTGAATAGTTTTTTCTTAAATCGACTAAAAGTGAAGCGGGGCGAATTCGGTTTTTTCACTTTTTATACTAACTTTTTCAATTTTATATAAAAAAGTGAAATTTTCGAGAAAAAAAGTCAAATTTCTCGTACTTAGAAAAATTTTTTTTTTTTTTGTAGAAAAAATTGTCTGATCTTCATAATTTTTTTGGGAATGCTCTTTATTACATTTAGCAACTTTAACCTTTAGGGCATGCTGTAATTAAATCACTATGTCATAGGTTTTATGAAGCTGGAAAATCGACCACAGATTTTGCCAAACTTTTCTCTTTTTTTCAACTTGATTTTTTAAGGAAATTTTGCTAATAGAACTAATTTTTTTTGGCCAAATCTATTCAAAATTGCCTGAATTTTAAGGATCAGGCCTTTAAAGTCCTAAAAAGTTATTTTTTCTAGTAGTATTTTTATGTTTTTTATCAAAAAAATTTTCGAAAAAAAAAGTCAAATTTCGCGTACTTCGGAAAAATTATTTTTTTTGGTAGAAAAAATTGACCTATCTTAATAAATTTTTTTGTGCATACTCTTTATTACATTTAGCAACTTTTACCTTTTGGGCATGCTGTAATAAAATCAATACGTCATCGATTTTTTGAAGCTTGAAAATGCCCTACCGACTTCGCCTCAAGGCGGGGCGAAGTCGGTGCCGTTTTAGAGATCAATTTTGACAAACTTCCCAATGTCCTAGGTTTACGTCCCTTTAGGACCTGATCGACTTTTCCGAGATCTTTCTACTGGTCTTGGTCCCATTTAAAAAAAATAATTTTTACGATTTGCAGGTTCAAAAAACCGAAAAAAAGACCGAGTTCGCCCCGCTTTACCCTAAAGAGTTTAAACTTTTGACAAGACTTTTATTTATTTCTGTAAAAATTTGACAGTACAAAATTCTAATTTTTTGTTTTGATAAAATACATACTTTTCTGGAGGATTTAATAACTTTGTGACACTGTATTTTTTACAAGACATTCAATATAATTTCATAGCGAGCCACACTGAACATAAAAAAATACTAAACTTTTTTTGGTATGCTTAAAACTAAGATAAAAGACATTAGGAATAGAGAATCTACAAACACGTTTTGATTATAAATAATAAAAGAAGGAGGAAATATAACACTAGGTGTGCCAAAATAAACCTGTGATTTTTATAACATACACTTAATAGTATGTTATGCATATAGTTATTGGTAAAAAGTGAACAGGATATGAATACTTTGAACATACATTATCCGAAAGTGGTAAATTTCTGACATTATTTTAAATAGGTACAAAAATGCAGTTATTATTTATGTTCAGTTCAAGTAATCCATATAATATAGTTGGTAATATTTTTAATTGATAACAAGGTAATTATGACAAACTTAGCGATAAATGTTCTCCCCTTTTAAATAAAATTACTATTAACATTAATCAGGTTCCCAGGTAGCATGAAATCCGGCAGCAGGACCATCGTCGGACACAGGAGAGTAATCCAGGTCAGCAGCGGATCATCGAACCACAGAGTTCCCGAAATCCTGTAAAGACTCAAGCTCAGCTTCACTGGCCGCATTCAAAGCGTTCAGGGTGACCTCGTTGTTGGAGGTTGCCGAGCTCCCCTCACTTTCAAGGACACGCTTACCCTTAAAAGTTTGAATTAAGGGGGCTCTCTATGCAATTGGCCTGATAAAGAACAAGTCAAAATATGCGATTTGCTCTTGAGTTAAGCTGCAATGGGAAAAAAGAGGGAAGCAAAGAAAAAAGAAAGATAATTTAATCTAAACCCCATTCTTCCAGTAAATGTTTTTATATTTGCAATAACTTTCACAAGAAAATAAGGGGGAGGGAGGGAAGATAAATTCAACCCTGATATTTACAAACTAGATATTATTTCTTTTTAAAAACCTTTGCATACCTGAGGCGTGTTTAAGCTCTGAACTGAGATACCAGCCTCATTGAATGCCTTCTTTTGTAAGGCTGAACCAATCTGTAATACTGTTCGCTGAAATAAAAATAAAAAATTTGAAAACTATGTAACAGTAAAAAGTTTTATTTAATTTTTTCTCTTACGTACAGTTTTAAATTGTTAGCCTTAATAAAACTTAAAAAAGAATCAAGATATAAATAAATCCTTTAGCATGAGACCTCGAATTTATTTATTTTTACCTGTTTTATAGTTTCTGAGATTGTGCTTAAATTGTCTGAGAATGTTTTTACTGCCTGTAAAATAAAAGAGTTGTAATTAATAAAATAACTTAATTTTATTAAAACGGGATTATACACAAACGAATATAAGTAATTTTGTATCATTCCCCTGGAGATAAGAAAAGCTTTTTCCACGGTCTCCTACTTTTTGTTTTTGATTATATGTGGGTTGCCATGCTCCCACCCTCTTCAATTTTCAAAGGCTCTAAAACTACATATTTTAAAACTTGCCTGATGCATCATTTCTATCTCTTCATCTGTCCACTTGGCCGAAGCTCCGCCTGTATTCTGCTGCGCTGCCTGAACAAAAATCACTGCATTTTTGCTATGTATAATATCTACAATGTGTGTAGGAGTCTCTGCAGGAATAAAAAATCCACGAAAATTCTATACTTGAAAAGCAAATATAATCCGATCGTGAAAAAGATTTCTAGAAATAAAAATTCTTCATAAAAAAATTTATTAAAAAAAAGATTAAACTTCGTCAACTATAAGTCAACGGAGCCGGAAAAGTGCGAAAATGTATGAAAAAAGTTTTAGTCTACATTGGCGACAAAGCTGCAGAGCAATGGAATAGAAAATCCTTAAAAGTGTTTGGAAATAAGTAATGTTATTTAAAGAAACAGTGTTTTGACTTTTACTTAAATTTAATCATAATATATTATGTTTTATTAATATATATAAAACCTGTAATTCAGTAGTAAGCTTCCCCAATTTCTCGAAGGCTTGTCCAGCCGCCGTAAAAATCTCACCAACTTTGGCAGCTGTCGACATTTTACCAAATTAAATTCTAAACAATAATAATTCTAATAAAACATCAAGTTGAAGTGCTTAAATTTCAAAACCAAAATATATATATTACAAATAAAATATAAAAGTACGAGTTTACTCTTCAATATATTAGAAAATGTCCATTAATAGGTACGTACGTAGGTCAACCCAAGAAAAATTTCTTTAAAAATTGTCAAGTCTAGCACACTCAATTCTCATTTTATTTACCACAAAACAAACTAATCAACTCATACACAAGGAAACACACTCACAATAGAGATACTTTATAATCTATGATATTATAATGATTAGGTATTAATAAAATGTATACAATTCAAATTAAAATAAATCTAAATTATATGATTTATAAAGGAATTATAATTCCATTAACAATTCTGTTTGTTATTGCTGAACTACTTGGTCACAAAATTATTCTACAAATCGCTTCAATTGGAGTAAACATGACTCAAAGAATGAATGTTGAAGCCATAAAACTAAAACAATAATAAATATAAATTTTCTTTTCAGTTTATTTATTTACATTTAGTGCACAGAAAATTCAGCGGCATATGCGCCTTTAAGCAAAGACGACATTTAAATCTAAAATGAGGAAGAGAGGAATAAGGGAGAGAAGAAAGTTTTATCCTTGGGGAGCCTCTACCTTCCTTACCCTTTCAATCAATCCTTCCCCTCTTACTTATCAAAGGTACCACATTTTATTTTTAAATCAAAATTTTATAATTTATTTTAGAAAATTATAATTTTTGAAATTTGTTTGTCAGAAAAATCCGTAAAAATTTTTTATACAAGATTTGAGGGAAAAATGCGGGACATCTGTTCCTCGTACTGTATTCAGCTGTTAGAGCCACACACACGCACACACACACACAACCTAACGAAGCAAGTCGTCGACACGACGAATAAGAAAAAAAAGGGGAAAGATATGAAAGGGTATGGAGAACCCTTTCAAAGTTTCAAAGGTGTCCAAATCATTTGTGGCACAATAGAATTACAGATAAAAGGTTGATGTTATTTTTCAGTAAGGTAATTTTGAAAGGAATGGCTCTAAGTTTTAATGTGCAACTATTTCCGCATAAGTAACACATTAACAGTGCATTAGAACCGCATTTTATCAATACAGCACAAAATAAATAATTTTTTATTTTTTAATACGTCGGTGCAAATATTTTCAATTACATCTTGTTTTGAGAATTAAAATATTTGTGAATATTATAATATGCGAAAAAGTTTGCACACCCACAGTGAGAGTTATATTTGCCATCTCATACACATTTACTTTCCCTTTTTCCATCCTTCTTCGCCCAGGTAGAGAGAAGTCAAGTCATACACACGCACACGCACTCACACACACACACAGACACACACTCACACACACACATACACACACACATTCTTCCATATATGCAAGAAGAGAAGAGAGAGAATATTTACAAGGTATACATATATATGATAAATCTGGTTTTAGGCCAGTTTTATTTATTTCTTAACCACTTCCTCCTTGCTCGCTAAGTGGTGGTGCTAAATTGTAAATATTTACTTAGGGTGTGTGTGTCATGTTTTTCACCAATTAATTTTTATTTTATGTTGTTCAATTTTAAAAAAATGATAATTATCTAATTTATACAGTGATGTCATTGTTAATTTTATACAGTTAGATTTTCTGAAAATTTATAATTTAGATTTTATCTTTTAATTTTATAGATATACATCTAAATATTTGTGATGATTCATATTTATTTAAGTTGGTTTTGATTTCTTGGAAGTTGGTACTAAATATTCATCTGAAGAAAAACTATTTTGATTAAGTATACAACGTTTATGCCAGTCGACTAGTCATAAATTTTGATTGTGTATTGGTTAATAAGGATGATTTTTCTATCGTCTATATTATTAAAAACAATGTATTTGCTGTATTTTATTAATATTTATTATGTATTTAAATTGTTTTAAAGTCAGGTATATTCTGTTCTATAATTTTGAATTTTAAAGATGTAGATTCTATTTGAAGAAAATATATTTTGCCTCCTACATTTTTGCAAACAAAGGTTTCTACAAAGATATCTGACTATTTTATTTATTAAGAAAGGCATAAAATACTGTTTTTACTGGTTAGAAAAACGTCTATTTAACTTTTTTTTTGGATAATTCTATTATAAACATTTAAAGTTAGACAAGTCTTTACAGAAATTGTAATATTTTAACTTTTTGCTTTTTTTATCATAGGTATTTGATTTTAATTAAGTTTATTTTCAGATTCAATCTTAAATTTTAGTGAAGTGAAAAATAATGATTAACAATATATAAAATTTCTAGTTACAATTAGATGAGTTGTTTATTTACAGGTTGATATCTTGAATGGTTTAAAGAGTAAGTATTTTTTTTTGGTAAAACCATTAGGTAGAAAATTAATAGTTTAAAGTCTTTCAGTCTAGATGTTGAGTTTCTTTCTATCTTTCAAAGTAGTATGGTTTCTAGACGTTATGTTTTGTTTGTAGACGAAAGGACATTTTACATTTTCTAAATTTTTCATGAAACTGACTAGAATAAAAGTACCTACCTATACATTAAAACAAATTCATTTTAATTACTATTTCATTTTAAAAGATGTTTATCAAAGATGTTCAAATGATTATATCAAATGTTTTAAAACTGATTTTTTCATTGTAGTTAATTTTATTTAGTTATTTTTTACCTACCTGCCATTTAAATTTTTTTTTACAATTTTTTACAATTTCTGTGTCTGTATTTCTGCTTGTGTTTCTGTCTGTTCCTCTGTCTGCCTTCTTGCCTGTCTGTCTTTCTGTAAAATAGAGGCTATTTTGTTACGTGGCTATTTTGTACTAGATACCATTTTGTTGATGCCATTTTTTATTAATGGGCTATTTCGTGGCTATTTTGTACGAGGCTATTTTGTATAATATCCATTATAAATACCTATCTACATTAACATCTTAGTAAGACGAGTATATTTGAATAGCGTAATTTTTCAGGATGTTAGTCCACAGTACCGACATAAATTCAACTCTCCGACCCGACCTACAATTCATCAACAACTATGAAGAACTTGAAGAAAATTCCACTTAGTATGGAGAAGAAAGTTGTGGGCCTAATCATGAGAGTTCCTAAATCCAAGAAAATGGAGGGTGTAGTGACAAACAGTGGACTTGGCGAGGCGAGCATTTACCATGCCCTCGTAGTTATCTTTCTAGAATTTTTTGCATGGGGCCTGCTAACGTCCCCCATGATTACAGTGCTAAACGAAACCTTCCCCGATCATACATTCCTGATGAATGGATTGATCATGGGCATCAAGGGTATCTTGTCGTTTTTGTCAGCGCCGCTGATCGGCGCCCTGTCAGACATTTGGGGACGCAAGTTCTTTTTGTTAATCACGGTGTTTTTCACGTGCGCCCCCATTCCGTTGATGAAAATCAACAACTGGTGGTACTTTGCTATGGTCTCAATATCTGGCATATTTGCCGTTACATTCAGCGTTGTGTTTGCTTATGTAGCTGATGTTACAGAACCCTCAGAAAGATCATCGGCCTACGGACTGGTATCGGCTACGTTTGCCGCCAGCCTGGTTACTTCGCCAGCGTTAGGCGCTTGGCTTGAGGCCAACTACGGCGAGGAACTTGTAGTGGCAGCTGCCACAGCTACTGCCATGTTGGACGTGTTCTTTATTCTCGTAGCTGTTCCAGAATCGTTACCCCAACATTTCAAGCCAGCATCACGAAACCTAACACTGGAGCAGGTCGACCCCTTCTCCTCTCTGCGAAAAATGTGGAAGGATTCAACAATGTTAATTTTGTGTGCAACAGTTTTGTTGGCCTATCTACCAGAGGCGGGACAATATTCATGCTTCTTTGTCTACCTCCGTCTTGTAATGAATTTTACCAAAGAGAATGTGGCGCTGTTCATCGCTGTAGTTGGCATACTGTCAGTCCTGTCACAGACTGTGCTCATGTCGGCTCTCATGAAGACTGTAGGTCCCAAGCACACCATCATGATTGGGCTGTTCTTTGAGATGCTACAGCTGATGTGGTACGGGTTCGGATCCCAGCAGTGGATGATGTGGTCAGCTGGAATTCTAGCAGCTGTTTCCAGCATCTCGTATCCTGCAATTTCTGCCTATGTTTCCATGCACGCGGATTCGGACAAACAGGGCCTTGTGCAGGGTATGATTACAGGTATCCGTGGTCTGTGCAACGGCCTAGGCCCGGCCATGTTTGGACTTATTTTTTACATCTTCCATGTAGACCTTAATGAGAACAATCAAAATGCTCAAGAAGAGACAAACAGTGCAATCAGCTTTATATCGGCTCTCATGCCAGGCCCTCCCTTTGTGTTCGGGGCCCTGTTGGTGTTGCTGGCCATAATGATGGCGGCCATGATCCCAGAACAGTCCAGCATTGTTATTATGTTTGATGAAGAAGGCAGCAAACAACCAAGGTATGTTAATTTTATTTATGATTTTAAAGGTAATGTTAGATTACGAATTTTGTTACCAACTTAGCCTAATTAGGGATCTATTTGACATATATGATTTCTTAACTTACTGAGTAAACTGAAATCAGCACGTCTTTTTGACAGATTTTTAAAAGCGAAGCTTTTCCATAACTAGGGTCGGTCCGTCCGTAACGGATAGCTTTTTTCGTTAATTTAGGCATGTTAGAATTGTCCTATCGATTTCAAACTTTGCATGGTGATTCCTTTAGTAGTTAGGTACGATTTAGAAAACGTAGCAACTATATAATCATTACCAGAATGTCCGTACGTCCATTTTAAACATGTCGATTTTTTTTACTTTTTTAACAACAAATTTTCATGATATCATCCGATTGATCTGATTTTTAGTATATTAATTCCCTGGGACAACAAAGTATAATGTTATAAGCGAAGCAACTCTATAATCAAGTCCTAAAAATGTAAGTATGTTCATAAACATTATCCTGTATCAAGCAGTTTTTCAAAAAAATTACTTACAATTTTGGTTCGACTCTTATACATATTTTGATTATTCAGTAAGAGATATAAGTTTTCCGGAATTGTAATGTAGGGAGTAGATTTGAAATCTGCATCAAATTTTAAGGATTTTTTATAAAATTCGTTTTTTGTATAATTCTTTATCTAAAAGCTGAAATACAAATTAAGTTAATTAATTTTGGCATCTGTGATTGGTGGATTTAAAAAATCTGCGCTCTGATTGGATGTCGTACATCATTCAACCAATTAGAGCGCAGGTAGTTTAAAATCCACCTATCCTATTGGTCAAAATTAATTAACTTAAAATGTATTTTCGCTTTTAGATAAAGAATTTTACAAAAAACGAATTTTATAAAAAATCCTTAAAATTTGATGCAGATTTCAAATCTACTCCCTACATTAAAATTCCGGAAAACTTATATCTCTTATTATTCAGTTCTGACACTATACAAATGTTAATGTCCGTTTGTCCTACCGTTTCAGTGCTTCGCTTTTATGGATGTTGTCATCCTTGTCATATTAAAAACATCACAGTAGTAAATAAAGAAGGAGGGCGAGTGTGACGCTTTTAAAAACTAAAAGTCGCCATGTCCTCACAGTTCCACATTATACCTCTTTAAAGAAACTGCAAAGCCAAATTTCAGTGCTGTAACTCTGTTTAGTTGAGTTACTTTGACTTTTAGTTATGGTTTTAAAAATCGTCACACCGGCGCTTTATTTCATGTTTATTTGAGAAAAAAAAAAACATTAACCAATAAACATTTAGACACTCTTTGAATAAATGTGTAAAAATCTTGTTTATTTTAGGTATAAAGATGACCTGATCAAACACAAGAAAGACGTGGCAATGGGTAAACTATCAGATGAAAGCCTAGACTCTGACACAGACAGCGAGTACAATGCTCCACTAATCAAGCCTCAGGATAACATTATTTAGTTCAACAACACCATCTCTAGTTATCATATTCATTAAATCATTGTCTTGCCAACCAAAAAAAAAAATGTTTGAAAATCCGGGAATTTTAATTTAAAAAATATCTTGAAAACAGAAGTAAGAGAATAATTAGTGGAATATGCTTTTTATTTGGTGATAACTCTTATGTGATATGGGATGTATTGGTAAATAGCAATATGCTTTATAACATGGATGTGTAATTGTAATCAGTAGAAGAGCTATTAAAGGGTAGGCAAAATGCGTCATCTAACAAAAATTACTTACCTAGTGATCAAATAATACTTTTTAGTATTTTTTAATTCAGAAGAAAAAAAGGAAATTATAAATGATACCTAGGTAAAGAAATACTTACAGTTTATTTTCATTTTTGAACGCTATGATAACGTTGTCAGATATATGTCATTTTTGCGTAAGATGACGCTTTTTGGGCTTGCCTTCCCTTTTCATAAGGTTAAAGTGCTAATTTTAAATCTGAAAAATGTCATAGCTACAATGCAATCCAGTTTTGTTTCTATGAAGTTTTCCAAGATTAATTTTCATTTGCCATTGTTATTTTGAGCTTTATACTGTAATTTTACGGGAAGTAATGTTTTTAATGAGTTAAGCCTTTACAATTTTTACGTAAAAAAATAAGTATTAGATTAATCTCTGATATCAGTCATCACACTTAAGAAATTATTTTCATGTCTATAGAGATCTTTAGGCTTTTATGTATTTTTGAGTGTCAGAAAAAATGGCCTACGAAATTATTAAGTCAAATTACTTAAGTTTTAAATTAAGTTTTAGTCCTATTATTGGTTGTTTGGTTATTAAGTCACAAAGTTTCCTTTAAGTTAGGCAATATGCTATGTATAGAGTTTTATTGATGATTTATTTTGATGAAAAGCTTATTATTTGATTGTGCTGTGAAGAAAAGTATGGTGTTGGTTTATTTTTTAAAATGTTTTAGTTTTAGACGACACAACTTTATCATCTTTGGTAGCGTAGCCACTCTTTTTTTATTATGGTCTGTTCGTTTGTACACAATTGTCCTTGTTGATTTATTTATGACATCACATTTGACTGACAATATTATCATATCTTTTATTTCATGGAAGTAGACTTTGAAATACATATTCAAATTGACATTCCTTAAAAAAGAGCTAATTATGCACAGGGGGCGCGTGGCTTCAGATTATTCGCGCAAAATCAGGCCCTTTTTGTGCATTTTTTTGCAAGATAACTACTTTAACTAGGTCCTACTTGATATAAAAATCAAATCATGATTATTAACTTTGATTGGTCCATCATTTTCAAAGATGAGGGAATGATTTGGGTAAAATTAGGATTCGCCATGTTAAGTTCACCTATTGGGAAAGTAAATGTTTCATATGTTCATATTAAAACAAGTATAAATTACCCATGTCTAAATTAATTGCTAATATAATATTTATTAAATTTCTCAGTTTGAAAAAATAATGAATTTCATATTTCTACTATTATACATAAGTAGGTACATAGTATATAGAGAAATTTTATAAATATTTATGTAAAGCATAATCTTGTGTCAGTAGCGTTGCTACTCTATAACTAGAATGTTTTCTTCTAGACAAATCGACTAAGTTTTATATAGAACTCTCAAGAGTTTCTAAAATTTTGTAGTTTTACAGTTTACTTTTCATTTAAAATCAAAATTGTTGTCACCTTGTTATTGCTGCGCTCCTTTTGAACGTTAAATTTCTTGTTTTTGATAGGATTAAGAAATTTAAGTTATGTTGTTGACGCCACGTTTTCAATATTCTAATATAATATTACAAAACAACAATAAATAAAAGAAGCCCGACAAATTTAGATTATATTTTGATACTTATTATTATACGTGGCGTTAGTCTAAAAATAGATTTATCACTTGACAATTTTTTTTCATTTGAAATAATGTATGATTTCATTCGGCATTACTTGAATTTTTATTTAATTTTCAGTTTTATTTTTTATTGTAATAAAAAATCCTTTATTTTTATTGTATATTGAAATGTGTAAAAGATTCATCTATATTTTTTTTGTAAAGTTCAAAATTCATTTGAACTTAAAAAGCATTTTGAAATGGGGGAGTGGGGGAATATTGTATAGATCTTGTAATCTAGGTGGAAATGACATTTAGCTTTCACTGGTACCCAAAGTTTGCTATACATCCTTTTTACGTTTACGCGATATCTACAATTATCACCTACTCCCTTTATCATTTCTGTTATTTATTCTAAATGATTACCTTAAGAAAAGAATATTTTTTGTTTATATTTAGACACAAAAATTTTATTTATGTTGTAATAATATTTAAAGATTGTATGTATCATTGTATATGTGCTAAAAAAGTAAAAAAAACCTGCATTATTTCAGAAAGTACACGAGAAAATTTTTGTTTTAATAAGCTGTGCTAATATGTCAGCTGTAAAACTAGTGCATATGATTGGATAATTGGAAAAAAATCAGGTAAAACAATTTTAAAACTTAATAAACAAGTTTAGGGGGGGGGGGGGAGAGGGAAGGGTATTATTTCCCTCGAAGACAAAAATCAGTTGGGAAAAAACTAGAGCTCTTTGTAAAAGAATCTTACCCAGGGGCGTCCAAGCTTTTTTTTTGGGGGGGGGTAAAAAATTTTAGGGGGGGGGGGTAATTCGTGTTTGGGGGGGGTAAAATGGCGCGCGAAGCGCGCCGAAATTTTTTTTTACCCCCCCCAAAATTTTTACCCCGGGGGTAAAATTTGATTGGGGGGGGTAATTACCCCCCCTAAAGTCTGTTGGGGGGGGTAAATACTCCCCCCAAATCTGTTGGGGGGGGGTAATTACCCCCCCCAAACTAATTTACCCCGGGGGTAAAATTTTTGGGGGGGGTAATTTAATTATGTAAAAAAAGCACCTACCTAATCTATTAAGTTAATAATAAGTACTATCCTATAACATAAAGTAGTAAGTAAGGTTTATTTGACTATAGCTTCAGATTTCATTACTTTTAATACTGAGTTCTCCTTTTTAGGAAAGCTTCACATAGATCCCATGATGGTTCCACACTATTATAGGTCAATCCTTTGAGTGGTTTTAGGCTATTTTTCTCCTCCCTTTTTACCCTTTAGAAAATACGAGTTCTTAGATGCTAAGGGCGCCACTACTATTCAAATATATAGTAGTATATAATCTCATTCTTTAGAACATAAAAATACAATAATTAACTCACGAACCAATATGATTATACTTTAAAGTGAAGCGTCTTATAGGTCCTGGTAAGTTTTATAACTAGTTTTGAGACACCCTGACATCCTCCCAAAAGAAATCGCCTATAGAAATTCTTTTTCATTATATAATGAAATATTTAATTTAGTTAGGTATCTATTTTATGGAATCTTCAGTGCTTTACAATTACATCATAGATCCCCGGGATGGTTTTAGCCCTTATAAAGGCCCAAGCAAATAAAACATGATCAAACTATTAAATTTTTTGTTATCATGGTTAAGAACTGTTTTAACTGGTTGGACTATTTTGTGGCAACGCTCTTTAAGGGGCGTTTCTTCGTTTTTTCACACAAGCTTCTCTCCTATTTCTAGCCCCTGCGGGGGGCCAATTGCTTAACCATGTGGGGCAATCACCTAAACCAATATAACCTATCTTAAAATAAACTATCAAAAGCCATTTTAAAAATACGACGAATTGCCCCTTAAGGGGCGTTGCCACGATGCAAATTTTCAGTAAAATTTTTTTTTTAAGAACATTCAATTTGGGTGGGGTAAATACCCCCCCTAAAAAAATTTTTTTTAAAGAACATTTATTTTGGGGGGGGTAATTACCCCCCCCAAAATGGTTTGGGGTGGGTAAATACCCCCCCCAAAATCGTTGGGGGTGCCTACGGCACCCCCAAGGTAGGGGTAATTTTTTTTTGGGGGGGGTATTGTTTACAAAATTTTGGGGGTGCCTACGGCACCCCCAAAATCGTTTGGGGGTGCCAAATGGCCCATTACCCCCCCCCTTGGACGCCTATGATCTTACCTACTTTTTTTGTATTTTAAATTGTACAGTATTAAGAATTCAATAACTACAGAGCTGATTGAATTATTCCTTTTAAAGAAGGCACTATGGTTGCAGGATGGTTTTAGACTTTTTTATTTTTAGATTTGTGTCCTGGTATGGTTTTAGGCTATTTTTAATCCCCCTTCTTACCCCTTTGATGCCAGAGTCCCTAGATGCTAGAGGCGTATCCAGGGCTGTGCAAAACCCGGTTTTTTTAAAAAATACCCCGGGGTCGTGGAAAATAGGGGTTTTACCCGGGTTTTAGGGGTTTCTTGGGGGTTTTTGGGGTATTTTGGGTTTTTATAGTTTTTATACTGTAAAAGCTTGAATAATATATTAAATATAATATATAATAGAAGATTCTTTCTATGGCGCAGCGAGTTTCATAGTATTTTCACAGTAGCTTTTCTCTTATTTCTAGCCCTGCGGTGCAATCATTACCCCTAAACTAACCTAACCTATTAATCTATAATACAAAGTAGAACGATGTCTGTCCGTCTGTCTGTCCGTCTGTTCGTCTGTCTGTCCGTCTGAAGCTTAAGATCTCGGTAACCACTGAACCGAATGGGCTCTACTCTTCAGGGAATATACCTACTGGTCCTGTGGTGGTTTTAAGATATTTTCTTGAGGGGTGGGACACCCCTAACCCCCCCAAAAACAAAAAAATCCCCGCCTTAGGGGAGACTTCAACGTCAAATAAGGTGGTATCGTACATAAAAAATTAAATTTAACAAACAAAAACATTTAAAGTGCCACTAGAGGCCTCTAGGGGCGTAGCCGCTAGTCTATAATACAAAGTAGAACGATGTTTGTCCGTCTGTCTGTCCGTCTGAAGCTTAAGATCTCAGTAACCGCTGAACCGATTGGGCTCTACTTTTCAGTGGGCACTGATCCTGTGATGGTTTTAAGCTATTTTCTTGGGGGGTGGGACACCCCCAACCCCCCCAAAAACAAAAAAATCCCCCCCCCCTTTTTTTTTTTTTTTATTGCAGAAGATTTCCTTGGTCCTTTTTTTTTGCAGGAGATTTCCTTGGTCCTTTACGAATTTCACCTTAATTTTTTTGATCACCTCTTGGGGCAAAGCCCCTAGAGGCTAGGGGCGAAGCCGCTAGTAGTTACTATCTCTTCCTTAGCCCATGCCAATGGCAAAATCAGGCACAAGTAGTAATAGCAGCAGTCTATTCCTTTGTTAAATACAGGGGTCAATGAAAAACATATTTTTTTTTATTAAACAATGAAAAATAAACTTATTTTTGAAACAATTTTACCTTTTTTTAATAAAACCCCCAAAACCCAAAACCCCATGGGATTTTTAAGGTGGGTTAAAGTGCAAAAAACCCGGGTGGTTTTTTTGTCTGCCAACCCTGGGCTTATCCGTTAGTAAGAATAAATAATATTCTCTTTTTAACCACGTTAACTCCATATTCTCCACAACTTGTTGTTATTATTTAGGTGTGTCTAGCTAGAATGAGATGCGTTATGATGTGGTGGATAACATGAATAATAATCCCAACCAACCACCTTCCATACTCCAGTTAAGGTAACAATATTAGTTATGATGTGGTGGATAACATGAATAATAATCCTAACCAACAACCTTCAATACTCCAGTTAAGGTAACTAGTTATGATGTGGTGGATAACATGAATAATAATCCTAATCAACCACCTTCCATACTCCAGTTAAGGTAACAATATTAGTTATGATGTGGTGGATAACATGAATAATAATCCTAACCAAACACCTTCCATACTCCAGTTAAGGTAACAATTTTAGTTACAAAACCAAGAAAAAAGTTTACTAATAGAAACTGGACCTTATATTGAATATTGACTCACTTAATTAGAAACTTTCTTTAACCCTTAAACTCCTAATGCTTTAAGAATACGCCCAAAAAGGGGGAGGTAGGTTGTGCTAAAATTCCGTAAAGGTGTGAGTTTTAAGGCTTAAAAACAGTAGTAAAACGATAATATTCACTAAATATTTGTATTCCTTATTGAAAAGAACTAAAAATAATTTTTTTTATAAATTAACTTAATTTTTACCGTTCTACTACTGTTTTTAAGCCTTAAAACTCACAACTTTACGGACTTTTAGCACAACCTACCTGACTCCCCCTTTGTGTATTATATCATATGTCAAACAATAAAAACTATTTCTCATATACAAGTAGGTATTGAATGCAAATATTATTATTTTTTTTTACATAATGCAAATTATATTTTTCCTATGTTATTTTTAAAATTAGATAAAAAAAAGTGTTTGCTAAAAGTAAATAAAAAGATAAGAATGCATTTATTTAAAAAAAAATAAGTTTTCTTTGTATAGGTATTCTTTCTTAATTGCGATTTTTGGAGACTAAGATTCAAAATAAAAATACGTAACGTGATTGGGGAGGGGGGGAGTGCCTATCAATCAATATAAAATCTAAGGAGCTTAACAAAAAATAGATAAATATTCCATTTTTATATGAAATAGGTAGTTATGGTAGGTAGGTAGTTAGTTTTAAATGTTTCAAAATATGTCATTGAAAATTACTTTTAAAAAAAACAATAAATTATTACAGAGAGATGGCAGCTCGACAGCAGCAGCAAATTGAGCAGCAACAGCAGCTGTTAGTTGCCAAGGAGCAGCGGCTCAAATATTTGAAGCAGCACGAGTTTCAGCAGCATCATATGGCGGCAGAATATGAGAAGCTGCGCCGACTGCGTGACAAGGTGGAAGCACAAGAGTCGAAGCTGAGGAAGCTTCGCGCTATGCGAGGTCAAGCGGATCAGGTTTGACTTCATTTTTTCTTCTTGAAATCTTCCCTCTGAGATTTAAAGTCTTCCCACCAAAGAATCATAAAGAATAATTTTGGACTATAGATAAATATTATCAAAACATAAAGTTTTCACATTTAAAAAAAAATATTCTCACTATTGTGCTGCGGAGCTTCTAGTAATGTTAAACCTTAATGTGTATGATAAGATTTCCTTCAGTCAAAAAAATTAGGGCAGGAATGGACATATGAGTTTATTACCCCCATTCAGGGGAGGAAATATATTTTATCAGCAATTGCCTATCCCTGAAACCCTATAAAAAGTCAAGGAACCCAAACCACCTTTAAAAGTTTAACTTTTATTTTTTTAGGATTTCTTTAAAATTTTGTATTTAAATGATATTTTTTTCTAGAATATGAAAAACAACGGCTCCTTGACGACAGATTTAGAGTCAATAAGAAGACTTTTCAATGAAAAAGAGAAAGAATTGGCAATGGCGGTTACAAAGGTAAGCATTTGCAATTTGAAAGAACATTTTTGTATTCCCTCGTTTAATATTTATTTGGCTCCAAAAAGGCTATCCTATAATATAAAGTAATAAGCTTTTTTTTGTCTGTAGCGAAGGATCTCGCTAACCGCTGAACTGATATGGTTCTTCTTTACAGTGAAGCCTCTTAAAAAAATTTAAAAAAATGAGGGGGGATTTTTTTGTTTTTTGGGGGGTTGGGGGTGTCCCACTCCCCAAGAAAATAGCTTAAAACCACCACAGGACCAATAGGTATATTCCCTGAAGAGAAAAATCCGATCGGTTCAGTGGTTACCGAGATCTTAAGCTTCAGACGGACGGACAGACATCAAGCTACTTTGTATTATAGATATTTTATAAAAACAATATTATTTAAGGTTGAGGAGTTGACACGCCAACTGGAAGAGCTACGATCTGGCAAGCTTAATTATAATTACCCACCTCAGGTAAGCTACGATCTGGCAAGCTTAATTATAATTACCCACCTCAGGTAAGCTAAGATCTGGCAAGCTTAATTATAATTACCCACCTCAAGTAAGGAAACTACACCTGTAGGGAGTTTTAACCTCATAGGACTCTAGAGATACTAAACTAGGTGCTTTTCCTGTAAGTGTTTGTCGAGAACCTTAGTTTTAAAGGAGGGAGTTTTTTCTTATGTCTAATCCATGCGGGGCGCTCTAACCCCGAGGTGCTACCCAGTAATAACTAAACAAACATAAAACATCCCTTTATTTTATTTTCAATATACAGTGTGTTTTTTTTTACGAGAACTTTTTTTGAAAGCAATTTTACCCCACTTATAGTTATCAGAATTTAATGATTAATGGCTTATTTGCTTCGTTTTTTAAGGCAATTAATAGTACAACAAAAAAATATTTCAGTTTTTATTTAAAAAGTACAGTAAAATCTAAAATTTAAAACTTAGGTGTCAACATCTAAAAATGGTTTTAGCGCATTTTTTTTATGCTCAAATAATCAACCTTTTGGAAGAATGGCTGCTAAACACTTCAAAGTTGAGATATAGAGTTAAAAATGAATATAGATACTATTAGGGACATGTACTAGAACATATCAAAGTTTGAAGGTCATATCTCAACCAGGGAGGGAGTACTGGCCCCCCAAAGTCGACTACAGAAAATCCATTTTTTAAAGAAAAATGCGCTAAAACCATTTTTATATTGCTTTCAAAAAAGTTCTCATAAAAAAACACACTCTGTATATTACTTTAAAAATTTGAAGGTGGGGGGGGGGGGGGAGGCCCTAAACTAAAAAGAAATAGGATATAGGAAGGCTTTTTTCTTCTTAATTTTCAAGAAATTTCCGAAAGCTTTTATACCTAGCATTGTTATGCTTTAACATAATATGTTTTGTTTTGTTCTGTGAATAGATAAATAAGTAACAAATAATTCACTTGTAACCGTTTTATTTCAAGAAAAAATTACATTTTTTCACATGTCATTTACTTTTTATTTGTACAAGTGTAAATAACAAATCTATGAAATTATATTATTATTAAGTTGTCATATAGTTTTTTTCGTTTAATTGGTACAAAATATAAAGGAGGGATGTTTCAACTGAAATTATTACATATAAGCAAGTTTATACCTATTAGGTGTCACAAAATAATCTGTAGAAAATAAGATATTAGAAAGTAAAAGAAGTCTAAATAAGTTTTTTAACTAATGAAAATATATTTAGGTTGTTGAATTGGAGAAGTTAAGACGTGAGCTTGCCTACCGCCGCCAGCTAAACGAGCAGCAAAACAACATGATCACCCAGCAGCGGACCCAACTGTCCATGGGCCAGGATGAGATGGCCAGGATTGACCGCAGGATAGCGGAGCTGCAGGACAGGCTGACCCGTAAGCGCATGATGAACCAGCAGCTGGCTAACCAAATCAACGCAGCCACAAGTGCTAAACAGGCGCAGCTTCGTGCCATCCAGGCTGGCTTGGTCAACAACAAGAATAGCAACAAGAACAAACCTGTTTCAACGGTGGAGCCGTTCCAGCGAAGCCTGCCTGCTAACGCAGGTACAGGTGGATCTGTTGATAACAGTCTGCATGTCAGTGCGGAGGACCTGAAGCCGCCTCACTTACAAAACTCGCACTTGAACTCTATGGACTTGGATAATAAGAATTTAATACAGGATTCCAAGTATCAGACCTTACCATACAACACTAAATTTGCATCCGGGGCCGGAGGGGGAGTTAGTCAGGGAGGCTACAATAAAGCACAGAAAATTGAACAGTTGAAACTGGAGAAAGAAAACAATAACATTGGTTTCTCTGAGGGACTACCTCGGCCCCCACCTTCTGTTACTTACGGTGGTCCCAGCGGGCGCCAAGGAGGCACTGACTACCAGGGCAATTATCAAGGCCCAGGTGTCGGTGTGGTAGCCCCCATACCTCATGGAGCGGTGGCATCAAGTGCTTCTGGACAGGCGGGTAACGGTGGACTGCCAACCTCGCTTGATAACGCCATATCTAGTATTAGTGTTACCAAACCTATTAGTTCAGTTGCGCCTGTTCCAACAACTAACCGCCATCAATATAGTTCTGACGAATCTGGCGGCGGTGGGGGAAGACAGGGATCGCCAACAAAACTACGACCCGCACTTCCGCCAAAGCCTTCTGTTGGCAGCGGCCATCCAGGGCAGCAAGATCTTCAGTCGCAGATGCCTGTCCACGGAGAGGAGGGTACTAGTGTTGATGATGAAGATCTGCCACCTCCTCCGCCTACAACGGAGCCGCCCAGCGATTCGCCGACTCCTCAGGATGATATGATCAATGGCAACAGGGGTAACATCAGTGGTCTGCCCGACATGTCTGTTGCAGTGTCCCAGATTAGTTATGATTCCTCAGTTCTGCAAGTATCAACACCTAGCTCTACTACAACAACCATGGAGTCACAAAACGTGCATGTGTCCATCAATCGTAGGATTGAAATGCCGCCAGCTTTCCATTTCCCAGAGGATGAGGCGCCGCCGAGCGATCTTGTGTCTGGCGGAGCCGGTGGGGACTATCCGCCGCTGTTGCCGCGCGACGTCACTGACAATGCCGCAATGTTCCCAATGGTGAACCAGATTTACAAGGAGTTTCAGGATCTTGGTATGGAGGAGAAAGAACAGCTATTTTCGTCCAGATCACCCGAGGAATCAGATGAATATTCACCTGAAACTGTTCCAGAGTTTGAGTTTGACCACTCGTCCAGTGCTGAGTCCAAGGGTGTTAAAAGTATCCTTGAGATGTCCAAGAAAGGTCATGTCAAAGTTACAGGCCAGACACGACACAACCGTAAAGTCACTTTTGATCCTTTGGCACTTTTGCTTGATGCCTCCTTGGAAGGCGAACTTGATCTTGTCAAGAAAACAGCTACTGAGGTGTCCAACCCAAGCGCAGCTAATGACGAAGGTATTACTGCACTCCACAACGCTATCTGCGCTGGACACCTTGACATTGTACAGTTCCTTGTTCTCTTTGGATGTGATGTCAATGCGCAGGATTCTGACGGCTGGACGCCGTTGCATTGTGCCGCGTCCTGTAATAATCTTGCTATGGTCAGATTTCTGGTGGAGCATGGAGCGTGTATATTTGCCACAACCCTGTCTGATCACGAGACAGCTGCAGAGAAGTGTGAGGAGGATGAGGAAGGATTTGATGGGTGCTCTGAGTATCTTTATCATATTCAGGTTAGTTAAACTCAATGGTGTAATTCTTCATTGCTAAAGGGAGGAGGGATGGAATAAAAAATATGTGGGAGAAATGAGAAAAAAAACAGTCATGAAAACATTTTTCAATTTTTTCCCCATGGTAATAAAACTGAATAAAATAAAGAGAACTGAAAACATATTTTCATTTTCCAGAAAGTGTTCCTTGGCGAAAAAATAGGGGGGGGGGGGGAGGGAATATTTTGCATCCGGGGGAAAAAATATTCTTTTGCTGAATATTCAACCCTAGCTTCCACATTAATATTTAATTATTAACAAATGAAATAACATCGAAATCCTACTCAAACTTTGTATTTCAGCATTTAAAAAAACACAGAAATTAGATTCCGCTTTAGTAAAGATTTTGTCACTTACGTTATTAAATACCTACAGAATGTTGTGTAGTTTAGCTAATACACTTTTACAAAACTATATCTTTCTTTCCTACATAAGTAAGGGTCTCACATATAATATAAGAATTTTGGAGAAAGGAAAATTATCGTCTACTGTCATATTCTTTTTAAAAAACTGAAAATTTATTATTTAAAAATTTTCTTTTCAAATACCTACTTGATCGTTTGACTTTAAAAAATATTTTAGGAAAAGCTTGGCATAATCAACGATGGCGCAGTGTACGCAGTGTACTCGTACGACCCCGCCAACAAAGACGAGCTGGGCTTCAGGGACATGGACAAGCTGAGCGTGGTCCGCAAGGGCGACGAGGTGGAGAAGGAATGGTGGTGGTGCCGGGCAGAACATAACAATGGCGAGGGTTATGTACCACGTAATCTGCTGGGTCTTTATCCTAGAGTTGTCCCGGGAGCTAACCAACCCATGGAGGAGTAAACTTTAGGAGCTAAGAAGCAAATATAAAATAAATAATACAGTTAGATACAATAATGAATTACTGTGTATTGGAAGAGCTTACATACTATTATATTTAAAAATTGGCCTCGTAAACATTTTTTTGAGAAAAAGCTAACACATAAGGTTTCAACAATAAATGATGGTATATCATCTCTCCAATTCCCAATTATTCAGACATGTATCTAACTGTATTACTATTAGGTACGACATTGGTACTACATGTTTACCAATCCAACACAAAAAGTCAATAGAAAATATTATTTATCAAAATGCATAAATAAAACTGATTAATGGCATTATTATGCTTTTCTACAATTACATTACTCATAAAATAGATAATATAATATACCTACACAAATTATTATTAAAATATTGTAAAACATAAAATTTGCCTACTTAGTGTCAATTAATCCTCTTTGAATTAAAAAATATCAAAGATGCCTTTTAAAATTTAAATGATTGAGTGAATATTGTTGAGAACTCAAAATCAAGGTATGAAAGACACTTTTAAAACATCATTGAAAGCTAATTTTTCATGTATAGTTTTTGTATTGGCAATCCAATTGAAACGGTATCAAATTCTTGGCTATTTATCGGTATTTTTCTTATTAAGCACCAAATGCTTTAAATATTTAAAATATTCAATTTAAAAACTTTTTTTCATATCAGGAAGATATTTGTTCTAAAATTGTAAAATTGTTTCTGAGAATCTATAAAGTTTAAGCTTTATACCTAAGTCTTCTTCATACATTGGTAGATTCTCAAAATTATTCTTCCTAGATTTTTTCTAGAAGTCATTGATACTTACTTACTTTTTTGATTGAATCTCAATTTAAGACACAATCTCTCTTAACTATGATTTAGGCTTTAAATTTTGCATCAGTAATTTGAAGAAAAAAATATTGTTTTTAAAGGTAACTGCCTGAAAATGCAAACCTTTTTACTAGAATATGTATTATATTTTCTTTACACTAGTATATTTTTATTAATTCCTTATCTGTGCCCTGTAATATATTCCACGTTGTATAGATTACAATATATTTTACTTTGTGAACCAGTAGTCCAGTTAGAATCTTGTATATAGAGCAGTTTTTATTATAAAGTTATGTACCAAAATTGTTGATTTTATTGTTATTACTCATCAATTTAATTGTTTTATCTTGTTTTAAAATTTAAATATTTTGTATAACTCCTGAAAGGAATTTAAACTATAATTCAAGTATTTAATAAGGGTGGTGGTTCTTTTTATTAAAACTTAATATTGGTTTTTAAGCACTCTTAGCCTCAGTTTGATAATACTTCTAAAGAAGCGCTTTACAGTAATATACATTATAAATAATTTTCGATGATATTTCAAACAGAACCCCCATCCCTGTTTTAACTTTGTTAAAAGTCATATCAACAGTGGGAAATTGTACTCAAATAATTTCTTTCTAAATCTATCCTAATAACTAAATGTACCCTAAATTTTTGTTATTGAAAATATATATAATTAACAGCATACCTAAATATTTACTTGTTTAATCTAATAAAATATATTTTGAAAAAAAACTGATTTTCAGATGTTAGCAGAAAGCATGAAATGTTTTAGATTTGATAAAAATGTGCCTAGATTTACTACAGCTGTTTTAGCGGCTGTTAATAAATCGAATCAGAAAAATGTTACTCGAACATTTTTTAGTTCTAAGGTATATCAAATTAATATGGCACTTAAAATTGATGTTGAATCTTAGTTTGACTGAATATCTTTCAGATAAATGTTAATTTCCAAGTAATAGCATTAACATCATTTCAAAGCCAAGACTTATTTTTTTAACTTAAAAAAAGAAAATATGTTTTCATAAAGCATAAAAAGTATTCCGACAAATGAGACAAGAGTTTGAAACTTTAAAGCAGTGTGTGTGTGTATGTAGCCATAGTTTCTTAGTGTTTGGACCTAAGTAGTCCTGGAGTAGAACAAGATACTTTTGTATGCTAGCACCAGGGCCAGCTCAAGTCCCACGCTCAAGTACAAGTACTTGACCCGCTGTCTCAAGGGACCTACTCTTTATTACCTCACCCTCGCCGAGTATGACAGGTGTCCCAAATTAAGTCACCGTAATGAATGACGCTCTCCACAGAGGAGCTTGGGAAAGGGTTGCACTGATATTATGTACTTGATTATTGAGTATCCAAACTACCCAATTATCACCCTTCTTACACAACCAAGGGGAAGTTGCGTGAATGAATTGCGACTGAGAAATTCGAGTTGCCACATATGGACTTCAACTCGAACTCTCACCACCGTAACTTAGTGCGTTACCACTGAGCTTCGACGCCCCTAATACTTTAAAGCAGTGACAGAGGCCTGTTTTTAGTGTGTGCTACGTAATGTGTTTCATTGCCGGTGTTCGGAATAATGCTTTAAATATCCACGGCTTTCCGGATAAATATTTTGTGGACAGATTCCGAAATCAAATAGAGAAGCAATTTTGTAGCTTTTTCTGCAAAATGTTCATAGATAGATACTATTCATTTCTGATTTTTCCAGTTGATTATCTTTATTGATGGACTAGCTGTAGGAAAAAAATGACGGCAACCTAGGCCTGCCACTAATTAAAGATTTGAAACCTTTTTTATTGTGCTCCTCTGTGTTTTATTTCGGTTTCTTAGAATCATTTATGGTCACTTCCTCCTTACCATTTTCTAAAGTCATACTAGGGTATCTTAAGTATTATTGGTGTACTATTGAAGTTTGACTCTTTCCTTCAAGGTGCATAGCTAGCACAGCAACCTCCCACTCTAAGTTAAAAATAAGGGGCGGGTGGAGTATATATTTAAGATGCCTAAGCCCCTGCTGGGGGTCATACCCCTTCGGGACCTGTTCCCAATCTAACGCAACCTAACCTGACCTACAGTAAAAAAATACACGTAAAAATACTCCCTCTTATTTACAATTTTTTTTCTCATAAGGGGACGGAATTGCATGCTCGAAGGGCACTTTGAGGGAAACCACCAATGAGAATAAATATTTTTTATTTTAGTCAGTAGAGCGGGACAAGAGTGTATTATACAACAGTAATGAGTTGGTTGTGCCTAGTCTGGACCATACCAGGATTCAACCCAAGGACCGCAGGGCAATACCAATCATTTCACCATCAGAACAGTTTTCTGCTTCACTTAGGTGAGAGACATTGCCATTCCTAAGAGGATTAGGTAGTAATAAAAAGATGTTTTAGTGTTGTCTCTAGTGCTATCGTCTAAAATATACAGTGGGTTGCCCTTCAAAGGAATCAATGCACGATGAATTGATTTCCATCCCAAATGATGATAAACAAAATTACCCCTTCTCTAGTTTAAAATTATTGGTTGAAAAGTTTGGAAAATACTTGTTCAAACCAACAAATCAAAGTTCAATAAAAGTACTCAAAGTTTTTGAGTCAATAAATAAGATGGCATGGTCAAACTTTACGTACTTATGGAAATTACAGTCCAATGTCCCCTCCCTCTCAAATCGCCCTGGAGGTTAGCTGAACGAACAGGGTACCATAAGATAACTTCCGTCAATAAGCTTTTATGTCTTTGCTTAATAATGTGTTTTGCTTCCACAATTTTGGCTTCATTTTAGCCACTTGGAAACCGTTATATTATATAGTGCCTTTAGCTTATCTGTGAACAAAAATCTACCCGTTATTGCCTTATGAAGAATTTATCCAAAGAAATCAGACCAATATTACCATAAAAAGCTTAATAAGTAGTTCTCTAAAAATCAGATTTACTTATATTATCTCACAAGATTCCTTTGGTAACCAATAAATTTTGCGTTAGATGTTAGACTTACCAATATTACCTAATATTTATTAGATTCGCATATCTAACCAACCCAAATTATCATATTCTATTTATTTTTCAGTTTAGCATTAGAGAAAGCATATGGAGAAGAATTGGAACGTTTGTCTATTTACTTTCCAGCTGGGTTGAAGCTTGACAGATATCTAAAAGCAAGAAATCTACCACTAGAGGGCGTACATCTTAGGTATGTAGAAAAAGACAATCGGTCATAACATGATTTTAGTTTATTTTCCTAAGGGGTTGTTATATCCTACTCCCCAAAAAATCAGAACATTGAGCAAACAATGCGCCCCATTATGGTAAAAAGATAACTCACCCCAATGAAATTTAGGTAATCCTATTATATAAAGTAGTAAGCGTTTTTTGTCTGTCCGGAAGAATCTCGCTAACCGCTGAACCGATATTGTTCTCCTTTACAGTGAAGCTTCTTATAGGTCCTGGGAAGGTTTTAAACTATTTTTCGAGAGGGTGTCTTAACCCCCCTCTCCCCCAAAAAATAATTTTTATAACTCTTTGGAAACTCAAATTTAAAATAGGATGAGGTCGACTTTTCCTTCTCCTACTAGTGCAGTGCTCCTAGAGGCTTCTAGGGGCGTAGCCGCTAGTTTATACACAAAGTGCCTAAACTATATCCCGCACTATGTGCCCAGAATTCCAAAATAAAACAAAAACTCATAATTCTGTTAATTTTGCTTCAAATTGGGTAAAATCTTTTGGGTTGGGTCACTATTTACCCCAAGTTTTGATATCTTTAAAAAAAACGGCGACAAGATCGCCGCTCCCACCGTTAACCGCCATTTTCCGCCGGCAAAAAAATAACATTATCTTAAATTATTCCAAATTGCCTAATTCGGCGAAAAATGCAAAAAAAAAATTTTTGGCGGCGGCGGCTGTAAACGGCGGGCCCGCCGTCGTTTTTTTCAAAGATACCAAAAATTGGGGTGATTAGTGACATCCTAAAACGATTTGAGTCTCAAATGATTCCAAATTGCCTAATTCAGCGAGAATTACAATAAAAAAATATTTTGGTTGTGGTGGAAAACGGTCGTGAACGGCGGTTCCGCCCTGGTTTTTGCTTAAGATACCAAAACTTGGGGTGATTGGTGACACAACCCAAAATATTTTACCCAATTATCTCTAAAACTAAGGGAGCAGCGCCCAAAATAAAATTGCTGGTATGTCGTGTTTCAAGTCACCACATTTTAACTCCCCCCCCCCCCCCCCATAAATAAATTATCAATTAAATACTTATATATCAATTGATTTGTTTCAGGGAGGGAGGGGACATTGAGCTGTTTATTACACTAGTCCCCAAAGCTTTATAATAACGTTTTATTATCCATTGGTTTAACGACTTTAGGGGCTTTTACTGAATTTTAATTGTTTTTTTTCAAATGTTGATTGTCCAAACGTTTAAACCACCAATTGTAATCTACAGAAGGGGTAATTTTGTGTATCATAGTTGGATAAGCTCATCAATTTATCGGCCATTAACTTATCCCTTTAGATCTCTGGGTTTGTTGACATTAATAACTTGAAACAAAGAAACATGTTAATAACATTTTGTAAAATAATTTACTGTAATTTTTTATTAAAAATTGATCTGTTATTGCTGCGCTACTTATAGACAAAACAATCCTTGTTTAAAAATAAAAGCGAATACATCACAAACCACCCCAAAAGCACTAAAAACTTTAATCCAAAGGCCTTGCAATCAAAGGATTGATTGTCTGCAATAGGGCCTTTATCAGGAAGGAATGGGACATTGGGCTGTTGATCACTCTAGTCTCCAAAGTTTTATAATAACATTTTCTTGTTTGTTTTTTAAGTTGAGTGTCTTAACTTTTCAACCACTAATTGTAATTTACAAAAAAGGTAAGTTTGTGTATCATTATTGGTAATGTACCTTAATTTATCGGCCATTGGCTTATCCTTTTAGATACCTAGGCCTTCATACTCATAGGCTCTATGTATGTATAATATACATTTATTAACAAATTGGTTTAAATCATTTAGTTTCTTTACAAGTTTGCTTAACTCTTTTATTTCTTTAGAGCGTGTATATGGAGTGGAATAGGTTTTAGTTTTATCAAATTGAAACATTTAAGATGATATTCATTTGATTTAAAAACAATGTTAATTGATTAGAAGCAACAGGTTCGATAACATAGCTTAAATAAATATTCCTAGGGGTGTGCATTGGGGGTCTCCCCCCACCCTCCAGGGGTGGGGGGGGGAGGGGCAAGGATATCCTTTAGAGACTTTAAGCAATAAGAATAAGGGATTGTATAAAAAAAATTGCATCGGGAAGTTATTTCAATTAGTCTTTATTATGTAAAAATTGCTATAAAATGGGTCCGACCGCACCTACAAAAATGCGAGAAAAAAAATTTCAGCTAACGAGGCCGCCAGTGAAACCAACGGGATTCATTCACTGAGTGCCTTGGTTAAACATGTGTAAAGGTCTGATATGCGGCCTCGTTAGCTGAAAAAAGATCAAACTATTTGAAGTTGAGAGTATCATGACAAAATATTATAATTCCTGCCTCTTTAGGGGGGAATGCTTTGACATCAATTTTTTCATAAGTTTTAGAAGTAAACGTATAAAAATTAATTTAAAATCGTATAGTATATTCAATAAGCTTTCAAAAAAGGTATAATATATTACTGTAGCTCAATTTTTGGTAGTTTGACGATAATTTAAAGTTTGCATATAAAATGTAATTTCAATAGTCAGGCTTTATTACAAAATCCTAAATATCTAGGTAGGCTACTTCTAAAGGCTGTAAAATCATAAGTAATTGATATTTTCACCTCTTGCTTTGGGAATCCTTCTCAAATATGACAAAGATTAGCCTTAAACTATAAAAATGGTCAATATCCAAAATTGCATTTTTTGGAATCTTCGAGTTTTTGCAATGCCTGGGCACATAGTGTCCCGGTGGGGCTAACCAGTACCTAACCTGGTCTAAACTAACCAGACCTAAAGTATTTAACAAATCTGAATCCCCTCTCCTATTATTTATTTTATTTCAAACTATTGGAGGTTATTAATGCTCATAACGTACTGTATGAAGGCGTCAATTTTTTCCATGTTAAAAAATTGTTTCTTTTGCTAGGAGAAAAGAAGAATTAATAAAGAATATTTTGTCTGAGGAATATGATAATGAGGGAGAAGTTGACCAACAGAGCTTTATTGCAGAACAGCAAAGGTAAATCAAAGACATAATAAAAATAACAACATCCATAAAAGCGAAGATTAACATATAAGACAGACAAACGAACGAACACTGATTTACATAAAGTAACAACCCATTAAATGTTAAGCATTAATAAGGTGTAAATCATTCCCAAAGTTATAGAAAATGCGTAATACGGACATACTTACATTTATATATTTGATTATAGAGACGCCTTCTCGTCCTGAAAATCATTATTCCAAAAATGAAAGCTTAGATCATTAGTTACTGAGATCTTTTCCTTCAGGGTAACATACAGATAGAGATCCCAGTATTTTAATTGTCAAAAATATGTACTTTCTAGTTTCTATTAGAAAATGGTTTTAGTTTGATTGATTTTCAATTTAGCTCATTAAATATTAATTCTAAACCATTACATTAATCAAAATTGAAAGTACAAATCAATGAAAACTTTTGTGATATAAAAGAATAACAATGTTTAATTTAACAATCACTGCTTTTCGTTACAGACAGACGAACGAACTTAACCTAAATATTGAAAAGCAATGCCTTTAAAAGGACTCTCCACAGAAAAATCAACTTTGGATTTTTGAAAATCTAACCTGAAATTATTATTCTCTGTTCAATTTTAGGCATTTTTTGTTTTTGTGGCATCGCGATCGAAGCCCTTTGAAATTTTTTACCTCCTTTAAGTGAATCCTCCCGCCATTTAATTTGTGCTGCTTTAGTGATTTTTAGCTTCTATTTTTGCCGCCGTTGCCGCATTCATCGCCCTTCTCCGCCGCTACTCCGCTATTCATCGCTGTACGTCGCTTTTTAATACATGCTCCCCTCTCCTTTGTTCAGAAATTAAATGGAGGCTGGGGGTGTTGTGTATAGCGACGTATGCAATGTATAGCAGAGTAGCGGCGGAGAAGGGCGATGAATGCGGCAACTGCGGCAAAAGATGGTTATATTTGGCGGAGGCGAACACAAAATGGAGGCGGCAGGATTGTCCAGTCAAGGAAGAGGATAAATCGTAGAGCGGCCGGTTGCAATGGAGCAAATGTTCTTTAGCGGCAAACATATATTGAGTGGAGGAAAGTGTAGTATATATTGTTATAGCGGCAGTACAAATAGGCGGCGGACAAAATTTTCAAAGGGCTTCGATCGCGATGCCACAAAAACAAAAAATGCCTAAAATTGAACAGAGAATAATAGTTTCAGGTTAGATTTTCAAAAATCCAAAGTTGATTTTTCTGTGGAGAGTCCTTTTAAGAAGAATATTACTGTATTTGATACTAACGATTTCTCTTAGGAGGGTTGTGATACCCTCCCCTAAAAATAGTTATAAACCTTCCCTACATCATAAAGGAGAACCATATCGGTTTAGCTTGCGGTACAGACAGACACACACACACTTTTTGTATAAGGATATAATAAGGATAATATTTTATTTTCAGAACTGATGATTATAACAAAAGAAAACAACAATTAGAAAAGGAATAACAATCAAGAAATTACATTGGTACCCAAAATTATTCGTTTTCTCAGAAAATTTGGGTACTTTTATTGAATCTGACAATTGGTACAAACTATTCCAGTCCAGTCCAAACATTTTACCCATAGTCTTAATCTTCTGACAGGGTATCTTTGTTTGTACATAAATTTGTTTTCCATTGTCTTATCCCCTTTAATAATATCCATAAATTATAGTAGGTACCTAATAAAGAAAAAAAAAATATTTGCCTACATTTTTTTAAAGCAATGATGCAGTGAATGTGACGTACAGACTATAATAACAGAAAAACTTAGGTATTTGAGACAAGTCAACAAACAAAATTGAAATTTCTTGATATTATTCTAGATACATTTAAATAAATGGGTGCCAATTACCTACGATAAAACATGTTCGTTAGCCTATCTCTTAGCAAGGAAATTTAATATTCAATATTATTTGTGTTTCAATATACAGTGTGTTTTTTATGAGAACTTTTTTGAAAGCAATTTTACCCCACTTATAGTTATCAGAATGTAATGAAAAATAGCTTATTCTCTTCGTTTTTTATAACCATTAATAGAAAAGCCATTGGATGGTTTTAGGCTATTTCAATATACAGTGTGTTTTTTTTATGAGAACTTTTTTAAAAGCAGTTTTCCCCACTTATAGTTATCAGAATGTAATGATTAATAGCTTATTCTCTTTGTTTTTTATAACCATTAATAGAAAAGCCTTTGGATGGTTTTAGGCTATTTCAAGATTAAACTAAAGTCTTGGGTTGGTATTTAGGCTGCAAGTAACTGAACTATTAAATACCTTCATGGAAAAAAATAAAAAAAAAACAATACCTAACATCGAAATGAATATTATAATAAAATAACAGAAGCTCGGCTGAATACGCTGTTTTAGAGTCAATCCTTACTGACATTAAAAATCAGGAACGTGCACATCTTATAAGAAGCGTAGCTGCTCTAGACCTAGGATATGTCTTTTTGTCTGTATAAATATATTAAAATGCGTTTATACCTACTTACTAATTTTTTGAAAAAAGGTTTTTATTAATTTAAAATTTCATTCTCTATTCAAAGAAATGCAATTTTTAAAATTCTCTTTGACAATTGTGCTTTTGGATCTTCTACAAATATTGCAATTATCATATAGCTACTTTAAATTAACAAAATGACTGTAAATAATGTGTATGATCAAACTCAGGAGCCAGATTTCAGTGTTAAAAGTTTTTTCGACTACGGGTCTGGCGTAGGCACAGGGTACTGGGCGACTAACCACGTCTTTGGAAATATTCCAGAGGTAAATATTTATTTTGTATTTTTCAAAGTTACGTCTGTTAAAATTTTCTGGAAGCCGTCAAAATTG
Source organism: Acartia tonsa (assembly GCF_053477335.1). Lineage (NCBI taxonomy): Eukaryota > Metazoa > Arthropoda > Copepoda > Calanoida > Acartiidae > Acartia > Acartia tonsa. The sequence goes on along the minus strand of NC_137265.1, from coordinate 8,374,173 downwards.
CCTTACATGTTATAATGTTAGTTGGAGTATTGGGAATATATTGGGCAATAAACAGGCGCAACAAACAACCAGCAACACCTCAAGGTCAAGCAATAAAATATTTTGTAGATTAAAACTCTGAATCATTACCTGATACCAGTGTTTCGGAGCCGGGAGCCGTGGAGCCGCCATATTTTGCTAGAGCCGGAGCTGGAGCCGTATTTTTCGTTAAAAAACGGCTCCGGCTTCGGACTAGATAAATAAAGAGATTTTTTATAAATTATAATTTGGTAACTCTGTTTTTTCATGTACAAATGTCCCTTTTAAGTTTTTCAAGTCCATTTTTATCAAAAATTGAACTTTTAAAACCTTCAAAAGTCAAAAATAGACTTGGGAGAAAAAAAAATATGTCGAGTTTTTCTTGTTATTAGGTCAAAGCCGGAGCTCCGACACGCCGCCTGATACTTTCAAATCCAATAAAACACCTTTGTTTTAGGTATACTGCGTAGATTCATCATCAGATATGAATGACTTGGCTAAAAATATAATTCTTAAAGGTAAGCAATAAGTATTAAATAAAAAACAAGGGAAAGAATGATTTTTAATAAAACTATACATAATCTTTTAGTTTACTGATTAGTAGAAAATATTTATGATAAAAGCCAAGGTATTGCATCATATATCAGATGGTTTTTAAAAAATGACACCACACCTAATAAACCATGGACAGAAAACGAAGTAGCGGGTTTAGTCGTATTTACACAGTAGCTTATGATAGGTTATTTTAGGTTAGGTTTGGTAAATTTTATTTATTGCCCCGCAGGGGTTTATAAATATCAGAAAAGCTACTGTGAAAATACGACGAAACCGCTACTTCGTTTTCTGTCCATGGTTTATTAGGTGTAGTGTCATTTTTTAAAAACCATCTGATATATGATGCAATACCTTGTCTTTTATCATAAATATTGTCAATCAATGCTTGTCCTATTCATGTGATTGATTTTCTTTGTTAAACATTTTGATTCAACACATTGACAAATATTAATATCTTATTCAGGGGAAGGAAATGTTCCTTTGCCTTTTGGTGTATCCTTTAGACTTCACACCCCTTCAACTACAAGGTAAATACAAGATAGTAATGCATCCAATTTTCTTATAGGGTATATCCTCTATCAATAAGCGTTACAATTTTATTTTCCTACTTAGCCTAATAGCCATACTTATATATTATATATTACATTTTCTGAATATGTCAAAAACCTCTAGGTATTAAACCTCTTTTGGAGTTAATTGTGCTTTTATCATTCAGAATTATGTTATTTTAAAACGATTGACCACTTTATCTCAAACTAGCGGCTACGCCCCTAGAGTCCTCTAGGGACACGTAAAATTGTTTCTTTTCAATCTATTTTAAAATCAACTATTTACCAAAAATACTTTTTTCGCCGCTAGATGGTGTTAGTTTTTAGTAATTGCAAAATGTCCGCCGGGCGGCGTTTTTTTATATTTATCGATTTCTTTGGGGAGGGTGGTGTTACCCTCCCCTTAAATAGTTATAAACATTCCCGGGACCTATGAGAAGCTACCCTGTTTATACGAAGGACCCGTTCCGTTCAGCGTTTAGCAAGATCCTTCGGTACAGACTAACAGACAGACAGACACACAAACACACATCCTGTTACTTTATTATAAGGATATTATATTTTGTTTTAGTTTAAAGTACAATTTGGTAATGTCTGCCTTCTCTTTGATGGAGAAAAAGAGTGCAGTAGCTAGACTAGAAACTATTCACAATCTATGGGAAAGGTACATCATACACTTTTTAAAGATTTATAACCCTGGAATGGGTTACTTTACAACAATAGGAAGGGGTACAAAGTGTTTAGTATGAATTACTTTGTTATCTGATTGATGCTTACTCAATACTCACTCGTGACTTATCCTTATTAAACAGACCCGTAGGTGGTTTTCCTAAAGTGTCTATCTAACCGAGCACAACCCCTCCACTTTTTAGTAGCGAAGCTACTCTATAATTTGAAATGTCCGTCTGTCCGTATGTCCGTCTGTCCGTATGTCCGTCTTAGTTTGGGGGAAACGTAATTTTCTCGGCTCCTATAATAGATAAAAGGCTGAAATTTTTTGACAACATTCCCATTATCAAGGAGCACAATTAACTATAAAACATCAATGTCGATAGGACCGCTTTTTAGCAGGTTTTAGGCTATTTTTGTATTTTTCACATTTTTCTCCATATCTTTGGTGTTTATGGTCCGATTTCCAAAATTTTTTCAGTTATAGAATCAAAATTAAATTTCCTGTCGTTTCAAGAAAACAACTATGACGGTCAGACTGCCTTTAAGCAGGTTTTAGGCTATTTTTGTATTTTTCACATTTTTCTCCATATCTTTGGTGTTTATGGTCCGATTTCCAAAATTTTTTCAGTTATAGATATCAAAATTAAATTTCCTTTCGTTTCAAGAACACATCAATGGCGGTCAGACTGCCGTTTTGCAGGTTTTTGGCTATTTTTATATTTTTCACATTTTTCTTCATATCTTTGGTGTTTATGGTCCGTTTTTTTTTTAAATTTTTGTAGTTAAAACTATCAAAATTAAATTTCCCGTTGTTCTGAGCATCCGTATGTAATTTACTTTGACCGTCAGTCTGTTAGTCATAGTACTGAAATATAAATAAATATTAAGAAATTAACAAATGTTGAAAAGGTTTCGTGATTTTTTCCTAATATGCATGCTTTTGTCAACTAATATCTAAATTCTTATTTAATTGTTTATGCTTCGCTACTTATGGATGTTGTCATCCTTGTTTAAAAAATAACCTGCAGGGTTAAGCGTAGGAAAAAACCATCCCTATCCTTTTTTTTCAATTTATTTAAAAAAAAAGGGGGGGGGGGCAGTTCTATTTAATCTACTGGAACTAATTTAACTTAATGATAAGGTGCATGGGGTCAGGATTTTAATTGAGCGAATGATGGGTGAGTAGACAGCCTCTAAGCATGAAGATATTTTAAATTTTTACCACTATTTACATACAATTCATTGAAATATTTAGAGTTGAAGGCGCATTGGGTCGGGATTTTAAATGAGCGAGTGATGGGTGAGTAGTAGACAGCCTCTAAGAATGAAGATATTTTTGAAAAGTTTTCCCTATTTACATACTATTGATTGAAATATTTAGAGTTGAAGAAAATGGCTGTCTCGTAGTTGTTGAATTCGGTACAAATGCTGGGTTCCAAATTATTTCTGAAATTAGAGATTACATCATAAAGGTAAGATTCTTAGAAGAACAATTTTGCCTCCTACTTTTTGTAGGTTTTATGTAAGTTTGTGTATAATATCAGGTAATAAAAATATATCTAGATATAAAGAATTTAACGATACCATAAATAGAGTGGTTATCATATCTTTATATCTAGATACAAATAACTGTGCTCCTAGCCTCTGGTTTCAGTTTGAGACTTCCAACATATGATTTATTTTTTTTGTTGAAAAGGAAGTGTTAAACCTTCTTTTTTGGTCCCCTCCCATTGAGTAAACCGTTACCGGGACCAATGTAAACTTTCATAAAAATTGTGGAACAATTGGTCAAGCCGTTCACAAGATCTTAGCGGACACTCATGCATCCAGAGAGACATCCTGTTACTTTAGTATATAAGAAAACAATAATTAAGGTGGGTGGAGAAGAAATGGATATAATAGCTCCCTGTCCACATAAATCAGCATGTCCCAGATATGAAAATGATAATATACCCTGCAATTTTATGGTTAAATACAGGTAAATATTATTTATAGTTAGATAAATTTAATACCTACTAATTATTTTCTTCTTACAAGTAGGGTTGGACCGGTTATCCGGCTGATTTCTATTGTCTGGCCAGATATCCGGCATTAAGAGTCATTCGGATATCCATATCCGGTATCCGGCCAAAAAAGTATCCAGCTTAACTTTACTGACAAGTCTACTTAATTAAGACGATGTTTATTGCAGGGCTCGGCAGCTTCTCGTCAGCTGCACGTTATATATCCTTGGGAAATCAACCTCATTCTTTTTAAGAATCAGCTGGAAGTCTAAACCTGACTCTCATATGGCAATATATTTTTTTCAAAAAAAATCTTCTTTCAAAAAAAGGCTTTAAAGTAACTAAACGGGTTTAAATTTGAGGCTTAGTCGCTATTGCCGAGCCCTGGTTTATTTTCAATAAAAGAGTCAATTGGATTTTATGATTGATGTATTTTATAAACTTAATACCTATTGAAATATTTTTAATGATTGTTTCTATGTTATTTATTCAAACTTATAAGGTACCTAGGTACCTATCTATGGAAGAAATTTTAATTTAGAAAGAAAAATTTACAAAAATTTTTGTTATTATATTCTTCATTTTTTTTCCAGGATGTTTGATATCGACTTCTTTAAGAAGTCCATGGTGCACAATGAAAGATTTTCATATATTGTAATTAAAAAGGTAAAGATATTATTATTTGTACATTGTTTTTATATCATCAAGTTATTAAAAAGGTTAAGGGCACTGCAGGTATAGGCCCGGGCATTGTTATGGCTCCTGCTTGGGATAGGCATATGGGAAACTCCCCCATCCCACTTAAATTTTAATTTAATTCAAAATTAAGGGTGTGGGGAGGAGGGTTTAGTAATCGAAAGTCATTTTAAGGAAAAGTACCATTAAAGATAATAAGGGGGGGGGGGAAGTTCTGACACATTTGCGTAAACCTGGTGTATAGGCTTTATCTTTGGACTGAGTGGATAGGTTATTAGGGATAAAATCATTCTTATATGATGAATTTCCCCCAGATTTAAGATTTTTTGGATAGGCCTCCAGGTGGTCTCTGTACAGGTAAAAATGAAAAAAAATTTTTTTTAAAGAGTTAGATGTTAGCTTATGAGACAAAATATGTATGTTTTTTCTACCAATATGTGAATAAAAATCAAAAAGAAGCATATTTTGTTTTATAAGTTAACCTCTAACTCTTCAAAAAAAAAAAATCTTATTTTTAATTTGTACCTGTACAGAGACCACCTGGAAGCCTGGAGCTCCGGAACCTGGAGGCCTATCCAAAAAATCTTAAATCTGGGGGAAATTCATCATATAAGAATGATTTTATCCCTAATAACCTATCCTCTCAGTTCAAAGATAAAGCCTATACACCAGGTTTACGCAAATGTGTCAGAATTTCCCCCCCCCCCCCCCCCTATTTGATAACATCATAACAATTAAAGATGATGAATTCAAATATTAGACATTTGCGTTACAAAATACATAATTGTAAAGGGTTACTAAGGTATGTTACTAAACAATAAGCATACCATTCATAAATCTTTCCTTTTAGGGTAAAAGAAGTAATACAAGCCTACCCCGTCTGGTGGAAGAGCCCATCAGAACTAAGACTCATTTCATATGTAGACTCTGCACTCAGAGAGGAACATTACAGGTATTGAATTTAGGTTATTCCATAGGTGAAACGTTAAGAATCAAATATCCCATTCAAAGATTCAATATTTTCTAATCTTTAGACATTGGGAATAAAATATCTAAATAATAAAAATTCAAAATAATCCTTCTATAATACAAAGTAGAACGATGTCTGTCTGTCCGTCTGTCCGTCTGACCGTCTGTCCGTCTGTCTGTCTGTCTGTCTGTCCCTTAAGATCTCGGTAACCACTGAACCGATTGGATTCTACTCTTCAGGGTATCTACCTATTGGTCGTTTGGTGGTTTTAAGCTATTTTCTCGGGGGGTGGGACACCCCCAACCCCCCCCAAAAACCAAAAAATCCCCCCCCATTTTTTTTTTGAAGGAGATTTCCATGGTCCTTTACGATTTTCGCAATAATTTTTTTTATCACCTCTTGGGGCAAAGCCCCTAGAGGCTAGGGGCGAAGCCGCTAGTACTTAATTAAAGTAAAAGGATATCTAATTTACAGTAGAAATTCCTAAGTAGAGGTCTGTTATTTTTGTTCTGTTTAAAACTAAAATTGAATGTGCCCCTAGAGACCTCCAGGGGCGTATCCGCTAGTAGTCTGATATATATATTTTTTTTACCGCTGTAACCTTTACAAAAAAATAATTATTGATAAAATGTATTTTTTTGTTTCTTGTAGGAAGTGAAATGTGACAAGAGGATCGACAATGAATTATACCAATTTTGTAAAACTAAACATTGGGGAGAGGAGTTTCCAGTAGAGTTAGTATACCCTAAGTAAGGTCAGTACACACATTTGTTGTAGAGTAGCTACTCTATTTAAATAGGTAACTAGGTATTTATTTATTTTATTAAGCTTAGGTATTCCCTTTATTAAAAAATCTCTCCTAAAGCAAAATTAAAGGCATTTCTTGGTTTAAAAATTTATTTATTTCAGGTGACTTAAGAACAGAAAATTGTCAACCAAAAGAAATCATGGAATATACATGGAAAACCTGAATTAAAATTGAAAAGAAAAAGCAACATGTTTTTAATTGTATATTTCTTGTTGTTTATAACTATTTACCTATCTACTTTTTTACTTTTAATGTATTTGTATGATCTCAAAATTAATCATTAAAGGGATAGTTTTATGAAAATGCTGTTTTGTTAAATAAGTGGTCTAGAAATTTTTTCCAATATATGTAGGTTATAATGATTATATTTCATTGATAATATAAAAATATGATGATATATCATCAATATTTACAATGTTGTTTTCAAACAATGTAAAATCTACTATTTATAGAACCTTTTTAATATGTAATTCTAACAGGGGTGCATATTCTGCACAAGATTCATTTTTATTCCCCCGCTGCAATTTTTTTTTTTTTCCCCTACTAGTTTTTTCCAGCCAGATTTTTTTCGCCAATTAGGTAGTCCTCCTAATTTTTACATTTTTTCCCCTCCAACCACATATTTTTTATTTTTTTTTACGCCACCCCCACCCACCCATCCCCTCAGCAGGGTCAAATTTGCAGAATATACACCCCTGAATTCTAATAAATTCAACTTGAATTAATATTGTTTAATCACTATTTATGTAATGTACCATTCATAGAACTCTCCCTTTATAATTATTTTACACAGAACAATTGTTTGTTATTGATTTCAGAGATTAAAATGGGCCCGTCGTCTAAAAGACCAAAAAAGGATAAAGAAGACAAAGATAAGAAACGGAAGAAGAAGGTGAGATTATTCATACTAAGAGATGTTAAAAATGTATCCTACGCGGGATTTTTTTGGCGCAACTGATTCCTATTAATAGTTTGGATTGACAATAAGATTTTGTTAAATCAATTGTTTCGTTTATCTATATTATTAAGTTCTGCTTGTACAGCATGACCCTCGAAAAAGTTTTTTTTAAGCATCTGCAGCCTATATTTCTCAATAAAATATTAAAAGATTCATATGTACTTGTTCTCTATAATTTTCTACATCAAAGGATATCAAAATATTTTTTTTACATCAATTAACAGCCGAGATTTTTAAAGCCAAAGTTGAAAAAGTGGCTGAGGAAAAAGTAACTTTTCAAGAAAAATGTTTTTTTAAAGTGAAATGACGTGTTTTCCTCATAATTTCAATACTTTTTATAAAACTTATATAAAGATGTTTCCAAGAAATTTATTTCATGCTGAAAGCACTTTTTTCACTTGCTCTAAAAGGCATTTTTAGATTAGTGTAAATTGCAAAAACACCCTTACAGAAAGAAATCCTATAAAAAATAGTAGCAAATTAAAAGTTTACATAAACAGAAATCAAACACTTTTTATTTTATTAAAATAAGTTAAAAAACGAAAAAGTTACAGCTACAAACTTTTATTAAACATTTAAAAATTTAAATGATTTTTATGTGTCTTTAAGTAGTTTGTATAAGTGGGTGTTAATTTATTAGGTCAAATTTGCGCTAATCCTTTCCGGTCATAAGGATAAATTGGGGTGGGGTTCATTTAAGGTCATGTTAAGAAGGGGATATTATAAGGTTTATGGGTAAATGGTTATTAGAAAAAATGCATTCAATAAAATTTAAAAGTATTTTTTTGATATGTAAAACCAACATTTTTTAATGCAATAAAAAAGGTACCTATCAATTGTAAACTTGCTCTTCTTTCTTATTTGTTTTTTAACTGGTTGATAAAAAGTTAATATACTAATAAAAAACTAAGAAATATTTAGCAATATCCAGTTTCTCAAGCACTTTTTCCAAACTTTGGCTTTAAAAATCTCGGCTGTTAATTGATGTAAAAAAATATTTTGATATCCTTTGATGTAGTGTTATAAAAATTAATCCACCCCTACCCCACAAAAATTTGCCTCCCCCTATTTGCAGGGCTAAAATGGCAGGTGGGTAACTTAGGGGGGGTTTTGTTGGTCCCTAGATAGGGCCTAGCTATAATTCTAATTGCTATAAGGGCTAATTTCTTCTATACAGCCCTCCCTGTACTCTGTACAGGTCAACACAACCAGAAGTTATGGAGGCAACTCTATGTGCAATGAGTTGCTTAGAATTATAGCTAATACTAAATAAAATCTTAGGGGGCAATGATATGTCTAAATATAGCAATAATTATCTAATCAACTCTTATGCTGAATAGATGTCAAAGACAATAATGACAGGTAAATATCTAATCAACTCTTTTGTTGAATAGATGGCAATGACAATAATAACAAGTGGATATCTAATCAACTATTTTGTTGAATAGATGGCAATGACTATAATAACTGATGGATATCTAATCAACTATTTTGTTGAATAGATGGCAATTACAGGTGAATATCTACTCAACTATTTTGTTGAATAGATGGCAATTACTATAATAACAGATGGATATCTAATCAACTATTTTGTTGAATAGATGGCAATTACAGTATTTAATAAAGTCAACTATTTGTTATCCTATCCACAATGGAAAAACAAGGACCTTATGATATTATTTTCAAATTTATTTTTATCACTAAGGCAATTTCTTTAGACAGTGTTGTAATCTTGAAAGCTGCTGGTAGACTGTGTAGGTTCCATCTAGGCAATCATTGGTGTTTAGTGCCCATTTCTCCCTCTCTCTTAGCCTTGTCTTTACCTTCCATCACACCCTCTCTTTTTGGCTCACCAATGTTTTCCCCAAGTAGAATCTCACAATGTACCACAGCTTGTACAATTTATAAAATTTTATACATATATAAAGGTAATTATAATCATAATAAATTAACAATTACTTTTTTCATACATATATAACATTTCACATATACATATTATATCATATTATTTTAGATGTTAATTTTTTAATAAATGTTTTATACCATGGTGTTTTTTTATGTCTAAGATGTTCCTAATATGTAGCATATCTTTTCTGTAAAGAAATTATGTGTCTTGGACCATAAAACTTTTTGTTACATAAAATTTCCCCGCAAAAAAGATAATCCAATTCCAGTCAAGGAATTCTGTACACATTAGGTACCTCATTGATTTTTTATATATGATTAAATACAATCCCATCACCTTTTTTTTTTTGTCAATTTTTTATTTTTTGCTATCCTTTTTTTGTGATTTTCTTGTACATTAATTGTATCAATTTGAGATTTAAAGAATTACCTCGATATTACTTCAAATCTCAAAAAGGCACAATATTACCATATCTCTTACAAACTATTACTTTAATTATGTCAGTCAGAAATTCAAAGAAACATCTCAATGTTACTACAAATCTCAAAAAGACACAATGCCTTAAAACTATGGATATCTTTAGATACCAAAAATAGAACCAAAAATGGTCCCTTTTCTGATTTCCAAATAAAATTGTTGTGGCATTACCAATAACTTTTATTTGTGATGTTTTATGCTTAAAAACCGAATGCAATGGGCCGTTCCCTCATTTTATTCCATTTTAATCAAAAACATCTACAAAAACGATGAAAAACGATGAAAAACGATGAAAAACTGTGCGTTATGATTAAGACTCGGACATTTAAGCTTTTATCCGTACTTCTACCTGAGACTTGAACTTGGTCTACTTGTATGGGGAGGTATGAATGTAAGCTAATATCGTTATTTTAATCATTTTTACTGTTATATAAAGATGTTTTCGTGCTCCAAAATTCAATTATGCCATACGAATCTCCTTTTTAAAGCACAAAAACGCCGAAAATTGAGAAAATTACGTACATTGTTAAATAGGGAAAGCTGTGTTATAGATCGCAGCTCTTCCGTGAAACGGGTCGACAAGGAAACATGGTTGTCAAATAGTAAAATCATTAATAAATGAAATACGAATATATACAATTATCTTCATGTAAAATCATTTCACTTCATTAATAATAAGCAAAGATTATTTAAGGATAAGCATTAAAAATAAACATGCACCGTTTTTTTTTATAAGAATGGTTTTTGAGCGAATTTTCCGTGTTTGATATAGGTATATAAAAAAATCTGGCAGCTATGGGTTAAAGGAAAGGAAATGGAAAGGTCGCCAGATCGTCAAAATTTGTTTCTATTTATTTTAGTAAGAAAATCTGACAATTTTTTACGAATTTTGCCTTGCTATTAACATTATTTCTTTTAAAATCGATTTAAAAATGGATAAAAAAGATCGTTTTCTTAAAATTCGCTACGTTTACTACTAAATTTATCGATTGGCCGATTCATTTTACACTTTCTGACAACATGGCATGGGAGAGGAGAAACATATGGAATTATTTGGTGTTGCCAGTATGTCAGAATTTTTTCTTGATATACAAAATATTAAATACTGTAATATACATGCATAAAATACAAAAAACGACGATTATTACTCTCTTTTACTTGACATATTTCATTAAATATTGACATATTATTATAAAAATGTAATTTTTCACCTTTTTTATTTTTATGAAAATATTCTTGGACAATCTAAATTTTCGAATCTGGCAACATAGAAAAAGAAAGAAGGAAGGTAGTAGATAGGAGATTTTTTCTGTCTCCTATTCAAAATCATGTTTGAGATAGCTTATTTTATTTAAAAATTTATATACATGCTGTAAAGAAAAGGCGAATTATTTTACATAGGTTACTGAAATATATATTTTCAAATAAATCACTTAGAAGTTGTCTTTTCTTGAACTATTTGCAATGTGAAAAATTCCCATGGCAGGTGAATGTATAGCATACGTCACCATAATAAACACCTATCCGCAGCCATTTTGGTTCTTTGTTATGGAACAGACAACACAAGTGAAAATTAATATAGTGCCTTATTTTTTACCTTTTATGTGTATTATGGTATATTTTGCTTTCTTATGTTTTAGTTATTACCTTTTTATGCCCTTTTTTATAGTACTATTTATTTGTCACCTTTATTTATCATCTTTTTATACCTTTTTGTTGTATTTTTTCTATACTTTCATTAAAAAGTATATATTGTTGTCTCTTAATTGTATCTCACCAGTATCACACAATTTTTTAATCATTTTCTCCTTCTTTTTGATATATTTCACTTTTTTCCCTCTAAAATATCACCTTTTTTGTCTCTTTTTAGCATTTTCAGAAGAGAAATGTCTGCAAACTACCTCTTTACATTGAGGGCTATGGCAAGCAGTGCCAACATCACTCAGGTCATGATATTTTAGTGGGTATAGGGTGAGATTTAGGGTTATAAGTATATTATTTCACTATTCTAAGAAATTTTTATAAAAATTTATTAAATATTTGAATTGTTCATAGTATAAGAATGGGGAGGGGGGTATGAGGGGTATTCATAAGATTTTCACTGATTGTTTTTTCTCCCTTTATAAAGGTGGGGAGGGGGGTATATGGAGTTAATATGTACACATTTGTAAGAATATCACTGTTTTTTCTCCCTTTATAAGAGTGGGGAGGGGGGTATAAGGGGTATTCATAAGATTTTCACTAATTGTTTTTTCTCCCTTTATAAAGGTGGGGAGGGGGGTATATGGAGTTAATATGTACACATTTATAAAAAATATCACTGTTTTTTCTCCCTTTATAAGAGTGGGGAGGGGGGTATATGGAGTTAATATGTACACATTTATAAGAATATCACTGTTTTTTCTCCCTTTATAAGAGTGGGGAGGGGGGTATGTCACCACTCAAACCCATCAACCCATGAGGGGAGGGGAGGGTGAGTTAAACATTTGTTTCCATATTTTTTTTTTTGTTTCAGGGGGAGGTTGCCCTGACTTACCTCATTGACCCCAGCTTTGCGGAACAATACCGCCTGGGTAATGTGGAGGTATCGCGGTATCGCGCTTTTGCAAAGGTAAAATGGTAATAATGGGGTAGGTAGTTATTTATAAGGGGTTCAATCCATTAAATTATAAGTTTCACTAAGGTATGTTTTTCATAAGAGTGATAAATAATGGGTTTTAACATCTACATGAGCAAAGCTAAAGGTAGGTAGGTAGGTAGGTAGGTAGGTAGGTAGGTAGGTAGGTAGGTAGGTAAGTAAGTAGGTAGGTAGGTAGGTAGGTAGGTAGGTAGGTAGGTAGGTAGGTATAAAGTGTTTAATCCATTATATTATAAGTTCTACTAAGGTATGTTTTTCACTAAGAGCAAAGGCTAAAGGTGTGTAGGCTTTATCACATAATTATAACATGAAAGGTATCAATATCCATAAAAGCACATAAGAGCACATGAGAGCACAGGCAAAAGGTATAAAATTTTTTTTTAATCATAGCATAAAGAGAGATATATTATCTTCATAAGAATTTATAAATTATTCTTTTCATCATGATATTTCTAGAGATGTTTATAATAATATAGGATTTTTCATCCATTCTGTAAATAATGCATATGGATATTTCTAAAAATAGAAACATTGATGCTATTCTGTAATAATAATTATTCTTGCATAGATAAATCTATTGGGTTAAAATAGGATTTTTCATCTATTCTGTAAATAATGCATATGGATATTTCTAAAAATATAAATATTGATGCTATTCTGTAATAATAATTATTCATGCATAGATAAATCTATTGGGTTAAATTCTAAAAATATACCATAGTTAGGTCAATCTAAAAGGTTAAATTGTTGAAATATATCATACATAGGTTAATCTATTTGGTTAATAATTGAAAATAATATGGTCTTCCTGTTAATTTCCTGATAAACGGGGAGCCATAAATAATATGTTATAAAAATTAATCCACCCCTACCCCACAAAAATTTGCCTCCCCCTATTTGCAGGGCTAAAATGGCAGGTGGGTAACTTAGGGGGGTTTTGTTAGTCCCTAGATAGGGCCTAGCTATAATTCTAATTGCTATAAGGGCTAATTTCTTCTATACAGCCCTCCCTGTACTCTGTACAGGTCAACACAACCAGAAGTCATGGAGGCAACTCTATGTGCAATGAGTTGCTTAGAATTATAGCTAATACTAAATAAAATCTTAGGGGGCAATGATATGTCTAAATATAGCAATAATTATCTAATCAACTCTTATGCTGAATAGATGGCAAAGACAATAATAACAGGTAAATATCTAATCAACTCTTTTGTTGAATAGATGGCAATGACAATAATAACAGGTGGATATCTAATCAACTATTTTGTTGAATAGATGGCAATGACAATAATAACAGGTGGATATCTAATCAACTATTTTGTTAAATAGATGGCAATGACAATAATAACAGGTGGATATCTAATCAACTCTATTGTTGAATAGATGGCAATGACAGTAATAACTAAATATCTAATCAACTCTTTTGTTGAATAGAGGGCAATGACAATATTTAATAAAGTCAACTATTTGTTATCCTATCCACAATGGAAAGACTAAGACCTTATTTATTATTTTCAATTCTGTGGAAGATTAAGCTTCAATGTATGATAATTTCAACATTTATTTAAAAGTATTGATATAAGAATATAACAATTACATACAGCAACATATTTAAACTTAAAAGTTTAGTCTAAATTATGCAGTATGTAGACAGTGCTAGGCATGTCTCATCTTTATGAAAGTTAGGCCTAGACTGTGTAGTGGCATTCTTTTCATGGCAAGATCCTGGTTCTCTCTCCAACCCACTCTACTTACCCCCCCCCCCACTCTCTCTTTTGTCTTGCACACAAGTTTAGCCAGACTGCATAATAAAGGATAAACTTTGCAAAAATATATAAAAAATATTTTTGCATAGAATTATTCTATTACTACTAAATATTTAAAGATTTACTTTATCTAGAATATATTAGTATGAAAATATTTATCATATTTACCCCTCACATACAGCATGATATTTTAGCAAGGTAAGAGGTGGTTATACAAAATAACATGTTAAAACTTTTTTGCACACTACATAGAAAATAATGTGTTACATAAAATTTCCCCCAAAAATGTAATAGACAATTCCTGGGAGGAATTCTGTACACATTGGTGAAAAAACTTTTTTGCATACTACATAGAAAATATTGTGTAACATAAAATTTCCCCCAAAAATGTAATAGACAATTCCTGGGAGGAATTCTGTACACATTGGTGAAAAATTATTATTATTTGTTGATTAAATATAAACCCATCACCTTTTTTTTTTGTTTGTTTATTTTTTCTTCAATTTTTTATACATTATATATCTATTGATACATTTGATACACAATACCTCTTATCATATTAGGATATATGATAAAATTTTTTTATAAAAATTGTAAGAGAATTTTGCAAAACTGTACTACCAAATCTTTTGAATTTGCACTGTTTTACTAAGTATAAAAAGAAATGTGATCTTTTACAAACAAATCTTTTACTGATTCTACATTAGTGTTATTTTTTATTTAAGATAAGGACTAAATTATACCGCAAAAATAATTTTTAGAAACATTAATACAATTTAAGTATAAGAATTCTTCTTTTTCACATGTAATTGTTTGTTTATGAAGGAGTTTACTTTGTGTAGCAGATGTTTTTTTATTTAAAATGAAGGCAATTCAGCTTTAATTAGAAGGTAAAGATTAAAAATCAGGACTAAAAAACCTAAGCAAGTTTGACAAATAGTGTCAGGATAAACAGGAACCCAAGGAAGATAAGAAGCTTTGCATCTAAAACAGAAAACTCCAACCTTACATGAATATTATCAGACCACTTCCACCTGTTCTGTACAATTAGAATCTGGTTCAAGGAATCCAGGTAGTTGTTAAACAGATTTAAATCCAGAAAAAAGCCAAGTATGACCAGAGATGTACTTTTCTTAAGTATCTGCAATCAGTGGGCAAAATAAGTCCACTTGCAGTGCTCCTCTACCTGTTCTTGTACAATAAGAATCCAGATAACTGAAATCAGGTAGATATTTTACAGATTTAAATCCAGAAGAAGAGCCATGTGTGACCAGAGATGTATGTTTTCTTCAGTTTCTGCAATTAGATCACTTGCAGTACTCTTTAACCTGTTCTTGTATAAGAAGAATCCAGTTAAGATAATTGTGGTAGCTGTTATACAGATTTAAATCCACAAGAAGGGTCAGGTATGACCGTTTTTGTACGTCTCCTTCAGTTTCTGCTTTGGGTGGGGTAGGTCTTGCTTTTGGAACCAGTTTGTCAGTTGGGTTGAACTTCTTGCACATATCTCTGTTAGGTAAAATGCTTAGATAATTATGTCCTTTCAATTCAATCATACCTGTGAGTAAAAGCCAATGCCTAAGTCTGCTTTGAATAAAATTGTCTTTCTTTGTGTTCTTTCTTTTCACTAAACATTTTTATACTACTTTGAATATTACTATATCCCTTACTAACTAGGACTGATTTGAAAACCAAAGAAATACCTTAATATTTCTCTGACTCTCAAAAAGTCAAAAAAGTAAAATTTTAAACAAATATAATACTAAAATTTTCTTTACTAAATAGGTCTAATTTGAAAACCAAAGAAATACCTCAATATTTCTCTGACTCTCAAAAAAGTACAGCTTTGTCATATCTAAATGTATTTATATATTTTCTGTTATTTTTTGATGTTTCTGGGCTTTAAACTTTATAAGTTTATTATTAAAAAAAATATTTTTGCTTTTAAAATATATATATATGTATCTATGATTCACTCTAAAAAAATTATATTACCAATTATTACAAGATATAAAATTACATAATTATTAAAAGATAACATGAAATTACAACATCATAATACATTTATACTGCAGTTTCATAATTTTTACATATTTTATGCTATTGTGATTTTACAATAATATTATGAAATAATTAAAAGTACTTTAACTTTACACATATTTACTGCAATTTTATAATTTTTACATATGGTGAATCATAGATATAAAAAAAATGGATGCTTGTAGAACATTTGATTTATACCTACCTTAATAAGAAATTTGAAAAATAAAAACATCCATAAAATCATTTTGATTGCCAAGGTAGGTATTTCAGGACAAAGGCCTGATCCAAAATTAAAACTATTATCTTTTCAAAGATCATATGATTATCAATGAAATTTTCAATAAGAAAATCTTTTTTCAGCAAATATGAAAATTCTTAATAAATGATGAGATAATCTCATTCATTATTCAAAAGCACATTTAGTAATTTTTACTGTACATTTGAAACCATTAATTTTGAATTATGGTTGCATTAAAATTTATTTTGAAAGTGTGTTATTTTACACTTGAATAGAAAAGAATGATGTTGATCTCCTTCATAAAACATTTCTTATGTCATTTGTAAATTTGAAGGATGTGATTCTTGTCTAGAGTCTGATGATTATTTAATACTTCACTATTCATGAAGAGGGAAATCTCACCCTCTGTTTGAAAAAAAAGCAAAAAAAATTTTTAAAGGTAAATCTTTAAAATTTTTTTTTTTTTTTTTTTTTTTTTTTTTTTTTTTTTTTTTTTTTTTGGGTAAAAGAGATATAATCACCATTGCCATTGTCTCGCCTGTATACCAATCTGTTTTGGGTTTGGCATAACTAAGAGCATCAATGGAGATGTTATTTGGTCCTCTTGAGATTATAGGCTACACACAGAGTAGCCAAACTCACTTCTATTAAGTCTATTTTATAAATAATTTAGCATCCTTGTAGGACCTCTTTTTTAAAAAAGGCACACTTTTTAAGTGTTTTTTGTTAGCATCCTTTTGGGACCTCTTTTTAAAAAAGGCACACCTTTTAGGTGTTTTTTTGTTATGTTTATCCCATTAAGGATATATCTTGACCTTTGTTGTAAGGCACATATTTAAATAATTAAAGTTTTAGCTTAAAGAAGTTTTTTAGGTTTAGATACTGAGTGTGTTAGGTCTCCTTTGGTTTTGGGCATGATGTTCTACTCAATCATAAATCATCATTATCATTGCCAATTATCTCTTATCATTATGGTTATTTATCTCTTCTTTGTAGAGCATAGGCCATGTACAATGGTTCTCCCAGTTTTCTTTGGATTTTGGCATGACTTAGGCATTGTTGAGTTTTTCTTTTCTATCATCAACTGTCTTCATCCTTGCCATCTCTTTTGTAGAGCATAGGCCATGCACAATGGTTCTAAGGCATTGTTGAGAGATGATATTTTGTCATCACATCATTATTGCCATTTATCTCTTTTTAGAGCATGGGCCATGTACAATGGTTCTCCAATTTCTTTGGATTTATCTCTTTTTTTGTAGAGCATAGGCCATGTATAATGGTTCTCCCAGTTTTCTTTGGATTTTGGCATGACTTAGGCATTGTTGAGATTTTCTTTTCTATCATCAACTGTCTTCATCCTTGCCATCTCTTTTGTAGAGCATAGGCCATGCACAATGGTTCTAAGGCATTGTTGAGAGATGATATTTTGTCATCACATCATTATTGCCATTTATCTCTTTTTAGAGCATGGGCCATGTACAATGGTTCT
Source organism: Acartia tonsa (assembly GCF_053477335.1). Lineage (NCBI taxonomy): Eukaryota > Metazoa > Arthropoda > Copepoda > Calanoida > Acartiidae > Acartia > Acartia tonsa. The sequence goes on along the minus strand of NC_137265.1, from coordinate 8,356,388 downwards.
CCAATTTCTTTGGATTTATCTCTTTTTTTTGTAGAGCATGGTTCTAAGGCATTGTTGAGAGATGAGATTTAGTCATCACATCATTATTGCCATTTATCTCTTTTTAGAGCATGGGCCATGTACAATGGTTCTCCAATTTCTTTGGATTTATCTCCTTTTTGTAGAGCATAGGCCATGCACAATGGTTCTAAGGCATTGTTGAGAGATGATATTTTGTCATCACATCATTATTGCCATTTATCTCTTTTTAGAGCATGGGCCATGTACAATGGTTCTCCAATTTCTTTGGATTTATCTCTTTTTTGAAGAGCATAGGCCATGCACAATGGTTTTAAGGCATTGTTGAGAGATGATATTTTGTCATCACATCATTATTGCCATTTATCTCTTTTTAGAGCATGGGCCATGTACAATGGTTCTCCAATTTCTTTGGATTTATCTCTTTTTTGTAGAGCATAGGCCATGCACAATGGTTCTAAGGCATTGTTGAGAGATGATATTTTGTCATCACATCATTATTGCCATTTATCTCTTTTTAGAGCATGGGCCATGTACAATGGTTCTCCAATTTCTTTGGATTTATCTCCTTTTTGTAGAGCATAGGCCATGCACAATGGTTCTAATCAAGAAAGAGATTTAATATTCCCTCTAACATTTTGGTTAGGATGTTTTATCCCTGAGGGAGGTAATAGTTTTCCTTTAAATGTTTGTACAGTGATAGGATATCCAATCATATCTATCTCTAAAACAGTTCAATTAAGTGGAAAATAAATATATCAAACTTTCTGTAAAATTATTTGAGAAGGTATCTTTTATACATGAATAAGATACTTTGCTGCATTAAACCAAAATCTTTTTCTTTGATTTTCTTTTCAGCTTCAAATAGTTTTTTCTGTAATATTCTTCAAAGTTTCCTTCATTGACTATGCTCAATTTTTGTTCTAAATTTTTTGGTTGTTTAGTATTTAGATTATCTTTCAAGTAGTATTTCATGTTTTTAATCATAACTCTTTTTATATCTACCCTACTAGGATAATCTTCTTTGCCATCGTTGTGAAGCATTTCAAATACTGGTTTTAATGATTTATCCATGTGTTTCTTGCAGTAATAAGATATGTAACGGCACTTTGTTTTTTCTTGCCATGTATCTGGATCAATTTTATCTACAAGGTTCACTATTCTTTCATACTTTTCTAAAAGATTGTGACCTTTTAATTTTAAATTTTCAAGTTCATGTAACACATCATGTTCAGATACAAATAAACCTTCTTTAAGGTAATAGAGGTGATACAAATAGTCTTGAAAATTTATTTTACAAGGTATAACACCCATTTCTGCCATTTTATCCTTCAACTCTTTACTAAGAAATTGGTGTATTATAGTACAATATTCTTGTTGTGAACACATAGAAAATCTTTCCTTAGGAAACTGTCCCAGGAAAGTTGAAATAGAAATATTATCAGATAATTCATATGGTGAGAGCATCTTGAATTGCTTTATTTTGAAACAAACAAGATCTTCATTAAAATTTACCATATCATTTGTAAGGCTATAATTTTCATTGTTTTTCTTTGATGTAACTGAACTGGTTGCGTTCTCACAAAATGAACTAGCTTTAGGAGGGGCATTTGGCCAACTAGATTCATACAATGTGTCTCTATTTCTTTTGTCTTCTCTTGAATCAGCACTTTTTAGAGGCTTATCTTGTATTTTACAGACACTTTTTTCATATAGTTCTTTCACCAAAGACAACAAAGTCCCATTTGATTCTGTTAATTTTTCATTAAGCATCTTAAGATAATCTAGACTCTCATTAACATTTTTAAAATCATTTTTGATAATAGAGTTTTCAACTTTCAAATTTTTATTTTCTTTGTAAAGTTTGATTGATACATCTTCTTGCTGAGTTATTATCAGTTCAAAATTTTTAATTTCATCTGTAAGAAGTTTGTTTCTTTCTTCTAGTTTTGCATTTTTGATTTCTAGCCTGATATTTTCAATGAATATCAGTTTTTGGTCATTAAGTGTTATATTATCCCTTTTTGGATGTGTCACTTTTTCTGACTCATTTTCTGGAAGAAAGCTTGGTTTTTTGAAAACATCAGATTTTTTCATTAATCGATGATGCATTCTACAAGGCACTGATTGATACAAATTTTTAAAATTATTGACAGTTTTATTTTTACTAAAAACCATCTCATTAATAACAATATGTTTAATATTTGATTGTTTATAATCGTTAAAAAGAACAATTTTATCATTCTTAATATTATCATTTTGACAGTTGAAACATGGAGTTTCAGACACAAAATTTGTACTCTCTTCCACTTCAATGCTTGAATCACATTCAAACATTCCATCAATTATTTTAGGTTTAAGCCCAAGAAAGGTAAGGGTTTTTGTAAACATTTTTGTTAAATGCATGTATACAATGTATTCTACATAAGAATCAAAAGAACATATAATGTTTGAAACTAGTCTAATAGAAAGATAAAGAATGATTTTATCTTTATTCTTAACATTTCAAATCCTTTTTCATGCTCCCAACTGTTACTTATATCTATAAAAAGGGCAGTTTACACTCTACACACACGGAGCTACACACACACAGGCACACCCACAATCTCTCTCTTCTCTCATTCCTATCCTGTGTGCGTCGTCAGGTGTGTTTGAAAACCACTGCCTTTTTAAGTATATATCACAGTGGAAAATAATAAGAAGTTTTAATAATGTATGTAAATATTTTATCTTAATACCCTTTATTTTTCATGGGGAAAACTCATATAATTTTCTTTGAAGATTCTAATTTACAAAATATCCAGTTTTATTTCACTGTGTTTCTTGAGTGCAATGTCTTCAAACCAATCTTCTCTATAGGTGTATAACAAAAGCACACAATACTCGTTATTTTTCCTTTTCAACTTAAACACTTGGTTCTTTATAAATGTTAGAGGTACAGCTACTTTATAGATATAGCTACTATCTAGATTGTTTACAGATATAGGAAGCACAGCTACTCCATTGATTTAATAAAGAAGCGCAGCTTCTTTATTGCTATAAAAAAACGCATTAATTTAAGAAGTAGAGTTACTTCATTGATTTAAGAAGATTAAACAACTTAAACACTAGCATCTTTATAGATGTTAGAGGTGTAGCTACTTTATAGATTTAATTAGTGCAGCAACTTCATTGATCTAAGAAGCACAGCTACTCTTTAGTTTTGAACATATTATTAAAATTAATTAATCTATAAAATTGCAATTTATTTTAAGATTAACTACTTTTTTTTCTCCTTTTTGTTTAGAATTATTGTTAAGTCTTCTATAATCATTGAACCAATTTAGTTCACTATTTTAGGTAAGCTTCACATATGTCATGTGATGGTTTAAAACTATTTTCATATATAATTCTTGGGATAGTTTTAAGCTATTTTTCTAGGCCCTCCAATCTCTAGTGATAGGGGTGTAATCACAAGTAATGCAATAAAAATCAAATAGAAAGCTATTATTTGTATGATTACTAAGTTTCAATAACCACTGAACCGTTTGGGTTCACTATTTTATTTTCATATTTAAGTCTTGGGAAGGTTTTAAGCTATTTTTCTAGGCCCTCCAATCTTTATTTTTCATTTATCCTTGAGTAATACTTTCAATTCATATACCATGTTGGAACTTGATTTGCAACTCTCTCTTTTTTATCTGTCTACCATTCAAGCAATGTATAGTTTAAAAATCTTGAATGGCACATCAGATTATTTTGTCTGAGAATTTTTGCTCTTTACAACCTTGCATAAAGGAATAAGTACTATTTTTCATTTTTTACTTATATAGTATCATAGAACTTAATGATTAAGAAACTAATCTTTTGAGTTCTGACAATTATGGCCACTTTCAAACACAAATACAAGTTTCTGTCATGAATCAACAGATTATTTTAAATTCAGTGTTTTAGTATAATAATAAAATAAATAAAGTTTAGGAATAAACTTATCTCCTTATTCCTGATTTTAAGTACAACAAGGTGATTTAGCAGGTTTGCAAACCCTGCGCACCCAAGGCAATAAACTGTCTGGATTTTTTTTTAATCATAGCATAAAGAGAGATATATTATCTTCATAAGAATTTATAAATTATTCTTTTCATCATGATATTTCTAGAGATGTTTATAATAATATAGGATTTTTCATCCATTCTGTAAATAATGCATATGGATATTTCTAAAAATAGAAACATTGATGCTATTCTGTAATAATAATTATTCTTGCATAGATAAATCTATTGGGTTAAAATAGGATTTTTCATCTATTCTGTAAATAATGCATATGGATATTTCTAAAAATATAAATATTGATGCTATTCTGTAATAATAATTATTCATGCATAGATAAATCTATTGGGTTAAATTCTAAAAATATACCATAGTTAGGTCAATCTAAAAGGTTAAATTGTTGAAATATATCATACATAGGTTAATCTATTTGGTTAATAATTGAAAATAATATGGTCTTCCTGTTAATTTCCTGATAAACGGGGAGCCATAAATAATATGTTATAAAAATTAATCCACCCCTACCCCACAAAAATTTGCCTCCCCCTATTTGCAGGGCTAAAATGGCAGGTGGGTAACTTAGGGGGGTTTTGTTGGTCCCTAGATAGGGCCTAGCTATAATTCTAATTGCTATAAGGGCTAATTTCTTCTATACAGCCCTCCCTGTACTCTGTACAGGTCAACACAACCAGAAGTTATGGAGGCAACTCTATGTGCAATGAGTTGCTTAGAATTATAGCTAATACTAAATAAAATCTTAGGGGGCAATGATATGTCTAAATATAGCAATAATTATCTAATCAACTCTTATGCTGAATAGATGTCAAAGACAATAATGACAGGTAAATATCTAATCAACTCTTTTGTTGAATAGATGGCAATGACAATAATAACAAGTGGATATCTAATCAACTATTTTGTTGAATAGATGGCAATGACTATAATAACTGATGGATATCTAATCAACTATTTTGTTGAATAGATGGCAATTACAGGTGAATATCTACTCAACTATTTTGTTGAATAGATGGCAATTACTATAATAACAGATGGATATCTAATCAACTATTTTGTTGAATAGATGGCAATTACAGTATTTAATAAAGTCAACTATTTGTTATCCTATCCACAATGGAAAAACAAGGACCTTATGATATTATTTTCAAATTTATTTTTATCACTAAGGCAATTTCTTTAGACAGTGTTGTAATCTTGAAAGCTGCTGGTAGACTGTGTAGGTTCCATCTAGGCAATCATTGGTGTTTAGTGCCCATTTCTCCCTCTCTCTTAGCCTTGTCTTTACCTTCCATCACACCCTCTCTTTTTGGCTCACCAATGTTTTCCCCAAGTAGAATCTCACAATGTACCACAGCTTGTACAATTTATAAAATTTTATACATATATAAAGGTAATTATAATCATAATAAATTAACAATTACTTTTTTCATACATATATAACATTTCACATATACATATTATATCATATTATTTTAGATGTTAATTTTTTAATAAATGTTTTATACCATGGTGTTTTTTTATGTCTAAGATGTTCCTAATATGTAGCATATCTTTTCTGTAAAGAAATTATGTGTCTTGGACCATAAAACTTTTTGTTACAGTAGAAAATTATAGAGAACAAGTACATATGAATCTTTTATTATTTTATTGAGAAATATAGGCTGCAGATGCTTAAAAAAACTTTTTCAAGGGTCATGCTGTACATTATACAACTTACACATATAATAGGATATATGTTTTCTTGGATTTTTAAAACTTTTAACCCATAGGTATGCTATTTTATTGCAAGTTTTTGTGTTATGGTTTTTTTTTCTTCAGTATTGCAACAACTATATACCTAGCCTTTTATATCTTAACAAATATATCAAAAATACTTGTTTTTTTCTTGTGTTTCGCTACTCGTGGATTTTGTTATACTTGTTTTAGCTTCTTATTGCTTCGCTCTTTTTGGACATAATTGTTCTTGTATCAGACATAAGAGAAAATTATTGACGGTGATTATTAACATAATTGTCCTTTATTTAGACAGAAGAGATAACTATTGATGATGAGGATGATGATGAAATTGTTCTGGTGGAAGGAACTGAAAAGGTAGGATTAACAGTGATTTTCCTCAAAGTACCCTTTGAGCACGCACCTAACCACCACGCACTTGCGCACTTAAATTTTTATAAATAAATCCAGAAGGGGGGAGGGCGATAGTTTTTTATTTATGCCTAACCCTTGTGGGAGACCCTAATACTACAGGGCCTGTACCTACAGTGCCACAACTCTGCGGGCTTACCCAGGTGCTAATATAATCTAGCCTACCCTAAGATAAAAAAACATGAAAAATTAAATTATTTCGTGATGACATGATACTAACCGTATAAATCTTATTTGTACTAGATTCCTAATTAAAAATTTACTTGTCTATCAATAATACCATCATATTTTATAGTGCATTTAGGCAATCCTATAAAATGCTGAGTTTGTCATTGTACAAGAATTGTTTTGCCACAGGACTGGGTGCCTGCTGCAGCTAGCGCGGATGCCGAGAAAGTTGATGATACCACTGATGAATTTGGCGCCAAAGATTTTAGAAAAGATATGAACCTTCGGACAGACCATGAAGTCAGGTATGTGTATGTCAGTCCATTCGTCTGTGCGTTTGAAGCTTAAGATATTAATAACCGCTGAACCTATTGGGCTCTACTCTTCAGGAAATATAGATATTGGTCATGCGGTGGTTTAGGCTACTTTGTTTGTTTGGGGGGGGGGGGGGGGGATAAAATTGTTTGAATATTATGGAAAGGAAAAACATCAGATTTCAATCAATAAAGATTAATCTTAGCACACCTTGTGATTTTTTCTAAACCTTTGTTATTATTTTATATATTCCTATTTATAGGCCCTTATGGGTTGCACCGAATGGACATATTTTCTTGGAAGCATTTTCACCTGTTTATAAGGTAAAAATCTTTTTTTAAAGCATCACAGCCAAATAACTTAGATGTTTATATAAAAAAACTGAGTAGCAATATTGAGCTAAGATAAGATCTGATTTAAAAAACAGGTGTATAGTGATTATTAATAGAGACTTTTCCATATAAGTAAATAGAAACTAAAATTGCAGAAATTGTATGTATATGGTTCAGCTATGCGGTCAGACTAGTAGGATTCAGAGTAGCGATATTTTCCTATGTAAAGAGTGAAACATCGTGATACATATTTTATACAGGGTGCGGCACATAAGTCGAGACATTATTCAAACGGCCATGGCGCGAAAACTACTTGACCAATCAGGACGTTTGAACCCTCTATAGAAAGCTTAGGTAATGACCTTTTAGCACAAAAAAATCTTTGGACGAAGATAGACGTGTACACCGAGCTGACCGCGCATATGTTCAACAAGGCAGATTCATAGTGCGCCGGTGGTTTAATGCGCAAAATCACAAAACGCAGGGTCCGACAGGGAAGGAGTTGGAATCTTGACCCCAAATTTTGTGGGTGTCTTAGGCTCATTGAGACACACATTTTGCCGTGTTTAAATCCATTTTAGCTCAATCCTAGCCAAAATGAGGTCGATTTTTCAAGATTTTGAGCCTAAAGAAATCACAAACAGTAGGGGCCGACAGGGAAGGAGTTGGAAATTTGACCCAAAATTTTGTGTGTGTCTTAAGCTCATCGAGACACGCATTTTGAGTACTTAAAGTCCACTGTAGCTAAATCCAAGCCCAAATGAGAGCAAAAACATGGATTTTGTCAATTAGGCGGTTACTCATGTTCGTAAGGAAATGTGGCCTCCCAGCAGCCCGATCTTAATTCAATGGACTTTTGGGCCTAGGGCTACTTTGAAGCATGCACCAATAGACGTGCCCATACCACAAAGACCTCCCTCATTGCCACTATCAAGGAGAACTACGCCAGCTTGGACAGGTACATTTTGACCTGGACCTGCCGGCGGTTGAGGAGGCCGGTAGAGGCGGTGATTGAGGCTGGCGGCGATTTTTTTGAATAATCTACTAGACTACTAGTCATATACCTATTTTGCTTCCCAGTTTTTAAAATTCAATAAAATCTTTAAAATTGACGATTTTATGTTCATTTCTTTAAAAATTACAAAATGTCTCGATTTATGTGCCGCACCCTGTATATCCACAAATATGGGTGTCATTTAATACAAATTAAATATTTTTGCCATTCCTTCTGAAGAATATCATATTTTAGCATGCCCATGATTTCCTGATCGCCATATCAGAGCCCGTGTGTCGGCCGGAACATGTTCACGAGTACAAGCTGACCTCCTACTCCCTGTATGCTGCTGTCAGTGTCGGCCTACAGACCGATGATATCATTGAGTATCTTACCAGGTTGAGGTAAGAAAAGAGTTCAACAATAGTATTAGGGAAGGGTTAAATAAATGTCCCCACCCCGTGGACCCTGTGCCGACTTTCAATTGGGTCATTGGAAATCAACCAATAGCGTCAGGAATATTAACATAGCCAAGTCTCTACAAAAGGTCAGAAAGCAATTTGCTAGCAGACGGTCGATAAAGGTCTTTAAAAGAAGGATCCAGATAGTAGACTGGTTACACATCTATAGATTTCTTTATAGATTTATTGAGGTAAGGAACTAAAGCAATGATTGATTTAAATATAAGTATATCATATCAAGGCACTCCACAGATAACTAACACTTCGATTGCAAGCTTTTAGCTAGAAGTGCTAACTGAGCATGGTGATGGTTTGAGCCTATTCTTGAGCCAAGCCAGGGCATTCATCCGATTCTTAAACATTAAGTAACCCCCATGTAGCAGAATGTAATATTTCAACGTCTTCGCTTATTATGGGGTCCAAATTAAACACTTATTTTCGCAAATTCTTATGATGATTCCTAGGAAAATTTTTCACAACAAAAAGATCTTTTTAACTTGATAACCTAAACCAAAAAGTCTATTGTTTTATTCATGTAATTTAAGTTACTTTAAATAGCAGTCACATTTTTAGAAAATATTATTTATTAAGTAAAACAAGTTTACCCTCTGGTATTGTTGATTATATCAAGATGTGTACAACTTCATATGGAAAGGTAAAAATATTTAGGATTATGTTTTACAAGATTTTAAAACTTTTTCGCTATTTAAGAACTATCATCTTTAATATCCCTTTCACGATTTAATATGAATTCAAGTCAGGAGGACAATAGCCTAAAACCACAATTATAAAGCTTCCCTGCAGAGTACAACTCATTCGGAAAAGCAATTTCCTAGATCTTAAGCTTCGGACACAAAAGACCCTACTACTTGAAGAATATTAGATATAGGATTTAAATATTACAGATTATTCTTTAAATTGAATTCTCCTCTGTAGGTAAAACTTGTATTGAAGCACAACAGATACTTTGTGGAATCTTCGCATCCAGAAACTTTACAGATTCTCCTGAAGGATCCAATCATTCAGGTACAACTTTCTTTAGGATTCTTCATTCTTTTTAAAAATTCTAACATGAACTTTTGAGTAGTTTGTTGAGTTATGAACAGCAGATTAGGTGTACAGACTTTAAATATTATACATAGGTAAAACTTAGTGTCTTGATTTTCCAGGAATGTCGCTTGCGCCAGCCGGCAGCCGCCATCACGTCGCTGGAGGAGGGGGCCAACCCCAACACAGATCTGATCACAGAAGACATGGCCAAAACTCAGATACCAACCTTTGGTGGAAAGTTGGCGAAGGTTGGGGGCTCAGGCACAGACGATGCCAGCAAAACTGAAGGTAGACATTATTTAACTATTTTTATGCCTAATTTAATAAGGCATGTAAAACCTAGGTATAGTTTTCACTTCCCCTTACAAAAATTTGTACTTTATTCACATTTTTCCCAAAATACACAGGCTACATCTTGAGACACACTTTTTCCAGTTTGGCATTTATTTTACATCTTTTTTCAGCTACCTCGTACAAAATTAACAGTGGCTTTGCTATGTTTGTATCCAGGTATCTAAAGGGATCAGACAGTTGCCGATAAATTGAACACTTAACTTAATAAACCAACCAATCAAAATTAAGTTAAAGTCTCCAAAGTTGTTAAGCTAACGAATATTATAAGACTTTTGGATCTAGTGAAATAAACAACCCAATGTCCACTCACTTCCTGGTTTGTATCTCATCCCTATACAAGAGCAATAATAAGATTATCTCTTCAGGTATAAAAGAGTCAGAGCCAGAGAAGCCTGGAGTTGTACCTGAGGATATCAGTGCTTTCTACAGCAAGATTGATGCTGAGGTATGCTGTGCCATTTTCATTATTGTTACCATATATCAAGCGCAGCTACACTTGAAATTATAATTCTGTTACTTTAACGTTGGGTCATTCTCATAAGGACGTCAAATCCAAATTTTATTATTTTAATATATACATTCGAACAGGACTTTTTAAATTTCTAGTTTGACGTGAACCTGTCCGACACCTCACAAACATCTAGTTGTAGCTTACACTTCTTATCAATAAAGCAGCATGCTCTTTTTGTATAGGTATATGATTTTGATTAAAGAGAACTTTGCAACGAATGCCACGTTTTATTTTGTATTAGGATGATGATGAGGATGAAACGGAGGGAGGAACTCGCAAGCTGGTCAGCTTTGAGGTCAACCAGGTAAGTTATATTGCATTTTATAAATGAATTTCTACCCATGAGCACTTGGTCCAAACACTAAGAAACAATGCCTACACACACACACACACATACATATACAATAGTTATTTATCGTATCGTATTATTGACATTTTCCTCTGATATTAAACGAAAAATTATAACATTAAAACCATTTTTGTTAGCCCAGAGGGGCCAAAGGCCCGGTTGAACAAAACTGGTTTTAATTTTATGACTTTTATTTTGACATTCGTGGAAAATTATCTGTAATACGATGCTATTATACATGATTTTTCAGTTTGACTGAGAACCGGTTCTAATCCACCAGATATCAATCGGTTTCGAAGCATTGCTGAAAAAAAAAGAATTAAACTGCATCTTTGGATTTTGATTTTATTAAAATATTATCAGGAGAAACTAGAGGTATTGCAGCAGAGAACCATGGCTATAGACTATCCTCTGCTTGCTGAATATGATTTCAAAAATGATACGGTTAATCCGGGTAAGTCAAGTTTTATATCAATGCATAGGTCCTTAATATTATCTGAGAAAAATAATTATCATTATGAAAATAGAATGTTTCTTTTTCTGTAGCGTCGGCTTTAAAAGATATTTTTAAGATATAAATTTATTTTATCTCATTTATTTTGTTTATTAGATATAAATATTGATTTGAAGCCAACTGCTATTCTGAGACCATATCAAGAAAAGGCACTCAGAAAAATGTTTGGTAATGGAAGAGCAAGGTAAGCTATTTTTTTTAATACCTGCCTATAAAAAAAAGTTTTTTTCCCGGCATATTCAGCTAAAAGCCTCCAATCGTCTTAATCAACAGAATATTTATTCTATTAAAAAAGGTCGCTTCTTAGTGTAAAACTTTTTTTAGATCTGGTGTTATTGTACTTCCTTGTGGTGCTGGTAAATCTTTAGTTGGTGTCACAGCCTGCTGTACTGTCAGGTGGGTGTTTTTGTTCTTTCTTGTGGTTTTAGTTTGTCTTTGTAACTCTAGTGTAAATTAAAAACAAAGGAAAATAATTAAATGTACTATATTTATAGAAAGGGACAAGATGTCTATGTTATTCCAGATGTGTATAGAAAGATAAGAGAAAATAGTCTCATATAGAAGTTTAAGTATGCATTTAGATAAGGGGCAATATTTTTATGTAACTCTAGTAGGAATTAAAAACAATGGAAACTAATTTCATAGAGTGCTTATATATTTAGAAAGAAGGCAATATGTCTATGTAACTCAGGTAGGAATTAAAAACAATGGAAACTAATTTCATAGAGTGCTTATATATTTAGAAAGAAGGCAATATGTCTATGTAACTCAGGTAGGAATTAAAAACAATGGAAACTAATTTCATAGAGTGCTTATATATTTAGAAAGAAGGCAGTATGTCTATGTAACTCAGGTAGGAATTAAAAACAATGGAAACTAATTTCATAGAGTGCTCTATATATTTAGAAAGAAGGCAATATGTCTATGTAACTCCAGCGTGAGTGTGGAACAATGGAAAACCCAATTTAAGATGTGGAGCACAGCGGATGATAGTATGATCTGTCGGTTTACCAGTGATGCCAAGGTATGTAACACACTATTTCTCAAATTAAAAAAAATAATAGTGCATACCTATATTTTAAAGTTGATGAAAGCTTAACTTACATGTTAAAATAGGTATATTTTTTGTGAGGGACAAACTAATGCAATATTCTGTACTGAGCAGGAAGGGAGAATACATTGGACTATAAACTGTGCTTGTTCTATAAGTTATGGAGACAAAATATTTCTTCTTTGGCTAAAAAATTTAGATTGGTTGATTGGTTGTTTCATTCTAACAGTTTCCAACAATTCGGCAGTCTATTACACCAGTCCCAAAGTTTTATAATAACGTTTTCTTATTTCTTGGCTTAACAACTTTGGGGACTTTAATTGATTTTTTTGTTGGGTCATACTCATACTAGCAGTGTCCAAACTTTACACCAATAATTGTAATATGGAAAAGAGGAATGTTTTGGTTTGGATGTAAAACAATTCTTTGTCCATTGTCTTATCCTCAAGATAATTGGTATAATAATATTTAGGTATATAGCTCATCCATTAAAAAGAAAAATAATGTATTTTGTTATAGGACAAACCTATGGGATGTTCTGTGTTGATAACAACATTTAATATGATAACTCACACACAGAAAAGGAGTTGGGAAGCTGAACAAACTATGAAATGGATTCAGGAACAGGTATATTTAATATGATAACTCACACACAGAAAAGGAGTTGGGAAGCTGAACAAACTATGAAATGGATCCAGGAACAGGTATATTTAATATGATAACTCACACACAGAAAAGGAGTTTTTTTCAACATTTCAATTTTCTGATTTTTGATTGAATAGGATATAACATAAGATTTATTTGATGTTTTGTGGTAATTTTTTTTTTAATGCGATGTTTAATCAATGTCAAATTAATGGGCAAACAGACTGGAAAAGTTGGTTGTAGATAGTTGTTTAATTGGGCCATACTTTATGTTCACCCATTTTTTAAAACCTTCTTTAAAATGTAATTATAGGATTTAAAATTAAATAAGAAGTTGAACTTCCTGAGAGTATTAAAATTACATAAAAAAGTATAAGGTTACATACGCTTATTAATATTAAATTTTTCCTTTGATAACTTTGCATTATTATATCTTAATCCTGTAAATGAATGAGTTAAGCAACAATATTTTTTTTTAGGAATGGGGAATAATGGTTTTAGACGAGGTACACACAATCCCAGCCAAAATGTTCAGAAAGGTTTTAACTCAGGTAAGAATAAATTTTATTTTTATTTTTTAGATTAATTTAGAATGAATTGTAGAGATCTTCGAAACTTTTCCTCGTAAAGAGAATGCAATGCAAGATTTTACATGCTAATTTTTATTAGACACCTATGTATGTTCTCTTTAAAAGTAATGTTTGTCCCTAAATATAAATTAATTTATTTTAGGTGCAAGCCCACACCAAGCTCGGTCTAACCGCCACCCTGGTCAGAGAGGACGACAAGATTGCCGACCTCAACTTCTTGATCGGTCCCAAGCTGTACGAGGCAAACTGGTTGGAGCTGTCCAAAGGTGGCTTCATTGCCAAGGTTCAGTGTGCTGAGGTACGTAGCGGAGCCCTCCGGGGATAACTAGAAATAAACTAAACCTATAACTCAAAGGAACTCAATTAAAAAAAAGAGTTGCTACACTCAAATTTGGTATGGCCGTGATCTGTGAAGAAACGGCGGTTGATACTCCTTTCTTGCCGTAGACAGCCGTTTCTTCACAGTTATACTTTGTACCTCATTAAAGCAACTGCCATGCCAAATTTCAGTGCTGTTTTAATAAGTTTCTCATCCATATCTAAACAGTTTTGGGTATAATTTTAATTATTAAAGAACATTAGAACTATTAATATTTGTAGGTGTGGTGTAACATGTCACCAGAATTCTACCGCGAGTATCTATCCATGAGCTCTATGAAGAAAATGTTGCTGTGTGTCATGAATCCAAACAAATTCAGGAATTAATCATAGTAATATTTCTAATCAATACTGAGCTGGATCTTTAAATCATTTTAGTGGTGAGCCAGATCGGGGTGAGCCGAATTTCAGCCAATCACAGCGTGGCATTTCATAAAATGCTGTGCTCTCAAATGGTGGAAAGTTGGCTCACCCTGATCTGGCCAACCACTAAAATGATTTAAAGCTCCAGCTCTGGACATGTAACTTTATCGCAACTTTATTTTGCTTTTCCTCAAAATGCGTATCAATCACTAACCTCCATCAGGAATCTAAAGGGATAAGACAATGGCCGATAAATTGATGTATATTCTCAATGCTGATACACAAAATTGCTCCGTAAGTAGATTACAATTGGTGGTTGAAACGCTTGTACACTCAACTTAATGAACAAACCAATCAAAATTTCTTTAACGTCCACAAAGTTAGATGTTAAAACATTGTGGGCGAGTAATATTATTTCAGTCAATATCCCCTTCCTCCCTGAACCTCCATTCCCCCCCCCCCCTTATTTTTGAAATAAAAATAAGGAGATTTTTTTCCTATGCAGATCCTAACCCTGTGGGTCAACCCATGACCCAATGAAACCTGACTTAGAGAAATTACCAAAGAAACGAAAAACAAGGCTTAAAGAGAAAAATTGCCTACTTTTTTTACCCAGGCCTTCCTTAATGATGAGATTTACATATTATAAAAAATAACATAAAACACTCTTTATGAGTAATATAAGCCTTCCCCAAGAGCACAAACCTATCGGCTAGAGATCTTAAGTGACATATTACGAGATTTCGACAAAAGAATTCCCCCGCATTTTGTTTGATTGGTATGATTAATAATTCAGAGCCACCCAGTTTCTAATCAAATATCATGAGAAGAGAAACGATAAGATTATTGTTTTCAGGTATCATACTACTTAACTTACAATTGATAAAAATTGCTCAATTATTAGAGTAAAACACTAGAGGGAGAAAGGGTTAAATAACTGAATCTCCCCATCGCAACCGTCTTGTGCAACCTTCTTATTGGGTCATTGAAAATAAACCAATGGTGTCGCTTATATTAACACAGTCAAGTAGCAGAAAATAATTTAGAAGCAGACGAAAGATGTCTTTGAAAAAGTAAGGGAGGTAGTTGTCTGTATATACATCTATTCTATAGATCTGTTGCTCAATTAACTTTAAAAATTACTTATACTTTTACTCACATAAATTAATAAACATTCTTAACAATTGTACTTTTCAAACACATTTTAAGCTATATTTTTTCCAAGTTTTTATGTTGTTTAAACGCTATACCTAGCCTATTTCAAGTTTTAGTTTTGATATTTTAGTACCTACTTAACGATAATTCTATTTTAGTGACAATGTTTATGCACTCAAACATTACGCTAAGGAATGGATGGCTTTCATCAGTTCAAAAACAAAGTGATATTAAATCTCAGCTACCTAATGATTGGGTTATTAAAAGGGGCTTTTTCAGATATTTTGAATAAACTGAAGATAAGACAATTACCGATAAATTGATGTACATCGCCAATTATATTAATGAGACACAAAATTACCCCTTCAAAATTAGTAGATACTCAACTTAATGAACCAACCAATTAAAATTTTAAATTTGATTAAAAGTCCTCAAAGTTGTTGACCCATGAAATAAGAAAATCTTATTATAAAACCTTGGGGACTTGTGTAATAATATTTTTTTATATTTATTAAAGAAAATTATTAAATGAAAGCCATTGCGACTAGGAGCTGAACAAACCCTATATTTATGGTCCAACCTCAATGTCTGAAAGACTCACCATCCTACAGAATTTTAAATACAATCCTAAAGGAATTTACACATCTTGGCTTTCTATCTAAGTAAAAAAATATGAAAACTTCTACAATAGAACACTGCAGTTCTTATGAATTTAATAATAAAAATCAGAAAGACCCATCAATTTCAATTGATATTAAGCTGTTCGAGAAAAAAAATATTGAGTTAACATTTTCAAATTTACCTGGGAATATTTTAAACTAAAAGGCAAAGAAAATCAAAAAGTCTTGATTTTTTGCCCTAAATTATTTTTTATATATAAATTTTTACCATTACTGAAATCAGCAAAAGCTTTTATGGGTGTTGTCATCCTGGTTTACTCGCAAAGTGACGTATTGTATTTGTATTTCATTCCATCAAGCTGACTGTAAATAAATGTTTAGTGAACACAATTTTCGTGTCTAAAGTTGCTGACACCAGTTTTGACCTGCCAGAAGCTAATGTTCTTATCCAGGTAAGTCTTGTCTGCACATTTAGGACTTACACACAAAGTTTAAACAACCAAAATGTATGTTGTCTGTTGCTTAACTTTTCCAAATTTTTAAATCGATCATTTTAATCATTCAATGTATTTTTATTGAATTGTGATTGGTTGGTTCCAAATTAAACCCAGTTTCCAAACTTTTCAAGCAATAATTTTAATCTACAGAAGTTGTAATTTTGAGTATCATTATTGTGGATGTATATCAATTACAATCAATCATTTCAAATCCCTGATTATAAGTTACTGTTTACAGTCAACTTAGGATCAGCCAAATTGTTCTCTTGACATGCACGTTAAAGGTTCGAAACTATGTCATATTATTTCCATAGGTTGGAAAATATATCTGGATATTTGTTTAGATTTCTAGTCACGGTGGTTCCAGAAGACAGGAGGCTCAGAGATTGGGTAGAATTCTAAGAGCTAAGAAAGGTAATAATCAGCCAAGTTGTCTTCTTCTAGAAGTGCACGTTTTTAGGTAGTAAATACAAAGGATGTTTGTAAAATGCTTTTGACTTGAGCAAGCCATTACGTTTACATAAAAAGTAGTCATCAATTCTTTCCAAGGAAAACGTTTTCCGCACAAATGGGATATTGAATAACCTTTAGATTTAACAAATGGAACTATAACGTACCTATCCATTTTGTTTTATCAAAGAGACGAAACGACTTAGCTCCCTCCCCTAATAAATAATACAAACGAAAGACAAACAGTGGCAGACAAATTCAAGTTCTTAAATTGATAAATAATATGTTTTCCAGGCGCTATTGTGGATGAATTCAACGCTTTCTTCTACACCCTCGTATCCCAAGATACTCAGGAGATGTCCTTCAGCAGAAAGAGACAGAGGTTTCTTGTGAATCAAGGTTATGCCTACAAGGTTGTAACAAAGCTGGCAGGCATGGAGGAGGACAAGGATCTGCTATATGGTACCAAGGAACAACAGGTAAACTTGTAATTTTTAAATCTAAGGGTTTTCACATTTAACTTTGTTTTGTATTTTCGTATTGGATAAAAGCTAGTAAAAGTGGCGGCACAGATTATGACGTCAAAAAAATAACCAATGAGAGGCCACTATAAATTTTACCATTGGTCAATTACAGTGTATACTGGCCTCTCATTGGTTAATTTTTTTGACGTCATAATCTGTCACTTTTACTAGCTTCTTATGGATAGCTCTATCCGTAAATTTAAGTATGTTAGAAATGTCCTATCTTTTTTAAACTTGGAATGATTACCCAGTAACGATACGGTGAAAAGAAGGATATTATTTTCAGACAAATTTCGTATAAGGGGGGGGTTTTTAATGCAACCATCTCGTAATCAATGTATAAATGGCACTTAGAATTCGAATTTCGACCTCAAATTTTGCATGAGTAATCCTTGGTAGGTCTATTTTCCCTAAATCGAACAAAAAGTTGGAAAAGTAACGGCTGGCAGCTGGCGGCTCAGCCATTTAGCCGTTTTTTGCCTAATTTCAGGGCAAATTCATCATTAATTACGTAGGAATCAACTTTTTAAAACATATTTTTGGTTTAATTCATGTTAAATGATAGCAATAACCATTTCTAAAATTTCTTGTACCAGCTGCTAAACGGCTAGAACAGGCTGAAAACGGCTGGGAGCTGCCAAGAGTATGAATAGTTGATAGGGCATGTGACTTGTCTAGGGGTAGGTTTTTATGGTTGCTGAGCTCAAAAATACTACCAAAAATAGTGGCAGCTCAATCATATGGCAGCTGGGTAACGGCTGCTGCTGAGCTGGGAGCTGCCAAGAGTTGAATGTGTAGATAGGGCTTGTGACATGTCTAGGGGTAGGTTTTTATGGTTGCTGAGCTCAAAAATGCTACCAAAAATAGTGGCAGCCCATCAATATGGCAGCTGGGTAACAGCTGCAGCTCAGCTGGTAGCGGCCAAGAGAAGAATGGGTAGATAGGGCTTGTGACATGTCTAGTGGTAGGTTTTTATGGGTGCTGAGCTCAAAAATGCTATCAAAAATAGTGGCAGCTCATCCATATGGCAGCTGGGTAACGGCCGCTGCTCAGCTGGGAGCAGCCAAGAGTAGAATGAGTAGATAGGGCTTTTGACGTGTCTAGGGGTAGGTTTTTAGGGGTGCTGAGCTCATAAATACTATTAAAAATAGTGGCGGCCCATCCACATGGCAGCTGGGTAAAAGCTACAGCTCAGCTGGGAGCGGCCAAGAGTAGAATGAGTACATAGCGCCTGTGAGGTGTCTAGGGATAGGTTTTATTGGGTGCTGAGCTCAAAAATACTACCAAAAATAGTGGCCGCCTATCAATATGGAAGCTGGGTAACAGCTGCAGCTCAGCTGGTAGCGGCCAAGAGTAGAATGGGTAGATAGGGCTTGTGACATGTCAGGGGTAGGTTTTTATGGGTGCTGAGCTCAAAAATGCTATCAAAAATAAGTGGCCACCCATTCACATGGCAGCTGGGAGCGGCCAAGAGTAGAATGAGTTCATAGGGCTTATGACGTGTTTAGGGGTAGGTTTTCATGGGTGCTGAGCTCAAAAATACTACTAAAAAAAGTGGCCGCCCATCCATATTGCAGCTGGGTAACAGCTAAGCTTAACAGTAAGCCGTTATTTAAGACTCATTGACTATTGGGACTATTGAAGGATAACCAAATATTGAATATTTCAGTATAAATACACTATTGTCGTTTTATATTATTAATAACAACACCTTATCAATGTATTGATTTAGTTGTAAAACGGCTGAAATTGGCTGAGAACAGTTACCAACAGATAAAAGTAAACAAGTAAAGACATAGCTTGTGATGTGTCAAAGAGGTGTAAGTTTTAATAGGTGCCAAGCTCATTAATACTCCCAAAAATAGAAAAGCCCATACACATGGCAGCATCGTAAGGGCTGCTGCTCAGCTGTAGCTGTTACCCAGCTGCCATATAGACAGGCCCGAACTTTTATTGGTAGTATTTTAGAGCTCAACACCCATAAAAACCTACCCCTAGACAAGTCACATGCTATGTACTTTTGGCTATTGTTAGCTTTTCTCAGCCGTTTTATGGTAGTTTTCAGCTCTTGAAACAGTGAAATCTAGTAATTAAAAAGAGTTATTAGTAATATATCCATGAAAAAAAGGTAAAATGTTAATAGGGAGAAGTTTAATTCCACTGAAATAATCAATTTTTTAAGCCTCAAAAAAACAGCTGAGCTGTGGCCATTACCCAGCTGCCATATAGAAGGGACGGCACTAATTTTTGTGCTCAGCGTCCATTAAAACCTACCCCTAGACACATCAGAAGCCCTATCTACTCATTCTACTATTGGCCCCTCCTAGCTGAGCTGTAGCTGTTACCCAGCTGCCATATAGAAGGGACGGCACTAATTTTTGTGCTCAGCGTCCATTAAAACCTACCCCTAGACACGTCACAAGCCCCATCTACTCATTCTACTATTGGTCCCTCCTAGCTGAGCTGTAGCTGTTACCCAGCTGCCATGTGGATGGGCCGCCACTATTTTTGGTAGTATTTTTGAGCTCAGCACTCCGAAAACCTACCCCTAGACACGTCACAAGTCCTATCTACTTATTCTACTCTTGGCCGCTCCAAGATGAGCTGCGGCCGTTACCCAGCTGCCATATGGATGGGCGGCCACTATTTTTGGTAGTAGTTTTGAGCTCAGCACCCATAAAAACCTACCCCTTGACACGTCACAAGCCCTATCTACTCATTCTAATCTTGTCCGCTCCCAGCTGAGCTGCAGCTGTTACCCAGCTGCCATATGGATGGGCTGCCACTACTTTTGGTAGCATTTTTGAGTTTAGCACCCCTAAAATCCTACCCCTAGACATGTCACAAGCCCTATGTACTCATTCTACTCTTGGCCGCTCCAAGGTGAGCTGCAGCTGTTACCCAGCTGCCATATGGATGGGCGGCCACTATTTTTGGTAGTATTTTTGAGCTTAGCACCCCTAAAAACCTACCCCTAGACACGTCACAAGCCCTATCTACACATTCAACTCTTGGCAGCTCCCAGCTCAGCAGCGGCCGTTACCCAGCTGCCATATGATTAAGCTGTCACTATTTTTGGTAGTATTTTTGAGCTCAGCACCCATAAAAACCTAACATTAGACACGTTACAAGCCCTATCTACTCATTCTACTCTTGGCCGCTACCAGCTAAGCTGCAGCTGTTACCCAGCTGCCATATGGATGGGCTGCCACTATTTTTGGTAGCATTTGTGAGCTCAGCAACCATAAAAACCTACCCCTAGACATGTCACATGCCCTATCAACTCTTCATACTCTTGGCAGCTCCCAGCCGTTTTTAGCCGGTTCTAGCCGTTTAGCAGCTGGTACTAGAAATTTAAAAAATGGTTATTGCTATCATTTACCATGAATTAAACCAAAAATCTGGTTTTAAAAGTTGATTCCTACGTAATTAATGATGAATTTGCCCTGAAAATAGGCAAAAAACGGCTAAACGGCTGAGCCGCCAGCTGCCAGCCGTTACTTTTCCAACTTTTTGTTCTATTTAGGGAAAATAGACCTACCAAGGATTACTCATGCAAAATTTGAGATCGAAATTCGAATTCTAAGTGCCATTTATACATTGATTACGAGATGGTTGCATTAAAACCCCCCCCCCCTTAGTTTAAACATATTTAAAGGTATGAGGAAGGTTGCATAGTAATAGCCTAAAACCTAGACTTAAATCTAGAAATGGATAGCCTAAAACCAGCGGTTTGGAGCCGTAGCCGGGAGCCGCCATATTTTGCTGGAGCCGTTATTTTCGTTAAAAAACGTCTTCGTCTCTGGGTTAGCTATAAAAAAGAGATTTTTTATCAATTATTATTTGGTAACTCTGTTGTGTCGTGTGCAAATGCCCCTTTTAAGTTTTTTCAAGTACATTTTTATCAAAAATTGAACTTTTAAAACCTTTAAATGTCAAAAATAGACTTTGCAAAAAAAAAATATGTTGAGATTTTCTTGATTTTAGGCCGGAGCCGTTATTTTCACAGGCTAGGCGGCTCCATCCAAAGGCCTCTATAAAACTTCTCTAAAATGGAAAACTTAACCTTACTATTGCATACCTATTATAAAATGGTGAAAAATAAACAAATAAAAATGTTCAGGTAACTCTGTTGCACCAGACCCTGGCGGCCAATGACGCAGATATTGAGGAGGAAACTGTTCCTGGAAAACCTGGAACCTTCAGGAAAACAGGTCAGTCCACATTCTATATTTTGATAAGTTTTAGTTCATTGAGGGGAACTCATATTATATTGAAATTGTTCTTCCTTATTGAAACTTTGTTCCTTAGTGAAATGAACTATAGACAAAAAAAATTTGTTTAAGTTAACGATACCTGAAAATTGTTTTTAAAAACTTGATAATTTCACTGAAAGCTTTGCTAATGTCAAGCTGATAAAAAGGGGGGGGGCGAAAGTGACACTTTTTGAAACCAAAACTAAAAGTCAACAAAGGAACTTAACTAAAAAAAGAGTTACAGGTCTGAGATTTTGCATGGCAGTTGATTTATAGGGGTACAATATGGAACTGTGAAGAAACGGCGGTGCAACCGCCAAAAACCGCCGTTTCCCGCCGAATTTTTTTTTGCCTTTTCTCGGCGGTTTTCGCCGGTTGCGCCGCCGTTTCTTCACAGTTCCATATTGTACCCCTATAAAGCAACTGCCATGCAAAATGTCAGACCTGTAACTCTTTTTTTAGTTGAGTTCCTTTAACTTTTAGTTTTGGTTTCAAAAAGTGTCACTTTCGCCCCCCCCTTTTATTTTTAACATATAGGTAGTAGAATTACCATGGACAATCAAATATTTTTTTAAAAATTAATATCTTTGAAATAATTGGCATTATTTGTAATTTTTAAAACTCTTTCTAATAATTTTTTTTTAATTGTCAATTTTGTTATTAATGTCAGTTTGACATTAGCGAAGCATTCGATGATTAAAAAAAAATTTCACCAATTTTTTTAACTCAAAATTTTTTTTGTCTATAGTTTTTTTTTAATAAGGAATACATATACTTAGTGAATATTATCGTTCTACTCCTGTTTTTAGGCCTTAAATCTCACACCTTTACGGAATTCACAAGCAACCTATATAAAGAGATATTTTGAAAAAAAAATTTAGGTTATAATAAAGTCTAAATACGGAAGTAAGCTGGTAAACAATTAGTTTTTAAGCTGTTTGGCAAAATATTTATATAGAATTTTTCTCCCGATTCTAAGATAAAATTTTCAGTGATATTAAAAGCGCCATCAATGTTTGATTGTCCCTCTAATTTGTTGAGCTTTGCTTTTATGGATTCAGTCGTTCTTGTTTGATACATATTTATAATGTTTAGGAAACATGGCAAGCATGTCTGGTGGAGATGACAACCTCTACCTGGAAGTTAGAAGCCGTCTTAAGGTAACCAACCATAATCATATAATTTGTGTATCTTTGAATTTAACATTCATTTGATGAATTGCTAACTTATTACAAGAAATTTTCCCTGCTACAACTTCTTTAATCTTCGCTTATGTAGTATTTACCACAATTATGTTGAACAAAGTTACCCCTCTGTAGAATAAAATTGTAAGTGGAAAGATTGGACTCTCCTACTTTAAACCAACCAATCAAGTGCCAAAAAGAAAACTTTTAGTACAAGCAAAGTTTACAGTGTAACGACACGGCACAGCAGAATACCATTAATTACTGATAAATAATTGAAAGTTTAATACCTTTTTGCTGTCTAAAAATAAGGGTTTTTACTTGAAAATCCGCATTCAACTGTCCATAAAACTTGTAGAAAATATTTTAACGAGCTAAATTAATTTAAACACATGAATTTTATTTAGTTTTGTTTTATTTTAGGCAACCCATCCGTTGTTTAAGAGATTCCGTATGGCCAAGTAAAGAAAAACATCACTACTTACTCAATTTATGTAGAAGCTAAGCTGTATAGAACGCCTTGTGTGTTGAAAAAATATTATTAAAATTCATTCTTAGTTTTTTTCAATATTTATTTGTATAATTGTATACTGGTGTTCAATTCAAATCTTAAAATCCAAACTATTAAATAAATATAATGGAGATTAAACACAGCCTAATGTGTAACAATCTATTTCTATTTATTTTGTTTGTAAAGAAATTATTTTTTCAAATCATTTGTGAAGGTTTTCAAAGAAAAATTAATGTATTTATTACTGTGATAATTATCTTTTCAATAAATTTTTTTCAATTATATTTTATTTCTAATAATTAGATTGAAAAATAAATGCCGAATTATGTAAGGCTACTTTATAACTAAAATGTGTCTGTAGAATTGTCACTTACATTAAAGTGTTATTAGCAGTCCCGAATATACACAGAAACCTGTAAACTTGATCAGAAACAATACTAGTGGCATGTAATAGCATATAAGGGTTCTATGTTCAAAAAAGGGAGGAATGCGACAGAAAAAAAGCTCAAAACTTTATTTAGAAACAAGGATGACAACATCCATAAGTAGCGAAGCTCAAAATTTATTGATAGACACCAGGAAAAAAATAATCTTTTGAGTATGTTAAAACGAAGTAAATGAAATAAATCACAAAATCTTTTTAAATGTATATCTTTTGAAGCATTAAGCTAAGAAGAAAAACGTAAAATCTTGGAATCGATCTAGCACCCCAACAAATTACAAATCTTTATTAAAATTGGTGTATAATGTTGAACTAATTAATCCCTAAAAATTACAGCTGTTTATCTTGAACAGGAGTCGAAAAATTCGTGAAAAACTTGAAAAACTAGGAATCGATCTAGCACCCCAACCAATTAGCATACCTTTGAAAAACTTAATAGAAATGTGTAGAATGTTGACTTAATTAATCCCTAAAAATTCCAGCCGTTTATCTTGAACAGGAGTAGAGATAATCATGAAAACTAGGAATCGATCTAGCACCCCAATAAATATAAAAATCATAATGAAACTTAGTAAAAATTTGTAGGATGTAAATTTACTTAATCCCTGAAAATTTCAGTCGTCTGTCTTGAAAAGGAGTCGAGAAAATTGGGAAAACAAAAAAGCTAGGAATCGATCTAGCACCCCAATTAACAAACAGATGGATAAAACAATGTATAGATTAGATGCGCATATGTCATAGGAATCTTCACTAAAAATTTCAGCTGTCTATCTTTAATAGGAGCCGAGAAAATCACGTTTCCCCCACTTTGTCTCAGACAGACGGACATTTCGAATTATAGAGTAGCTTCGCTACTAAAAATAGCCTATATCACCCTGGGAGCTATGACTGGCAGTGGATATAGATTACGTGGATATATATTGAAAAGAAAAGATTTGTCGTCGGTAGGTTGCACATTAACCTCATTTATGGGTCAGTTCGTTCATCCGGTGAATTGGGGGGATGGGGAGTATCGTCATTTTAGCCAGCTGATCTTATCACTTTACTAGAAAAATCTGGTGCAACATCCAGGTAATAAAATATTAATTAAGCTATGTGAATAAATGGAGAAGTCAAGCGTGATGTAAAAAAACACATTATTTTACGCTGATTTCAGGACATTGTGTCTGAAACTTGATTCAAAACAATTACATTATTGGGCTGTTTTTTTATACCGTCCTGTCTATGCAGAGCTTCTAAGATGGAAAATACTTGTGTATGAAATATATTTGGGAAATGAGTACCTATATGTTGTTGAGATTAATGCATTGAATCACATTCGCACAAAGTCTTGTTTATTTTTATATTTATCAGCTAAGAACAGCAGATTAATAGGGCTATCGTCTAAGACCATCCATAAAAAGCTTCCCTTAAAAGCAGGGTGTCAGAGCCGTATAATTTTGATGCGGCTCCAGCTCCGGCTCCTACCTTAAAATTAATATATCATTTTTTTTCATTATTGAATTTGATAAAATAAAATAAATAATATAAAATATTTTGCTTTTATTTGATTAAAGCTATATAAAAGTAGAAGGATGTGTGTCTATTTGTTAAGTAACAATAGTTTTTCAGTTTTTTATATGGAAATGGACCGTTGCCAAATTATAATATTACTTTAAAAAATCATTTTTAGCTAATCCGGAGCCGTTTTTAACGAAAAATACGGCTCCGGCTCCACCAAAAATGTTGCTGCTCCGGCTCCGAAACACTGCTTAAAAGCACCATTTTTTTATTCTATTTATTAATTCTACTATTTGTTTTTAGAGTTACTTGCGGTATCTACAATCAAGAGGAGGAATTATGTGATTATTTATCAATCTTTCTTTTGCAAGTATAACACTTCTGCGGCCATGATAGAACACTGAAGACTAAAATTATTTGATCTCATAACTCAGAACAAATTATAACCTCCTGCGTCCATGATAGAACACTGAAGACTAAAATTATTTGATCTCATAACTCAGAACAAATTATAACCTCCTGCGTCCATGATAGAACACTGAAGACTGAAATTATTTCATCTCATAACTTAGAACAAATTATAACCTCCTGTGGCCATGATAGAACACTGAAGACTAAAATTATTTGATCTCATAACTCAGAACAAATTGCACCATTTCTTGTTCAGGTAGAAAACAATAAAACGGTGATGATACAAAAATAACAATATTTATTACATATTACATTTAAAAAATAGTAATATTTATTTATTGTATCGTTAAATCTAAAAGAACAAACAGTTTTATTAGCCCTGAGGGCCAAAGGCCCAGGTTAACAAAACTAGTATTTATTTTATGATTTTTATATTTGTTGGAAATTGTCCATAATACAATGTTATACATGATTTTTCAGTATGACTGAGAAACGTTTCTAATCCAGTTGAAATTGATCATTTATGAAGTCATACTGGAAGAGAGGTTGCATTTTTTACAATAAACCCTTCATTTTTACCAAAGAAATAATCACTCAAAAATTTTCAATAGGGAAAGGACTCAAGCTATGTTACCCAGAGAAGTGGTAAGTAAATTCTTTGTTCAGTGTTTTAATATTTTTTGCCATTACATGAGCATAAACTGGTCAATATACAAATTATTGATTTTACTTGATCATTTGAATTAGATTATACTATGTGTTATGATCACTCTTTCTCATTGTGGGTTTAAACGTATAAAATCGTGATTGGTTGGTTCAATCTAGCAGTTCCTAAACTGTACAACAAACAGATCTATAGTGTAGCTGTATATACACTGACAGACAACTACCCCCCTTCCTTTTTCAAAGATTTCTTTCGTCTGCTTCTAAATTATTTTCTCCTACTTGGCTGTTTTAATATAAGCGACACCATTGGTTGATTTTCAAGGACCCAATAGAAAGGTTGCACAAGGTGGTTGCGATGGGGAGATACAGTTATTTGACCCTTTCTCCCTCTAGTGTTTTACTCTAATGTACGACAAATCTACAGTACAGGGTAGTTTTTTTTATATAATTGGGGTTGTGCGAACATTGATTTATTGTTCATTGTCAAAACCTTTTAGATATAATTGATTAAAAAGGAAAAAGGTCTGTTGGTAATTTTGTATCAGACCTGTAAAACAATAAAACACATTGAATTTGATATTTCTGTTTACAAATACAAGATTCTGGTGAACAGTTTTAAATAAATAACTTATGATTTTCATTTTCTGTAAAAAGATAGATTATATTTGTCTAGGGTTCGAGTCCTGGACAATCCTGGTCATCACAAAGAGTCAAAAAAGGGTTAGTTCAATACTTTCCATATAATAGGAAGAATGCCAAAACAGATAAAACTGTTCTCAATAAACATACACCAAGACAAAAAAAGTGCAATTAAAGTTTGTTTTTTTTGTTGGTCGATCTAACTTTGTAGTAAGTGAAATACTCAGGGAGGGATGGGGCATTTGGCTGTTTATTACACTAGTCCTTAAAGTTTTATAATAAGGTTTGTTTTCTTACTCGTTGACTCAACAACTTCGTTGACTTTTATAGAATTTTGATTGGTTGGTTCATTAAGTTGATTGTCCATACGTTTCAACCACTAATTATAATCTACAGAAGGGGTAATTTTGTGTAGCATCATTGGGGATGTATACCAATCTATCGACCTTTGTCTTATATCTTCAGATACTGTTTAGGTATATTAAATACCTTTTGTCGTACCAATAGAAATAGAAGAATAGAAGCATATTCTGAACCCCTTTTTCGTCAAATCTAAGAAGGAACATTTCTAGCAGACAAAAGTATTGTTTACTTTTGACTCAAGCTGATGTGGATTCTTAAAAAAATATAGACTCGCTACTCGATAGTGAGGCAAAATTATTGTTGTGAAAAATCATCCAAAAGCACATTAAAAATCTACAAAAATTAAACAAAATCATATGTTAATAACCCTTTAATATTTTATTTAATTTTTGTAAATTTTTTTATACGATTTTGGAGGATTTTTCACAAAAATAATTTTGCCTCACCAGTGAGTAGCCAGCCTAACTTGTTTTTTAAGAATCCACCTCGTTTCGAAGCTTTCAAATTTAAACGAAATTTTTGGGCAATTAATTCTGATTCCGCAAAGCTTTCTACTAAGAAAATATACTGTTTACAGCTGACTTTTAACTATGTATGAAATGAAAAAAAACATGCATTCGTGACAAGATGTGTACAAAATTTCAACCAATGAAATTAAATGTATGTACCTATGCGATTCTCCTATTGGCTCAATCAGACATTCCCTCTCTTTCTTAGTACCTTTATTGTCGTACCCTTCCCCTAGGAGAAATAAAAAAAAAATGTTTTAAAAACTATTGATACCTACTCAAGAGAATTTTTACTGCAGCGTTTTACATCAACTATTTTACAACTCAGCATTTCTCAAATTTGATATAATTCTTTTTGTCTATTTCCAAACATTTTTACCAAAGATTTAGATTTTGAGACACTACTCATGTATGTTTTTTGTCGATATAATCCCTCTAACCCTCCCATTTTTAACAATAAAATAAACGTATTTCTGTGCGGTGCTATCCTAAACCCAGCTTTGTAAGTAATAAGCATCAAAATAATGGTTATTTTTTAAAGTTTGTTTGTAATTCACCTTCGACTGAATTGTATTTGCCTGATATTTAAGTCGACAAAACGTACAAGATATTCATCTGTAAAGAACTTTACTGAAACATAAATTCACTATTTTTAATTGTGATATTACATTTCATTGTATTTTCATAATTTGGACACCTGTTATAAATATAGATATACCTATTTATATAAATCCCAGCTATGATGTTTATATTGTATGTTGATATAATGACAGCACTGAATTTTAACAAGAGCACTCACGTACGTACACATACCTACTCATTAAATATTTAGTTCACAGTTTTAAAAGTTGTTTAATTAAAAGTTTTTAATTTTGATTAAACAATGTTTAGAAACACCACTCTTTATTGCATTCAAGAAGTTTTACATTATTTTAAAGAAAAAATACCATCTAATTTTTTCATAAAATTTTTGTTTAAATCTGAATTGGACAAAGGGAATAGTAACTTACGCAAGCTTCCAGTCAAATGCGCTTATTAAGTCTAACTGTTCTTAATGTTGACCAAACGCACTGCTTAATTAAGTGCATATTAAAAAACAATTGTGTGCTCAAAAACAAAAACTAAAACCATTTGCTTTAAAGAAGTGTGTTCTTCAGGGTGGTTTTAAATTGACTCTTGGTTTGTACAAACCAATCACGAATTAATGCAAGTTCTAAAGTATTTAAGCCAACGAATGAGTAAACCTTGAGGACCTGTACAATTTACAGTCTTATGTCGACCCTCCCTCTCAGGTGAAGCTTCATAATAAAGTCTAGTTTAAAGAAATGTTAAAACTTCTTGATTGTATCAAGGTACGGTGTGAGAATGTTTTCTTACTTAATCAATTATTCTTTATCTATAATACAAAGTAGAACGATGTCTGTCCGTCTGTCTGTCCGTCTGTCCGTCTGTCCGTCTGTCTGTCCGTCTGAAGCTTAAGATCTCAGTAACCACTGAACCGATTGGGCTCTACTCTTCAGGGAATATACCTACTGGTCCTGTGATGGTTTTAAGCTATTTTCTTGGGGGGTGGGACACCCCCAACCCCCCCAAAAAATGAAAAATACCCCCCCCCCCCCCAAAAAAAAAAAAAAAAATACGAAAAATTAGGTTGATCAAACCTCTTGGGGCAAAGCCCCTAGAGGCTAGGGGCGAAGCCGCTAGTAATGTATAAACAAACATACAATTTTTAAGGATAAAAATAAAATAAAATAATCTTAAATATTTCTATTTAGGTCCATAACTAACGCAGCTTCCTCAAAATAACAAAATTGAAGATAATTAAAACAATTTCATAATTTGAAAATTTGTTCTTTCTTTCCCTCAAGTCAATAGTGAGCACAAAAAATTATCTTATTTTTAATATAAATAAAAAAATAGGGATGGTGTTTTCCCATTGTCTAACCCCTGCGACGAGCTCTGGCCCTGACTGGCTACCATGACTTAATACAACCTAACATACAATAACAAAGTTTTTTTTTATAGAGAAACTGCCGTTTCTCTATATGTACTATTAGCGGCTACGCCC
This sequence comes from Acartia tonsa, assembly GCF_053477335.1. Lineage (NCBI taxonomy): Eukaryota > Metazoa > Arthropoda > Copepoda > Calanoida > Acartiidae > Acartia > Acartia tonsa. The sequence continues at coordinate 8,326,308 of NC_137265.1, read as the reverse complement.
CCTAGAGGCCTCTAGGGGCACTTGAGAGTTGAATTTGATTGAATTTTCTTTATTTTAGATATAAAAAGAAAAAGTAAAAGAAAAAATAAATTTTTTTTCGAGGGGCGAATCTCTTGGGAGGGTTGTGGCACCCTCCCCCAAAATAGGTATAACCCTTCCCAGGACCTATGAAAAAACAAACAAATAAACAAAGATCCCGTTACTTTATTAGAATGATATGTATTTATTTCTATGCATTTTAAAATAATTTATTATTGTTGCTGCGTTACTTTTGAATAATATCACTCTTGTTTGAAATTTGTTTTTGTAGCTATCAATCCCAAACATATGAGCAGAGCCAACTCTTCAAATCTGACAAAACCATACTTGCAAAATTTATTCAATATTTTAAAATATTTCGGAGCAAACATTTTGTTTATATCATATCAAGAGCCTTCTCAGAGATTTACAGGGATCCTAAGGGATAAGACAATGGACGATAAATTGATATACATCCCTAATGATAATTAACAAGATTAACCTTCTTATAGATCAAATTGTTGTTTTGACAAAATTAGTTTTAAACTCACAAATAAAAAACAACTAAAAGTACCTAAAGTTTCTGAGCCAACGAATGAGATGGAGTGGTACCAGTGTAATTAACAGCCCAATGTCCCTGTGGGTTTGGAAGTGGAGTGTAATCAGCGAGGGAGGGGAAATTGAACTATAAATTTTACTTATCCCAAAAGTTTTGTAAACACAGACTTTCATTCATTACCTTAAACAATTTAGTGACTGTTTTTAAATCTTACTTTAATTTAAGTAGTCCAGATACATGTAAGGATAAAAATTACACTTAAGTAGAGATAGATTTACTAATATAAATTTTTAAGCATTTTTCTAATCAATTAGAATTTCCATTTAGTTTTATTCTAAATTTGCTAAATACATGAAATTAAATGTATGAATTCTAGCTGAGAAATGCAACATCTTCAAACTTAAGATAAATACAACTAACTTCTCAGACTTAGGGCTGGCCAGGGATATAGGGAGGGACCAATTGGCAGAAAAAATATGTTAAATGTTCTTGCTCCATAGTCTTGAATACCTGATTTATCTAGAAAATTTAAACAATTTGGCAAGAACAAATTTCATTAAACTTTAAGATATATATGGAAACGGTTTAGATAAAAAAAAGGAAAAATTGGACAGCCATTCTATCCCTTTATCCCTGGAGCTAGCACAATATTTTGTACCTAGCCCCTAGCTTTAGTATTTATCAAAATTCGGGGTAAGCGGGTGGTTTTAGTTCACTATGAGGATATTTCAAAATGCCCCTTTCGTTTCGGACGCCAATGTTCTTATACCCTCAAATTCGTGTTAGAACGTATGCTTTGCATATATGAAGCTCAGGTTCGATCCCCGGCATCTCTAGACAATAATATTTAATTTTTTTTCAAGGATCAACATAAAATTTCACTGAAAGGAAGATATCAAGTCAACCTTTATTTGTCACAGGCGGTAACCATTACCCATGATAGGAATTTTTCCAATTTTCCCCCTCTTTAGTGTTTAATCAGTGGGAACCTTTAAAGTCTAGACCTTAAATATGTAAAGCCTGGTTAACAAAAGACATAGGTCGACGTAAAGAAGCTTTAGGTTGACGGATAATCACCCCTTTACCCCCCCCCTTGGACGTCTATGATTCTTACGTATCAAAATACTAAAAAAAAATCTTTTAAGTAAATAAAAAAACTAAAAAATTATTCTTTAAAATTCCCCACTGATCTCCCTTCTTTGATATCGGACTATACATACGTTAATTCAGTAAAAAAAGTAAAATCTTTATCTTATTTTTGTCTGAAGCTAAAGATCTCAAGCTTTTTAAATGTCTTTGGTTAGTTTTAAGCTATTATCAAGGCCTTCTCTGACTACCCCCCCCCCCCCCCTAGGCTAGGCTAGGGGCGAAGCAAATCAAAGGTTAAGAATATTATAATGAACATGAACATATGTATTGAAAATATTTTTTAACTGCAGGAAAAGTTGGAAGTAAAACAATATCTTCTGATGAAGAACATGGTTCGGTCTTTTGTTCAATTTCTGATATATTACTTAATGTTGGACCTGTATAAAAACAAGAAAGACAAAGTCCAAAGTGTGATTAAATTATAATCTTGCTATTCATATGAAACTTTAGAAGCACACCAAGTAAATCCCAGTAATTGATGTAAATCTCCGATGATGATAAACAAAACCTCCTTCTATAATTATAGGTAAAAAGTTTTGAACCTCCTTTTTGAATTATAGAGTAGCTGCGCTCTAAATAACTGTAACTTTATCTTTGGCATAAGAACTTTCAAGTCTTAAATTGTACTTTTTGTCACAGAACCTTTCCTATTATGAAGTAAAGGTAGAAATAGAAAGATACCAAAGTAGGTATTTTGGTTTCAACTTCTCAAGATTGTAATGAAAATAGCAAGGAAATAAATTTTGTGAAGAATTTAAGCTGAATTTTATTATTGTTTCAATTACCATAATATTTACATTAAGCTAGGAAAATTAGTTAAATTTATTTCTCTCTTTTCATGCAAGGGTTTAACAGTGTCATTCAATTTCTAGAGCGGCGGTCGGCAGATTTTTTTTTATAATAAGTGCTACTGGCTGTCGATAAGAGCCATCCTAATAGATAAAGTAGAATTTTTTTGTCTAAAGCATAAAATTTTAATAACTACTTATGATAGAATTAAGCTTTTTAGGGAAGCATCACATAGGTCCCTGAATGTTTTTAGACTATTTATTTTAAGATTCAGGCCTTTGAATGTATTTTGGCTATTTTCCCCCATCTTACTTTCCACTATGAATACAAAGGCTTTATATGCTAGGGACGCTGCCGCTAGTATTCTGAAAAGCATTGAGGTTATTATGTTTGTCAGTTAATATCATAAAACTGATCGAGAAAATGTACATCAGTATATGTAAGATTCCCATAGGTCTCGGATAGTTTTAAATAGTATATTTATTTAAAAATTAAAGTCTTGTGAGATTTTATGCTACTTTTATGTCCCCTCATAACCCAATCACAGCATAAAATCTACTGGCACTGCTGCTATTATTTAAAAAAAGTTGATGATTGTTTAGAGAGTTTATTTTGCCATTTTCCCTTCCACAAGATCCATGATATAACAATAAACACCAGTATGTTAGCGGCTCTAGAGTGTCAGCTGGCTGTGATTTAAAAAGAAGCGGCTGGGAATGCAGCAGCCGAACCTTCGTTTTTATTTCTCACATCCATACATATATACAATACACAGAAACATATAAATCTTCAACATAATTAAGATAATAACACAGTTGGGTAGAATGAAACATTGACTTCACTTAAAGTTTACTATTTTTTTTAACTAGCGGCTACGCCCCTAGTATGTAGGGGCTCTGTATTCGGATTGTCAGAGAGGGCCTAGAAAAAAATAGATTAAATTGTCCGAAATAAAATAGCCTAAAACCAAAAATAACTTATGTGAATCTTACTTAAAATATAAAAACAATAAGTTCAGTAGTTATTATGATCTTAAGTTTCAGATAAAAATACTTGTTACTTTATTTAATGGGATATGAACAAATTTTTGCTAAAGTGTCTCCATGATTACGACCATCTTGGAGGGACAATAGTTTTAAAAGATTAACTTTATATACTAATATCTGTTAAGAAACAAAACCACATGCATAGTTTAAACCAAAAACAATGGGTAGTCCCATCCAAATAAAGGAAAGGTATTTTTTGGGTTGGGGAAGGAAGGGAAGAAAAATTTAGAGAAGTAATATTCCACAGGAGAGAGAGAGATTTAAAAAGAAAATTTAGTTTTTGAGAAAGATGAAGTTGTAAATTGTTTTCTTTGTGAGTGTATGAGGGTGTGTATGTGTGAGTTTGTGTGCGTATGTGTGGGTGTGTGTAAGATAAATGATTATGTGGCACAAATGTTTTCTAAAAATATAAAATGAGTGATAATCTTAAAACAAGGTAAGTACAAATTTTGATGCTCTATAATTTAACTGACGGTTAAAAGAAAAGTTTTTTTGAGAGAGGGGGGATTTTTTTGGGAAGGGGAAATGAAATGAAATGAAATGAAATATTTATTTTATGACACATACAAAAAAATATATATACATTACATGGTATAATCACAAACAAACAATAAAATTGATCATGATTACTTATAGTTTAATAATAAAGATAATAGTATTCACATTCAAAATTCGTGTCAAAGGACTAATTAATCTCTCTCGAGGTAATATTAAGTAGCCTTTGCAGATAAGAAAAAAATGATAAAAAAAATATAATAGATAACATGAAGCTTAATTATTTAAAATAAGAACTTACGCATTATATATGATGGGGATTATAATGTGGAATTGTAAGGAAGGGAATTGGAGGGGAAAGTAACATGATGTGTGTTTGTAATATTGACTATAAACATTTATAATTAATAAGAGGGGTAAATCAGTGAAGACTTGTAGAACAGACAGAATAAATGTTTTACATTCTTAGGTGGCAAGAACGGCAAAGAAGTCTATAACATGTTATGTCTATTTTTGCTAGAAGGCATTTTTTTAGCTTACTCTTAAATTGATTTAGGTTTAAGGCATTTTTTATATTATCACGGTCGTCAAAACTGTTCCATATCTTTGGAAATGAACAAATAGGAAGCCTCTCTACTAAGTTAATTCGAGAAAAGGGGACAGTTAAATTATTATTGTTTCTCAAAACGAAGTTACCATTTAATTCACCTCGTCTAGGCCACATATTATTAAAAGACCTTGGCAACAAATTATTTTTGTATTCATACATAAATTTTAGTTTGAAGTAATGAGCTAGGGATTCAAAGGGTAAAATATTGAGATTTTTAAATAAAGGACTAGAATGGCTATAGTAGGTTGCTTGCTTAATACATCTCACAGCCATTTTTTGTTTAGTGATTATGCCAGTAAGATTTGTGGGTGATGCACATGAGTAGATAAGGATTCCATAAACTAAATGACAATGAAAAATAGAGTAATATAGAGCTTTGAGAGCTTTTTCAGTGAGTAGACCTTGACATTTTCGGAGACAAAATAATGATTTAGAGAGCTTTTTGTTTAATTCATTTATATGAACCTTAAAATTCAAGGCAGGATCCAAATAAATACCCAAGAATTTTATAGCTGGAATATCACTTTCATGGTTGACAAAGTCAATTCTATGTCTAAGTAAAGGGTTAGGGTTAAGGGTATTTGGATCATTATCATCAAAATATAGATTGATTTCATTCCATGGAATAAGGGAGGGAGTAGGATAAAATATAGTGAATTTTGTTTTGTTGGGATGTAAAGACATTTGATTAGCCCTAAACCACTGGGAAATATTTTTGAGTTCTGCATTAACAAATTCAACAAGCTCATTTAGGTTTTTACCAGAGGCTAATATAGTAGTGTCATCACAGAAAAGTAGGACTTTTAAAAGTGTTGACTTAGGCAAGTCATTAAAAAATATAAGAAACAAAATAGGACCTAATATGCTACCTTGAGGCACTCCACTATCTATCTCTAATGGATCAGAGTCAAAAAGGCCAAATTTAACAAATTGATTTCTATCTGTTAAATATGATTCAAACCAATTAAGCAAGTTCCCATTAATACCAAATTTCTGTAGCTTCATAAGAAGAGTATTTTTAGGCACACAATCAAATGCTTTGCGAATATCACAAAAAATTCCAATAGTATACTCCTTATTATTCATAGCTTTACTTACATGATTGAGTAAATGAATCATAGGATGATATGTTGAATTATTTGCCTGGAATCCAAATTGAAGTTCATCAATAAGATTATTATCAGAAAGATAAGCTTGCAAATTAATGGCAATGAACTTTTCTAGAATTTTTGAAAAAATAAGAAGAAGAGAAATTGGCCTGTAATCATTAAGATTGAAAGGATCTCCGCCTTTTTTGAAGACAGCTGTTACTTTAGCCCTTTTGAATTGTTCAGGTACAGAGCCAAGTTCAATTGATTTATTGAAAATATGACATAAAGGATCTAGAATTTGTGAAACGACTTTTTTCAATAAAAAAGATGATATTCCAAGGTAGTCACAGGATTTTTTTAGGTCAAAATTATTAACAATTTCAGTTATAATTGCAGGTGTGATTGGGGGAATGTTAAATAGGTTGCCAGATTCTTCAAGATAAGAGTTAGGGGATCTCTCAGTAGGGGGTATAGCCTGTCGAATGTTAAAAGCAATGCTAGAAAAATGCCTATTAAATGCCTCTCCTATGTTCTTATCACCAATGATCTCATTACCATCAACAATAATCTTATTAGCTGAAAATTTTCTTTTTGAATTCAAACCAGCAACATCTTTAATAATTTGCCAACTCTTTTTAAGATTGTTTTGGTTGGAGACAAGTAGATTACTATAATATAACTTTTTTGCAGTTTTCAGAACTTTGTTATACACGTTTTTATATTTAGTATACAATTCCTTATTTTCAGTTGTTGGAACTTTTGCTAATCTAGATTGTAATTCAAATTTCTTATTCCTAGACCTTAATATGCCTTTGGTCATCCAATTTTGGATCATGTGGTAGTTTTTATTAAATCGAATTTCCTTAACAGGAATATTTCTCTCAAAAGAAGCTTGAAATAAGTTTTGGAAGATAGCATAGCTTTCTGTGGGGTTATTTTTGGCATAGACTTCATTAAAAGACAAATTACTTAAGTCATCTTTAAAGCTTTCAATATTAACGTCAGAAAAATCTCTAGTGGAAATTACTTTTGGGTTTGTCTTATGTTTATTAGTGCTAATAAAATGAAAAGTTGAGAAATGGTCGCTCAAATAAGTAGTTATTACTCCAGAAACCATTTGATCCTTAATATCATTTGTCCAGATGTGGTCAATAAGCGTAGCTGTATTGTTATGGGCTGAGACTCTTGTAGGGTTAGAGATCAGCTGCAGGAAGCCAGCGCTAAAAAGCATGCTGACAAAATCAGCTGTATAATTATGTACATTGTAAGCAAACAAATCTAAATTAAAGTCTCCACAAAGAATTGCTTTACATTTTCGCTCCGTGATAGAGTCTAAAATGCCTTGAAAATGTTCCAAAAATAACTCTATTTGCATATTAGGTGTAAGATTGTTTAACCCAGTGCTAGGGGGTCTGTAGAAATTACCAATAACAAGTTTTTTCCTGTTGCTAAACTCCAATTCTATGAACAAACTTTCAATAATTTTTTCATGAAAAATAGAATACTCATTTAGAACAGAAAAATTTAAAGATTTGTTAATATAGAAAGCTACGCCTCCACCCACAAAAGTTGTTCTTGTTTTAAATAGAATAGGATGATATAAAGATATTTCAAAAATGGATGGAATAACAATGGAATAACATTCTTGTAAACAAATGATGTCAAAAATAACCCCTTTCTCTTTCCAAAAATGAATTAGATCAGAAAGGCTAGAAAATTTAGAATTAATAGATTGAATATTTAAACTGAGGATAGAAATGTTTTTTGAATTTTTAAATTTTTCACAAAATTTATCAGGAGAATAGTATGAGCTCTGTATGTCTAATTCTCGATAAATATCAACCTCTTCATTTTCTTCAAAAAGCAATCTGTGAAAATTGTTGTTACTTAGATTGTCTGTCCCAAATCTATGAAATGATTCATTCATTTATAATAAATCCAATGTATAAAGAAACAATATACAAACACACAAACCAAAAGTAAGAAAGGATAGAGAGGGGGTGCAGGGAAAGGAGGGACTGGATAGGGGTGGGAAAAAGGGGGGGGGGGTGAAAGTCATAAATACATACAGGTGTACAAGGGGTGTAGGGGTTGTAAGAAGGATAGGAGAATGGGAGGGGGTAGGTATAGATCTTACACTTCCTGTAATACGGACAATTTTTACTATTTTTCATATCCTATATTTGGGGTGTCCAACAAATTTTAAAATATTAAAATCATTAAAGAAAAACAAATGTTTTTTAGAAGAGGTATTAAAGATAGTTTGTATGGTACTGAATAAAATCCTAATTATTATAATAAAATATTTTTTATCTAGAGCTAAAATTATTGTATATTGAGAAAAAAACAGAGGAATCAGATAAGAATTAATGCTAAATTTAGGAGAAAAAAATAGGGTTTTTTTTTTATTTAAAAGAAGATTCTTGTAGGAATATGTTGATATATCTAATCTTTAAATGAATTTACATTAAAGGTAGAGCAGGCAAGATCATTATCATTTGGCAATAGACCTTCACCTTTTTCAATTTCACGACCCCACTATTTTAATTTTAGTGTTAAAAAGAATTTTTTGGGAGGGGAATTTTCATTTTTTGGAGGGGTTGGGGGTGTCCCACCCTCTAAAAAAATAGTTATAAACCTTCCCAATACCTATGAGAAGCTACCCTGTAAAGGAGGACCGTAGCAAGATCCTTCGGTACATACAGACAGACAAACATCGTTCTAATTTCTATTATAGAAAGCTAGTGGCTATGCCACTAGCTTTTAGGTCCCCTCCTCTTTTTTGGGGGTAGATTGGGAGGTGTGGAGTTGTCATCTGAATCCCTAAGAAAATAATCTAAAACCTTGGTATGACCAGTGGATATATTCCCAGAAAAACAGGGCCCACTTGGTTCAGTGGTTAGCAAGGTCCATCCGGACAGACAGACATTTTTTATTATAAATTTACTATAGATTAAAAGCCAAGTTTTTCTAATGTAGCTTGAAAAATTAAATGTTTATCATTCAAAGTGGAATAATTAAAGTTTTACTCCTTACAACTTATTTATTTTTGTAAAACAGTAGGATGTCTATTGTTGGACCATATTATACCAAACACACATTATACATAAAGAGAATAAGAGAGAGGGAATTCTTTTACTCTTTTTTTAAAGCAAAACTTTTATATAATTTGGGTTGGTCCGTCCGTCCAAAACTGTTAGCTCTTTTCGTTTATTTAGATATGTTAGAATTGTCCTATCGATTTCAAACTTGTCATAATGATTCCTATAACAGTTTGGTACGACTTAAAAATCGTAGCAAGTCTATAATCGTTACAAGAAAGTCCGTACGTACATTCAAAACATGCTGATTTTTTACTTTTTCGACGACAAATTTTTGTATGTTATAAATTATTCTATTCATCTGAGTTTTGGAATACTGATTCCTATTACCACAAGGTACAATGTTATAAGCGAATCATTTCTATAAATAAGTCCTAAAATGTGAGTATGTCCTTACAGTATCCTGTATTTAAGAAGTTTTGCAACAAATTTATCAAGACTTATGCATTAACATTCTGCTTAATCAGTTCTGACATTGTACAAGTGTTACTGTTCGCATGTTCTACCATTTCTGGGCTTCGCTTTTATGGATGTTGTCATCCTTGTTTATTGAGGGAGCTGATAAGAGTCAGTGAGAACTAAATACCGTTTTATGGCAGCCAAACAAATTGGATCCCCTCCGCTTAAAAAGGAAAAAAGAGACATGTAAAAAGTAATTTTAAATATTTTAAAGGATTTAAAAAAAAAAAGACATGGGGTTTTATTGATTCTACATTATGGTAGGTAATATCCTATTATATAAAGTAGTTAGCGTTTTTTGTCTGTCCTGAAGGATCTCGCTAACCGCTGAACCGATATTATTCTCCTTTACAGTGAAGCTTCTTATAGGTCCTGGGAAGGTTTTAAACTATTCTTTAGGAGGGTGTCTTCACCCCCTCCCCCCCCCCCCCAATTTTTTTTTTTTAATCTTGAAACTCAAATTTTTAATGGAATAAGGTCGACTTTTTCCCCTCCTACCTTAAATGCCACTAGAGGCTTCTAGGGGGCGTAGCTGCTAGTATTTTTAAAAGTAATTTGATGAATAGACCAACAAACGACATTACTTCTTAATTAGATTTTTTCATATTGAAAATTTAGATAGTTAAAAATTTAGTTGTTCATTAACATTAAAACTGAAAGTTTAGAATTATAAATTTACTTTTTAACAAAATCCATCAAATGAAATAAAAGCTTTTTTTCTGTTAATTTGAATATCTTTTGATTCCTGTATCGCCCTCATTCAATTCTTTGAAAGCTGTGAAACTAAGTTTTATTTCAACAAAGCTACACTATATACTGGATTTAAATCTAGGTTGTCTTTTCTAATACTCACATTTGGTTCTTTTTTCATTTAGAGTTTAAAATTATAAAACTATGACCAGTATGCAGCCTCCTTAATCAGATTAGTTTAACAGTCTAAGGACAGACAGATCTAGATTAAAGTTGTAAACTAGCTTTTTCATCTGAAGCCTTGCCCAATTTCATCATTATTAGGCATTAGAAATTAAAGAAAAAACAAGGATGACAACATCCATAAGTAGCGAAGCACAAACAATTAAATAAGAATTTAGGTATTAGTTGTTAAAAGCATGTATATTAGGGAAAAAATCACGAAACCTTTTCAACATTTGTTTTTAATTTCTTAATATTTATATTTCAGTACTATGACTAACAGACTGACGGTCAAAGTAAATTACATATTGGATGCTCAAAACAAACGGAAATTTAATTTTGATATTTTTAACTACAAATTTTTTTTAAAAAATGGACCATAAAAACCAAAGATATGAGGAAAAATGTGAAAATATAAAAATAGCCAAAAACCTGCAAAAGGGCAGTCTGACCGCCATTGATGTTTTCTTGAAACGACAGGAAATTTAATTTTGATATCTATAACTGAAAAACTTCGGAAATCGGGCCATAAACACCAAAGGTATGGAGAAAAATGTGAAAAATACAAAAATAGCCTAAAACCTGCTTAAAGACAGTCTGATCGTCATAGTTGTTTTCTTGAAACGACAGGAAATTTAATTTTGATACTCTAATTGAAAAAATTTTGGAAATCGGACCATAAACACCAAAGATATGGAGAAAAATGTGAAAAATACAAAAATAGCCTAAAACCTGCTAAAAAGCGGTCCTACCGACATTGATGTTATTAGTTAATTGTGCTCCTTTATAAATTTCACCCTTTTATCTCTTATAGGAGCCGAGAAAATTACGTTTCCCCCAAACTAAGACGGACATACGGACATACAGACAGACGGACAGACGGACATTTCAAATTATAGAGTAGCTTCGCTACTAAAAAGTTATTGTATTATAAACTGCGTTTGTAATTTCGTAGAAAACTGACTATAATACGACGCTAGACATTTCTGTATGGCTGAGAATGGGTTCTAATCTAACGGATGTTAATTGGTTTCGAAGCGATACGAAAAATATTTTTCTCAAAGCTTAGAACCGCCCTAGAAATAATAAACGAGCTTCTCTTAAAAGAACAACAAAAACGATTTACTATTTCAAATAAGACTCTTACTTTTGTGTATGACAAATCATTCTTTTTACCTATTTAATTTTCATATTTCTATTATCTACTATGTTTTTATAAAAAGTATAAGGTTAAAGATTCAACTAGATTATGACACAAAAAGGGTTTTGAAAAGCCAGCTAGTCAGAAATAAAGATAAGAAACCTTGCAAAATATTTGGTAGCAGCCATTATTCAGCCAGAGGACCACCCATTTCACTTTTTATTTTCTAAACTTGTTTTAGCCCCTGCGGGGATCATTATAATATCCACGAATGGTCTTTTTAGTAACCTACTTTAACTAATCTAAGCAGGAGGGGGCAGGACATTGGACTATAAATTATATTGGTATCAAACTTTTCATAAACTTGTTTTCTCAATATTTGGCTTAAAAACTTTGGGTACTTTTCTTAAATCTTCATTTTGATGGTTCAAACTTTTTAGTCAACAATTCTAATCAACATAAAGGATAAATTTGTTTATCAACTTTGGGGATGATTTAAAATTGATCTTCTACTGTATTATGCCTGAATATAACCTAAAAATGTTTTTCTTTCTTCAAAATCAAGCGGATTTGTACCATACATAAAAGGGTCAATAACAAAGTGATTATATTATTGTTTATTTCGACATTCCAATAAGAAAAGCAATACTTCTGAAATGTTTAAAAATACTATGATTTTTACAATGATGATTGAATGCCCGGCCTAACAAAACTGGTATTAATAAAGTGAATTATATTTGTCATTTGTAGAAAATTTGCTTCAATACGATGCATGATTTTTCAGTATGGCGAAGAACCGGTTCTAATCGTTTTTTTACTAATAGATCGTCCCGAGGGTAAAACCATCCGAAGCTTTAAATATAACCAGGACCTATATGAAGCTCATGAAATGGAGTACTCATGAAGTTCTATATATATTATACAGTATAATATATCACAATCTTAAGCTACCGAAAAAACTTTACTACTTATATGATAGGGTTGTGAGAATTACCCCCCTTAATTTACAGTCAAAGATCAGATTATGTGACATTCACGCTCCCTCTTCATTGTCACGTATTTTTAACTCCTCTCGATCAATCCTTCCAATCTAAATCTCCGCCCATTTATTCCCACATCTGTAATATCCCATTACAGAAAACAACCCACCAAATTTTTAAAACACATTCTTAATCCTCTCTTACACATAGCCTATACATCTATTGTCTAAACAGGGATGTAGGGATGGGAGAAAATAAATTTTGTTCCATTTAATTATTATTGTCTGCTAGTATTTTGTTTTCATTATGTTGAATAAGTTTTGTCTGCTAGGAAAATAACTTTTTCATGGCATTCTACTAAAGCTAAAAGTTTTTTTTATTTAACAAAAAAAGGAAAAATGCATATGTTCTAGTGCCGCTCAAAGTCAAATGCAACCAAAAGATTGAATTTTAGATCCATATTGTCTGTTCTCTATACCCCCTGATGTAAATGGGGGGGGGGGGGGGCAATATCAGGTACAACGTACAAGAAGAGATTTGGGGAGGGGGAGGAGTCGACTCTCCGCTATACATCATATTTTTATAAAGAAGTAAGAAAGCTCCCCTCCAAAAAAGGAGACAATATTTTGAGTAAACCAAGTTAACTATTAGTTTTCTTTTGAACGCCAAGCTAGTGCCAATATTTTTGTGACAACGCATGGCTGTTGATTTAACGTAGTACAATGTGGAACTGTAAAGAAACGGTAACTAGATTCTTATTAATTTATGACAACTGAACATCTGTTCTTTAAACAACTAACTCCATGTATTATTTTTAGGTGCTTCGCTACTTATGGATTTTGTTAGCATTTTTACACTCATTACCAATAAATTGCTCGATGTCTTATTAAAAGCTACACTTTTCTATAAATACGGAGCGCCCTTCCGTAACGATTAGCTCTTTTCTTTAATTCATAAATGTTAGAATTGTCATTTCAAATTCAAACTTTACATGATGATTTCTATAACAGTTAACAATTACGAATTAGAAAGCGTTGCAATGATTTTGGAGCTTCGCTTTTAGTGATGTTGTCATCCTTGGATTTTTTAAAAAAAACTATGCTATAAAAATAGCTTGTCTAGAGCGTAAATCATACTAGCCCTCAAAAATATATATATATATATTCGTTCCCTAATTCATCTTAGGCTAAAATACTGTTGGCTTTTGTTAAATCTGTATTTAGTTATACTAAACAGCGGTGTCCAAACTTTTCCTATAATAATTTAATCTACATTGTATTTTAGTGTGTACATAACTAATCCTTTGTTTATTCTCTAAGATTCCTTAAGTAAATCAGAATTTTCATTTAGGACTGTGATCAAAACCCCAAGAAAAGAATGATTGAAAGATCAGATGTGGTGGAAGAGCCTGTACCTAGTGCATCTACCTGGAGTGTAACACCTCCAGCAGCACAAGCAAAGTCTTCCAGTCTTCTACTCTCAGAGGACATCAAGCCAACAAACAAAACGAGAAGATTAAATGAAGATAAAGCTGAGAAGGTAAACCAGACGCATGCACAGGGTTGTTTTGCCAGGAAGGGGGGAGGGGTCGCCTTTTGATTTTGTCAACACCAACCCCCCAAAAAAATCTAGAGGGTGTAATACAGATAACGGGAAGAGTTATTTTATTGTCAAGGGGTTGCATTCTCCTCCTAGGTGTCCACCCCAGGGGCGTCTAAGCTTTTTTATTTGGGGAGGGGGAATAAAATTTTGAAAATAAAAATTTTTGGGGGGGGTAATCTTTATTTCATAGAGGCATTTTTTTATTTGGGGGGGGGGGTAAAAATTGAAAATCCAAAATTTTGGGGTTGCCCCCAAATTTCTTTGGGGGGGGGGGTAATCACCCCTTTACCCTTCCCCCCCTTGGACGTCTATGGTCCACTCCCCCCCCCCCCCCCCAACATACATATCGCAATTAAAGTCAGGTAGGAAGGGGACATGGAGCTGTTAATTTCACTAATCCCCAAAGTTTTTCTTGTTCATTGGCTCATTGGACTTTTATTAAATTTTAATTTGTTGGTTCATCCAAACGTTTCAACCACTAATTGTAATCTACAGAAGGGGCAATTTTGTGTATCAACATTGGGTATGTACATCAATTTATTGGCCATTGTCTTATCCCTTTAGATTCCGATTTAAAAGTCATTTGATTGGTTATCGTTTCACCAAATAAATAGAAATGAAAACAGACCTTCTTGATAAATTGAGTATGGCTACGCAATAAAATATTGTATTTTTTTTGGAATTTCAAAATTTTTATGTTTTTAGGCTGGTGCCAGAGGATTTCAGGACTTGCCTCCAGAGATTATTGGCAAAATTATGAGCTATTTGGAAGCTACAGATAAGAAGAAAATGAGATGTGTTTCTAAATGGTAAGATCAACTGTTCCAATTCTATGTCCTCTCCCCTTGAAATTCTTTGGACGCAGCCTACACCTTCCTACTTTTGTATTACTTTTTAGGAGTACGCTTCCAGTGACGTCATATTTTTCTTTCCCGAAAAAGGGAAGGGGGGAAGAAAAACTCTTCAAAAGATATGGGAGAAAAGGGGTTTTTCTCTCTCTCTTTTTCTTTCTTTTTTTCTTCCATACCTTCCCTTTTACGGGAAAGAAAAATATGACGTCACTGGAATCGTACTCCTAAAAAGTAATACAAAAGTGGGAAAGTTTAGGCTGCGTCAATTCTGACGAAGCCTAAACTTTTAAAAAAAACTACATTTCCTCAAATTTCGTCATTTTTATTTCTACAATATCTAAAATACAAAGTAATAGGACGATTGTAAATAGTCTGTCTAGCTGAAGCTTAAAATCTCGGTAACTGCTGAACCTATTGGGCTCTACTCTTTAGGGAATATAGATACTGGTCCTTTGGTGGTTTCAAGCTAAAAAAAGCTAAATGTCCCTAGAATATTGGAAATTATTCATATTTTGATTTTCTGAATTAAAACATTTCAAGTACAAAGGGTTTTTTAACTAAAACAATAAAATAAGTTTTCACGAATATTTTATTTCAGGTGTTTCAACGTGGTATCTAATGCTTCCAAGGAATTGAAATCCTTGTTTGGAACCTATTCACTCAAATGGATTGGAAGAAAAAATTATTGTGAAATATCCAAAGTTCTCACAAAGGCAATGGAGGGAGTACCTGCTCTTAAGCTGGACCTACAGTTTCACTATGATTTCACAGGTAATATTCATATACATACCAAGTAAATTCCACCCATTTTTGGTCCAACATAGTAAACTATCCCAGGAATTATGAGAAGCTAACTTGTAAAGGAGAACCATTTTGGTCAAGCGGTTAGCAAGATCCTTCAGTACACACAAACAGACAGACAGAGAGCCTGTTACTTTATTATAAGGATATGTTAACCTATGCCTCACTTGATGAAATATTGGAATCCTCTGCTTTACTTGATGAAATTTTGGCATACTCTGCTTCAAGGGCGTCCAAGCTTTTTTATTTGGGAAGGGGAGGGGGGTTAAAAACGTTTATGGGGGGTATTTTTTCAAAAAGTGGCACCCCCTAATTCATTGAGGGGGGTTAATCAAAATTGTACCATATCCCCTTGACGTTCCTTGTTTGTTTTGCATACTTTGCTCTAATTGATATATTTTGTTTAGAATATGATGAAAATGGAGAGGAAGATGAACTGGTTACTTCTAAACAACTGGATGAAATGTTAACAACTTATAAAGAGAATATAGTCTCACTGAGGATTTCACTCAGCGATGAAGGAGAATGTGATAATACAAAACTATTGTTGCAGCCTCATCTGGAGCTAACAAATATTAAAAGAATAGATTTGCAGTTTACCGAAGTTGAGACTGATTTACAGAAGGATACATGTGAGGCAATCTTGGCCAGGTATGGTGACAAGCTGGAACATCTTGGTGTTATGGATTTAGATATACCCGATAATAATATCCTTCAAGTGCCTCGTCTACCTAAACTTCAATCCCTTTCAATTCATTGTGATGATAATGTTGATGATATTGTGCACGCCTTTGCCAATGCTGTTAACAAAGAAAACATTAATCATTTGGCAATACAATCTTTTAGAATTCACATTGGAAATTTAGATAATCTCATATTTCCTAAGCTAAAATCTCTTGAATTGATTGGAGAGGACTGTGGTGAAACTGCTTTACCCTTGATCAAGTGTCACAAGGACACCATTACTAAGTTGATTTTGGATCATGTTTTTGTAAACATGAAACATTTACACTTTGATGTAGCTATACCCTATCTTCAATGCCTTGAATTACATGGAATACATAAAAAATCATCTCTATCCTTAATAGAAAAAAACAAGGATACCTTAGTTGAGTTAAGATTGAAAGGAAGTTCACCCTATGTTCGTGATTCTGATTCCTTCCCAGTTGTTGAGATGCCAAGACTGAAGCGGCTATATCTGATGCATTATTATGATGATGAGGAGTTGAACCGTATCAATGCTTTTGGTAGCAATATTACAGAACTTTGGCTGTTTGATTTTGATACTTATTCAAAAGAAGATAAATATATAAAACAATCTACAAGACGGTTAAACAAGCTAAAGATAAAAGCTAAAAGGCTGAAAAAAACTACATATTCTTTTAAGTTAAAATCAAGATTTAAAAAATCTAGCAAAAACTTGAAGTAGCCTTTTACAATATATACGTAACAGTTTACTAGATAGTTTACATAGTGTAAATAGCTTACATGGTGGCCAGCTTTATTCTTATATTTATATGCCCTGCTTCTTTTAGACAGTGCCATCCTTGTTTGTATAATTTTATATATTCTGTAAATATTAAACTTATTGCGTTTGGTAATATTTTAATAAAGTTTATAAAATGTTCATTAAATGTTTTTTTAGTAAATTTATTTATTTACCTACAAGTCATCTGTGTTGCAGTAAGGTTCGAGTCTGATTTCTTAAATACATTTCAAAAGCGAAGCTTTTATATAATTAGTGCGATACGTTCGTCAGTAACGGTTAGCTCCTTTCGTTATTTTAGACATGTTAGAATTGTTCTGTTATTTTAAAACTTTGCATGATGATTCCAATAAAGAGTTAGGTACAATTCCTAGGACAACAAAGTACAATACAAGCGGGGCATCTGTATATCAAATCCTAAAAATGAAAGTTTGAATGTACAAATTAATGTTCTGCTCATTAATTTCTGACACTTTGCAAGAGTTAAGGTTCGTTAGCCTTGGCTGCCTGGCCGCGGGCGCTCGGCCCCTTGCCGTTAAACTAACCTAACCTTATTGATAAATAAATTTGCTTTATCTGTCAGGGTCATAGTTCTGTCGGGGGGAAGGAGGGGGGGGGGGCAAAACTTTTTGACAAAAAATGTCTATTTGGAGAACGAGCTTCGCTTTTATGGATGTTGTCATCCTTGTTCTCTAAAAATTTTATGCAGTACAAAAAAACAAAAGATTTGATAGCTTTTTATTCTGGAAAGTCATAAATTTTTGCACATATTGTGATAATTCTCTAACTCAAAATCTATTTGCCATCCACCCTTATTCACTCTATATCTTTTTTTTGACACGCTGCTACTCTATAACTCGTTTTATGTCCGACTGCCACTTATCATACTTTTTATTTAATTTAATACTTAAATATTAAAAAGCATAAAACTGTAAGACATTAAACAAGTTCAGTAGAGGTGAAATCTTTATACTAAAGTAATATGATGTTCGTTTGTGTGTTTGGTTGTACCGAAGGATCTTGCTAACCGCTGAACCGTTCGGGTTCTCCTTAACAGGATAACTTCTCATAGGTCCCGGGAAGGTTTATAACTATTTTGGGGGAAGGGGTACCACCACCCTCCCAAGAGAAATAAAAAAAATCGAAATTGTTTTTACGTTTCTCGATTTTACAAAGAGATTTCAACGCAACATAAACGTCAACCTAACACAGACAATTTTAAATATAAAAAAAACATTTAAAGTGCCACTAGAGGCCTCTAGGGCGTAGCCGCTAGTATTTAGTAACATAATAGATATTTTCAATTATATAATAATTATTTTTTTAACTCTTTTACTTTATTACAATTTACTGTTTTTATTTTTATCTTGTTATTGCTGCGCTACTTATGGACATACTTATCATTGGTTCTTCTCCTTCTTTTTAATATGAAAGGTTGTATATAATATTAAGATGTCAGCAGAAAATATTCTTATTTACTAAGTATATTTGTGATTACTTTTATTTAATGAAATCTTCTAATTTTTAACATGTACAAAACGGCCTGCTTAATTGCTTCAAGATCCATGTCAGATCTATATAGGAAATAAATGTCTATAAACAAGCTCAAGTTTTCCAAGGAATATATGATTAAAACTCATAGTGCTCCAATAATGCATAATAAACTCTCATTGCCCAGAACGATAAAACCCATTATTTTACTTTATTAAAAATAAATTCATTTTTTTCATTTCATGTTGCTATTTACCTTATATTGATGTATTTAATTTCTAATCATTAAAAAGAAAATTTAAATTTATAATATGATAAATTTAAGAAAACTATGTTTTAAAAGAATTCGATTGTGGCGACATTTTGTGTGTTCAAATATTAAACTAAAATTGTAATCATCATCATTAACCCTTTGGTGATGGTAATGTAAAGAAAAAAATATAATTTTAATAAATCTTTTAAAAATCATTAAAATTATTAAATATTTACTTTCTTTTAGATAGTAATGCCGGGTGAGGAAAATAGATTTATTGAGAAATAGATATGCATATAGAAAACTAGCCAATAGGGAGATAATTATATCGAGCCAACTCTAGTCTTAAAATATATAGAACTTTGAAAAGGGAATATTTAAAAAATTAAAACCTAATTTGTATTTGATCAAAAGCGATTCTTTAGTCAAACTGTATGTAAAATAGTCAAAATGTACTTTTTTATTGTAAAAAGAAATGTATAAAATTTCTTCTATTTTTAAGGGAGTAACCAACTTAACCTCCCCTAAAAGGCTCGGGGCGAAGCAGCTAGTATGATGTAAAGAAGTGGTCTCAGTATAGTTAAGGTAATTTCCGGTCCTGGCAAGTAAGAAAATATATCCTATTATCCATATAATATACGAGTGGACCTCAAAATACCCCCTCCCGTAATTTCCATTAAAACAAAAAGTTATTTCCTACCATTTTGGGGTTCTATCCTTGCAAAAACTTACTTAACCTTATCTAACCTAAAATAAGTGCAAAATATGATTATATCAACAATATTTGAAAGAGGTCCAATTTTGGTTGAGGGGAAATTGACTAAAATATATATATCTGCCCTACACATTTTCCTACAATCAGGGGAGAGCTGAACATTTTTTATAAATACTTAGCTGTTCTATATTTAGGTTTAGTATGTCCGTCTTTAACTTCAAGCAAATTTAGTTATGTTCGTATCAATGCAATGGATATAGGATATACGTGGATATATTGACAGGGTAAAATTTGTCGATAATTTAGCTTGCTAATATGGACTTGATTTACTCGTCAGCTCGTTCATCCAGTAGGAGGGGAAGGATGAGGTAATGGGAGTGGATGGAGGGTATCGTTATTTTAGCCATCTGCGACTATCCATTTATCATATTACATGAAAATATATCGATCTATGTATCATGTTATAGATTCATGTAGAAATAAAATGAAAATAAAATTACTACCTCATATTTGGGTAAAGTTGAAAATTAGCTGGTTATGATTAAAGCATTGATTATAATTAATGCAAAGTAGATTCATTATCCAGTAATTTTGTCATCCTTGTTTACTCCTTTATCTTATCATGATTTATATCTATCTGATTTTGACATTAGACCTCCTAAACGGACTCGAGGATTTTTGTTGTATGGTTTCTGACTAAAGAGGCTAGATAGTTAGACTATTTGCCATTGAATCTATCTATTATACAAAGTAGAACGAAGTCTGATTAGGATTAAGATCTCGGTATCCTTTGAACCGATTGGGCTCTATTTTTCTGAAAATATAGCTACTGTCTCTGCGGTGGGTTTTAGTTATTTTCTTGGGGGTGGGCATCCTAATCCCCCTAAAATAGAGAAATCTCCCCAAAATTGATTTCTTCTTTTTTTGTAAGCAAAAACAAATAAGGAAACTTTCACTACACTGTTTTTTTCGAATCAAAAAAATTTTTAGATGAAGTTTTGAACTAGTTCAAATGTAAGAAAACTGACCGGGTATGAAAATAAAGGAAAACTATTTATGTAGGTAGGGAAATCTTAAACACCCCTCCCCCCCCATCCTTAACTCTCTATAGGGAGACCTTACAACTATGCTAAGCTTAGAAACTTAATTTAACTTAAAAGTAAAATACAAATAATTATAATAAAAAAGTTTTAATAATATCAATGTAATAGTTGGCATGCTGATGTAATAGGTGATTTTACCGAACATTCTGTTGAAAATAATCCTTAGCTGCAGAACTTTTGAAAAAATAGGTGTTCTATCCCTTCCACAAAGTAAAAAACTCTCCCAATATTCCCTGAGGAAATTAAACAATACGCGCACAGGCTAAACAATAAGATACCTTTTATGTTTTACGAAAATGCCGATTTACCTAATTATTATGCTTTTTACTTATAAGATCAAATAGCTTGCTTAGAATTTCAAAAAAATTATAATAGCATATCAGCAATGGTCACATTCATTTAATACTATATCGTATTATAGACAGCTTTTCGCAGATTAAAAAAAATATAAGATTAAAACCAGTTTTGTAAGCTTCGAGAGGCCGAATGCCCGGGCTAACAATACTTTTAACAACTTATGCATTTTTATGTAATATTCGTGGAAAATTGTCTGTAATACGATGCTATACATGATTTTTCAGTATGCGTGAAGACCGGTCTAATCCAGCGGATATCGATAGGTTTCGAAATCATACTGGAATATACATTCAGCTTTAACATGAATCTAAAACAAAAGGTGGAAGTGATATAACACTGGTGAAAATAATTGAATTATATAAGTTTTACTCAAGTTTAAAATGTTTTCCTTGCTTCACCCTCTCACACAACCTTTTTTCTTCAGTTATAGATTCTGAGTTTTTCTTTCAGCATTATTTATAACAAAGCTAATCTATGAGTTATTGTGTCTGTCTGTCTGTCTTTCTGTCATTTTGTAAAGCAAAATTCTTTATCTTTATTGTAACTGTACATAACATTTGATTTATTTTGTGCCCTTACTGTTTTTAAAAGCGAAGCTTTTCTATAATTAGGATCGGTCGGTCCGTCCGTCCGTCCGTCACGGATAGCTTTTTTCGTTAATTTAGACATGTTAGAATTGTCCTATCGATTTCAAATTTTGCATGGTGATTCCTTTAGTAGTTAGGTACGATTTAGAAAGCGTAGCAACTCCATAATCATTACCAAAATGTCCGTACGTCCATTTTAAACATGTTGATTTTTTTTTACATTTTTAAGTAGCTTTTTTCGTTAATTTAGGCATGTTAGAATTGTCCTATCGATTTCAAATTTTCCTTGGTGATTAGGTTAGGTACGAGTTAGAAAGCGTAGCAACTCTATAATCATTACCAGAATGTCCGTACGTTCATTTTAAACATGTTGATTTTTTTACATTTTAAAAACAAATTTGTATGTGACCTAATTATCCGATTGGTTTGATTTTTGGTATACTGATTCCTGGGACAACAAGGTACAATATTATAAGCGAAGCAACTCTACAATCAAGTCCTAAAAATGTAAGTATGTCCATAATCATTATCCTGAAACGAGCAGTTTTTTAACAAATGTAATTACAATTTTGCTTTGACTCTTATATATTCGCATTCTGATAATTCAGTTATGACATTATACAAGTGTTAATGTCCGTTTGTCCTACCGTTTCAGAGCTTCGCTTTTATGGATGTTGTCATCCTTGTTGAATAACAAATAGTGTAATTTGGGATCGAAAAAGTTATCATTCTATAACATAAAGAAGTAAGGGTTTATTTATGTCTGAAGTTAAAGATTTTGCAAATTTCTGGTTTAAAAATCCGAATTAGTTGTACTTTTCATGGAAGCTTTATAATAGTCTTCTGGTTATTTTAAACTATTTTCTTACCTCTTCCGCCCTAACCTAGAGGTAGGGGCAAAGCAACTAGTTCTATACAAAGTATTTTAGCATTAAGACATCACTAAACAGTTTGTCATAATAATCTGGTGATAGAGAGATACATACAAAAATTGTCTATGTCATAGAATTATGATTTTCAATATTTTGAAAACTACATTGTATAGGATTTGATTTCTTTAAAGGAATAGTTGCAAGTTGCATGAAGTGCATTTCAGAAAAATCATTTGAAGCCAAAGTTACAAGTATACCATCTAAATTATATAATTTTGTATTACTATAAACAACAATCAATTACGAACCACTAAAATAGTCATCATGCTGTTTTTGTTAAAAACTGGACAGCAATTTATGTTGCATATATCCAATAAATTTTATTTTCAATTATTGATATTTTAAAAACTACCTGGTAGAAAATTGAATTTCTTTCAAATATATGTCCTATAGATGTAGTTTAAAGATAAACGATTGAACATTTACAACTGTAATCATAATCTTTATAAGCCTGCTTTTAATCTCTTATTTTTTCCATTTCCTGAAATTAAATAGATTGGTGAAAGTAGGATTGATGAAAATAGAAAAAAATATGGTAGATGAAGAGAGAAAGAAATTCCCTTTAGATTGAGATTTGATGGAATAGATTTTACTTAATTTTAGATGTTTAATTTAGCTCAATTTAAAATTTAATTATAAAATTCCAAAACCATCCAAATAAGAAATAAAAAATAACATAAAACCAATCCAGCACATATATTAAGCTTCTTTTCTGTTTTTTTTTTACATTTAATGCCCGAATTATTACTCGGCTCCCTAGCCTATAACCTAACCCTAACCTAAAATAGTTATTCTCTGTCGGTGAGGGGGGGGGGGGGGTAATCAAATTTCCAAAATTGAAAAAAAATTCTAAGAGGATAACGCCGAGGAAGAAAATCTCCCCTGCCCCAATCCCCTTGGAACGTTATCTTCGGGGTAAAAAGTTTTGTGTAAAGGTGGGGTATACGCCATTTTGCCATCCCTCACCCAAAGTTGAGTTTGCTACCGTGGGTTGAAGATTCTATTTTAATTAAATGTTTAATTTAGTTTAGAATTTAGCAGGCAATCATCCTTCAATACAATTTTATACTTCAATTTAATTCTGCAAATTGGAATCCTACACACTGAAGATTTGAATTGTAAGTTGCAATATATAAATATCCCAGATAGAAGGTTTCCACTGGCATAAACATCATTGTATTAGGAATCACAATCCAAAAAATAGAATTTAGATGTGTCTTAAGATTTTATTGCATGTGTTTTTAGGTTAGAAAATTTATAACAGTATTTATTTGGCAAATTTTCATATTCTGAAAGAAAATAGATGGAAATAAAGAATTAACTTTTTTTGAAAGAAATTTAGTAAAATTAAGAAATATAATAGAACCAAATAGTGTAAGCCTTGTAAGTTTGTAATTTACGGACACACGGACGGACGTAAGTAGAGATATACACTAGTTATAGAGTAGCAACGCTACTATTACTAAAAATTTATTTTAATTCAGAGTATTTAAATCAAAATTTAAAATATGATATGTATTATTAGGTAACTGTTGAACTTGAAACATCTTGTTGACTTACAAATTTTGAAACTGAAACTTTTGGACGACATAATAAAATGTAAAAGCTTACATTAATTGACAAAGCTGTCGTTCGGGCTCACTTGTCTTAAATTAAATTCGGTGATATAATAACAACATTCAAGTCTAAGAGGGAGATGTAATGAGCATAAAATTGATATTGGTATAAAACTCCCTAGAGATAATTATTTTACACTCCTTGGGGGATCACACACACACACACACATTCATATGCAGATAAAATTTCACAAATCATTAAAACAAAATATAAACCTAACATAAGGCCAAATCAAATAAAATTTCTTAGTTTAGAGTTATTAGTTTTTTACCTAGTCCATTGTCTATCTATTGTTAGAAATTTTACTGGATTTGGTCTAGAATCTTATCAAAATTCAACATTTAACCCTTGCATAGCACTAGCGAAATTGAGGTAATGTTTACAATACTAACCAAAAACATTGGTAATGATAAACCCAATGTTAAAATAAATGTTTTTTAAAAATGATAACGATAACCTTTTTATTGATCAGTGTAAAAATGGTAATGCCTGAGTCTAAGCTAAACTGAGTCATACCAAAGACATTAAAAATTGTACCAACTGCTTCTCTGTGTGGTGCATGACATTATTAGTTATACTCTGTCTTTTACAATAAACAAGCACAACTCAATACCATGGAAACTTATACGTTCTTCCTAGGTATAGGAATTCAGTGGATTTGTTATCTGATTGTCTTGTTCCTTAAGATCTCATTAACATTTTTTTTATTTTGTACATGTAAAGAACAGCAATAATCATAGTTATAGAGGATAGAGAAAATATATAACCAAAAAAATATTTAAAGAATTCACAAAATGACAACTAAACAATAAAGAATCTGCAAAAATGAAAACCTTATACATCCCTCCCCCTCAATTGAGACATTAACCACAATGCTGTAACATGTTAGGAATTAATTGCTTTCCACAATTATCTAATTTGTTTTGCTACATTTCATTCATTTGCTCATTTATTTAATGGATGTAATTATTTTCACTACCACAACAAAAATACAAAACAAAAGTCAATCACTAATACGGTTTTACTATCTTGTATAATCTGGCGAAAAAAGAAAAAAAATCTCAGAGGGGGGGGGGGGGGGTTGCAATACCCTCCTTCAAAATGGTTGGGGGTAAATTTTTTATGTGGAAGGTAAAAAAATTTCCTTAAAATTTTGCGGATAATTGGGCGTCGCTGCAACTAGTCTTTCTATTTACACCCTGTAAAAATCAGAACCAAGGAGCTTACTCATATGTGTGTTTATAAGTTGGAAAAATTGTCATTAGACGAATTTCATAAAAAAGATAGTGAACTCATTATAAATATTTAAGAATAAATAGTACACTGAATGTAGATAAGTACATGGTAGTACACTATACTGTATAGTACACTGAATGTAGATAAGTACATGGTAGTACACTATACTGTATAGTACACTGAATGTAGATAAGTTCATGGTAGTACACTATACTGTATAGTACACTGAATGTAGATAAGTACATGGTAGTACACTATACTGTATAGTACACTGAATGTAGATAAGTATATGGCAGTACACTATACTGTATAGTACACTGAATGTAGATAAGTACATGGTAGTACACTATACTGTATAGTACACTGAGTGTAGATATAAGTACATGGTAGTACACTATACTGTATAGTACACTGAATGTAGATATAAGTACATTGTAGTACACTATACTTATAGTACACTGAATGTAGATAAGTACATGGTAGTACACTATACTGTATAGTACTCTGAATGTAGATAAGTACATGGAAGTACACTATACTGTATTTTAAAGTGATCTAGGCTTTTGTTCTAGATTGTAAAATACCAAAATCTAAATAATCGAAAGAGTTTAATATGAATTGTTTAATGTTTGTATTGAGCATGTGTGTGTGTGTGAGTGTGTATTTTATCTTTAGCGATGCAAACACATCCATATATAATATTATGTATATATTTATATTTAGGTTTAACTCTCTAAAGTCAGTTTTGCACTATATTCTCTTTTCCAAAATGAGCATGGTTATTTATTTAAACAGTAATTGATATTTAAAGACATTCAAACATGGGTCAAACAGGAGTGTTATGGGATACATTTTAAAAAGAAATAAGATATGAGGAAAATAGATATTAGATAATGCACTAACAAGGTTGGCTTGTAAAGAATCTTTGCTATAAAAAGACAAAAATGTAAATGAACTGAGCACTCTTTTAATTAAATTGAATATAAGATGGGGGGTGGGGTTATTTTTTGTTTGTTTGTTTATTACATTAGTTTAGGTTAGGTTATACTGGGTACTGGTTACTTTTGAACCTTCAGGGTTAGCCCCCCCCCCCCGCAGTAATAAGGTATTTAGAAAATTACCCTCGTTTATTTCCAATTTATTTCAAGATTAATGAGCTTTAATATGATAAACTAAGGAAAGTTGTAAACCCCTAAATGTAGTCTGCCATACTTTAATGGCTTTAATATTGAAATGTTAAAATTCAGTTTATTTTCATAAAGTTGCAGAGGTCGCGAATATAAGTATTAAATAAAATAAATTTGTATGAATAAGTTGGTCTGGGGGGAGTTGTAAACCTTATAATTGAATATTTATGCACGTTAACTCAGTTTACATCAGATAAAATAAATAACATCACGTTGGTTTAGTATTTTAGAAAAAAAATTTAATCCATGTAAACTTGCTCCTTTTAAAATAAAACAGAAAATAAAATAACAAATTTGATAAAATATTGACAGACATACCGACGAACTATTGTTATACAGAAACGATTTATAGAAGAAAATAAAATTTGGAAGAATAATTTTTAAATTTTGGCAAATTTGTGAGATATTGAGTTTCTTGACAAATCTTAATGCATAAATTTTAGAATTGTCAATTCTCTATGTTAGATATTTTAGAATTTTCTATTATTTTGAAGGTGTGTTATAATTTTGCCCATAAATTTCTGATAAATTATGGGTAAAAAAAACATCAAACATGAAAGCTTTGACTTTTAAATAACACAATCTGTGGAGGATAATAAAGTATACAATTAATGCCCTTATTATTTATGGCAGATGTTTTAGATTAAGCATCTTGGATTAGTCGAATCCCATAAGAGTGAGAAGCATTGAAGAGGGAATGTTAAATCTAAGTTGCTTGACAATTACAAAAATCTAAGAAGGTATCTAAGAAAACGTTTCCCTTAGGGTTAAAGGAACTACAAAACCCCCTATCTCTTAATAGTTGGCTTAGGGGAGGGGATTAGGCGATTCAGAATAAAATAAGTTAATTTTCCATATCAGATATGCATGTATGTGTGTCTAGTGTATTTGTATTTATATGTAGTAGGAGGGAGAATTATTCTGAAGAAAATACAACAAGAATGACAAGACAATCAAAAAACCGCAAAAACGAGCAATCACTAAAAGATTCAATATTGAAGAAACAGGAAATTATCTAAAACTCTCAGAAAAACATTAATCTTTCGAAAACTGCTTAAAACGCAGGACTCTTGATTAAGGCGCTGATTGTACTTGTATCGATGTTCCTAACTTGATTTTTAAAAATATCCGTCCAGGGGGGGAAATAATTTCAATACCATCCTGCCCCACTCACAACACAACTAGGATTGAATATGATATTCTATTATTCTTTTTTTTAATTCTACTTTTGATTTATTCATATACATTAGCCTGTCCCGGATTTGAAAAATTTTGTTAAAATTTTTGCCCCCAGCCATAATATAGTTGATTTATGCAAAATATTGACCCATGCAAAATATTTTTTCTGTAATGCAAAAATTGCGATGGTACAAGCACTGCAAAGTTTTTAAAATTTGCAAAAAGACCTGTTTTTAAAGCTCTTGTACCATCTCAATTTTAAAGATTTTTACAAAATTTCAATTCTAGTGTGTCTATATAAACCTGAAATTTACCAAAATAAATGGGGGCAGTCTCAATTCTAACATATAATGGAAGAAGGTGTAGCAAGTAATTTTCCAAAGTAAAAATTGCCAGATTTCATACATAAATAATGGGGTTGGGCTGGAATCGATAGAAACAGATATCCGGCTGATTCATAATTCTGGATATCAAGTATTTAGGGTTATATTGACACACTAGAATTGAAATTTCGTAAAAATCTTTAAAATTGAGATGGTACAAGCTTTTTAAAATCTGCAAAAAGACCGTTTTTAAAGCTTTTGTTTCATCTCAATTTTAAAGATTTTTATGAAATTTCAATTCTAGTGTGTCAATATAAACCTAAATACTTGATATCCAGAATTATAGATCAGCCGGATATCTGTATCAATCCAATCCGGCCTAACCCTATTATTTGTTATGAAATCTGGCAATTTTTACTTTGAAAGATTACTTGCTACACCTTTGTCCTTCATATGTTAGAATTGAGACTGCCCTCATTTTTAAAAGCGAAGCTTTTCTATAATTAGGGTCGGTCCGTCCGTCCGTCCGTCCGTCCGTACGTCCGTCCGAGATAGTTAGCTTTTATTCGTTAATTTAAGCATGTTAGAATTGTCCTATCGATTTCAAACTTTGCATGGTGATTTCTGTAGTAGTTAGGTACGATTTAGAAAGCGTAGCAACTCTATAATCATTACCAAAATGTCCGAACGTCCATTTTAAACATGTTGATTTTTCTACTTTTTTAACAACAAATTTTTATATGATCTAATTATCCGTTTGATCTGATATTTGGTATATTGATTCCTGGGACAACAAAGAACAATATTTTAAGCGAAGCAACTCTATAATCAAGCCCTAAAAATGTAAGTATGTCCATAAACATTATCCTGTATCAAGCAGTTTTTCAACAAATTTACTTATAATTTTGCTTCGAATCTTATACTTTTATATTCTGATTATTCAGTTCAGACACTATACAAGTATTAATGTCCGTTTGTCCTACCGTTTCAGTGCTTCGCTTTTATGGATGTTGTCATCCTTGTTTTGGTAAACTTCAGGTTTATTTTGACACACTAGAATTGAAATTTTTAAAAAATCTTTAAAATTGAGATAGTACAAGAGCTTTAAAAACAGGTCTTTTTGCAAATTTTAAAAATTTTGCAGTGCTTGTACCATCGCAATTTTTGCATTACAGAAAAAATATTTTGCATGGGTCATTATTTTGCATAAATCAACCATATTATGGCTGGGGGCAAAAACTTTAACAAATTTTTTCTAAAACGGGACAGGGTAATATACATACATACATAAATCTATAGAGACTAGACTATTTCTTATTTAAAATATCACATGAAATGCATAAAAAGCTTTGGTTTCACATCAATCGTAAGATTTCCTACATTTAGGATGTGTTTGTATGTTTGTATGAAAGATCAACATAACATTTACCATATTATTTTGTTTCAATAGAGCCATCCTTTTGATTTCAAACTTGCTTTGCTTTAGTGATTCCTATATAAGCAAGCTTTAACATTAAAAGCAGCTTTAAACTATTTGTTTGAATTATTATGTGGTATTCGGCAACCGTGAGCCATGTCTATGGCACCCCTGATCTGGGGTTCGGTGGAGGGTCAATGGCCCTCCCCCGAGTCCTGGGGAAGGGGTCTAGTGACCCCCTCCCTACGCTTAGAATTAATGACTTGAATCTGTCATGTTTATTATGGTTAACTGTATTCTTAATTCTCCCCCACCCTTTCCAGGGATGGGGGAATCATTATTGCCCAAACTGACCATTGTATATGTATTATTTATGCTTTTATGTTATGATTATTTATTCCTATCCATGTAATTATTGTTTGTTGTATATAACTCCAGTATATCTTAACCCTTCAATAAAGTGACAACTGAAAGTAGATGTTGATCATTATCTAGTGAAAGCTAGAGAAGCGTAGCTTCTCTATAGTAAGGTGTCCACGTCTGTCACACTGCCGTAATCTAATTGAACTCCGGTGTCTGCCATTGATCCTCGGCGGATACCACAACTTTGGTGACAGCTGTGTGAGATTACGGCGAACCACAAGTGTAGAGCAGACGCGCATCTGAGGCTAAGGTACTCCCAGCAGTGAATCTGGCAAAACTGACGCAAGCAACCTGAATTACCCACCCTGGACAGCAAAGTTTAACTCTGCATCCGGCAGTTGTGGAAGCAAAACAGCGAAATCTGACGAATAACCGCGAGCAGCGCTGATATCTAACGGAGAATTGAGCGCCAAAAGGGCTGAAACAGGCCTGCGGACCGGCTGAAACAAGCCAAATACGTGTAGACGGCTGAAAATAGGCCAACCTTACTGCAAGAAATAGCAGGATCCGAACCAGTGGCGCTAGCAGGACGGGACATTCCCTGCCGCCGATAGGCTGAAACATGCCACATAGCTGCAAGCTGCGAGCTAACATACGGGTGTAGTGCACCAGAACAGAGAAAAAAACTACGTCAACCCCGAGTATCCTGAGAAGCTACAACGCAGCCACCCATCTAGAAGACAGATATTATATCACATTTGCAGGGATTACCACCCTAATGTGATGACCAAACAATAGATTTATGAGCAAAGCTTGGCAAACAAATTGTTGTGTTGTGATAAATCTAAGAATAGAACAGGCTTGGATTACTGTTTATTGTGATAACAGCTAAAAATAGAACAGAGTTGGTCAACAAATCTGTTATGCAATTGTGATAAGGACAGCAATAAAAGTTAGATGTAATATAATCAAAACAATCTCAAGCCCACAGCACAATAACAAATACACCCCTTATTCCAAGGGAAGGGGAGGGGGCCCCTCTCCATTTGAAGACAAATACAATCAGGGTTATATAACAGATAAGCCTAAGATTAAGAAGCAGAGGCCCCATTACACCAGCACACAGTTACCCCCTCCCTCACAGTGGGAACGGACGGAATTACCCCCGTCCCCTCACGCGCTTCCCCCTTCCTACCCACACTAGGCTAAGTCCGTCTGTAGTGTGGAGCTAGCGATCGGACATACAGAGCGCCATTCACGGGTGGCGCAACAAAGTGCGGAAAACATCATAAATCCAACGGACGAAGCGGACCAATGAGGGAGCGAGCTGAAGGGTGAGAGCGCGTTTCCCCGTGTGCGCGGATTTGACGGCGCGAACGCGCGTTACAAGGACAGGAGATTCCACGCACACACACACACACACACACACACACACACACCCACACTTTCACACCAGAGCAGAGCTACTCCATAGCATCTAACAGGGGTATTTTTAGCAAATAAAGAATTGCAAGTTTCTTTCCTCCTAGCTCTAGTGTGATAAGGGAAAACCCAATCAGTTCCTGACAGCAGTTCAGACCCTCAACATCTATCTACCTCAACACCTAACTATTGACAAGTACAGCTCAGTTATACCTTTGCAACTAAAACTCCCAACCTAGTGATACAAACAGTGTTGGCTGTTAGGCTAGGAAGCCTCAAGTGACAACCCATTCATTGTAGTCCTGTATAACTTTGTGCCCGCCGTTTCACCGTTGACCCAATGGACCAGCATCAAGTCCCAGGAGGTGACCAAGCCCCAGGATGGCTCCAGGATGACCCTCAGCCGGCCCCAGCCGAGTACCGCAAGCTGATGCTGAGCAATCTGCCGGAGTATAGAGGGCCGCCCAAGCAGTCCTGGTCGGCACATATCCGCCGACTGGAGATGTCATGGGCGGCTTACCGCGTGCCACCTCATGATTCCCTCAACCGCCGCAACGCCCTACTACTGTCATTGGTAGGGCAAGCGGCGGAAATGGCGTCCCATCTGTTTGGCGAGGCAGGCCAAGCCTTGACCTACGAGCAGGTCAAGACCGAGTGTGAATTGTTATTTCGCCCTGCTTTTGAGTCCCAAACGCTTAAACAAGCGTTTAGGGACTACAAGCAACACTCGACAGAACCTATACAGGCGTACATATCAACAAAGTGCGCCTTGTATAGGGACGCCTACAATCATGAGGATCTTGAATTGTTGGTGGACGAATTAAACCGTGGAATTCGTAACGCCAATGTGAAACGCCTCATGATGAACCATGAAATTGCGAGTGTACCTGAGTACACTCGCAAGGCCATGTTCACCGTGACCATGGTTACTAAGCAGCTGAAGGAAGGTGTGTGCTTAGTGGACTCGACCGACGGGCTGACTGGATCTGCCTGCATCCAGTTGCCCCAATATGACGAGTCGGAGCCAATGGAGATTGGCTCCTTGGCTCCGGGTCTCCACCAGATGGGGAAGGTCGCTCCAGATGACAAGGTTCCAGGCCGCTGCTACCGCTGCCAGGGGAGAGGCCACCGAGCTCGAGACTGTCCAACGCCTGTGGAAGTTAGCCTAGAGGAGAGGCGCACCCAGCCACGCCGTGACCGTTCTGCCAAGTGTGAGCGTTGCCACTATGACGGCCACACGGCGGCCGAGTGTAGAGCTGACTGGGCCCAGGTAGCCAGCCGCAGGCGCACCGCCGACAAAGGTGCCCCTCCAGGGAAGCCCAGCAGAGTGGCCCATATGGAAGGGAGCGCGCCCCCAGCACCACCACCGCAAGTAGCCGCCTCCAGAGCTGCGGACCGAGCCGATGGGATGCCGCAGTTCGGGACTGTCCCAGCCAGGATCAACGTACTGGGCGGCGCGGCTGAGCCCAACCGGGTTGGCCTAGGCTTCAGTCTTAACCATCTGGGGCCAGAGCTGATACAGCCCAACAACATAGCCGAGCCAGAGGTGCTGAGGCCCCAGCCTTTCAGCCTCAACATGATGGAACCTGCCCGACTGAGCCTACCCAGCAAGAGTGGAGGGGCGCTGCCCAGCGTCCCTGAGACGGTGTATGGGGAGGCCCTGGCAGCCGCTGAACGAGAGAGGCAGGAGGTGCTAGCCAGCACCTCTGCATCGATGTATGGGACGCCACCCGGCGTCGCCACCTGGGATGATGGGGGGGTGCTATCCAGCGCCTCCCACCGTGTGCCTGGGGCGACAACCGTCGCCGCCACCGAGATACCTGGATCCTGGAACGAGCCAGCCTCCAACCTGATGTCTGGGGCGACAACCGTCGCCGCCAACGAGAGACCTGAGTCCTGGAACCAGCCAGCGGTCCCAGAGGAAGGGGTGACACCCGTCACCCCCAGCCAGCCAGCGCCACCAGCCTGCAGGGAGAGCCCAGCTACATGCCAGCCAGCGCCACCAGCCTGCAGGGAGAGTCCAGCTACATGCCATCCAGAGCCCTCTACCAGCCAAGGGAACCCAGCGGCTCACCATCAGGATAAGTTGAATTTGTTAAATGTATTGAATCCAAAACCTTGTAAACACCCAGCCTTGCCTGTGCCCCCTGCACTTGAGGCTGGGGAGATTGAAAATTGGGAAAATAAGGGCTTGCCTGTGCCACATGCACCTGAGTTCCTAGGGCAGGGGAGGGCATTGAGTAAGGGCGAGCCTGTGCCACATGCACTTCAGCCCCATGCCACTGGGCATGCCTTGGACCAGGGAAGGGAGCATTTAGGGCTAGGGGAGCCGACACCCAGGCAAGTGCCAGTCGCTTGCCAGTCTGTCATTGGGGAGGGTATCGGGGTGCCTCGGCCGCATACAGATAACGCTCAATGGAAATTTGTGTCTAGCCAGGAGCAGCCCAGCCGTGTCCAGCCCCAAGAAGCAGCCGGGACCAGAGCCGGAGATCCCCAGCCGCGTGCACGAGGAAGATGGTTACCTGGAAGCATCTCCCATTGGTGGATGGTCCTGTGGGGCCTCCTGCTGGCAGCCGTGTGGCCTACAACCAGCTACGTCCTGGTGGGGTGGGACTGTGCCAATCCCACCCATGTCACGTCTTACAACAAAGAAAAGATGTGTGACACGGAGCCCCTACACCAGGAGGTGCCCCTGGGCCACGACATCCACGTCCTGCAGCAAGTCAAGGTGAGGGAAACCACTGGGTTCAGCTGTCAGCTCACCGTGTCCCAGTGGACATTCAGGTGTGGGGTATGGGGTCACCTCAAGGTGACCTCGGTCCCCACCCTCATGAGGCCAACCAAGATAGACCCAGAAGCGTGCCAAGACCTGGCCAGGAACCGAGTATACACGTTGCCAGGCAAGACCCAGCCACTGACGTTCCAGCTGAACCACCCCCTGTTCTTCACCGTTGATGTAGTGGGCGCCCTCGTCAACAGCCCCGAGGGGGTGGGTTGCGAGGGGGAGGACGTCCACTTTGAGGGCCAGCTCTACCGCAATGAATTAGTGCTCCAGGAGCGGCGGCTGCTGGTCAAAGAGGAGACCTATGTGGTGGAGGATGGACGGGTGGAGTCCCAGTCTGACCACCTGACCCTCGATTGTCCCCATTCTGAGCTGTCCTGTATCACTGGGGAAGCAACCTACGTGTGGGACCACCTGGGAAGAGATTGCCCCTTGAGGCTGATCCGCAGCCTCCAGCCTAGCCTGGTGAGGGATGCATATCTGGTTGACCATCAGGCCCAGTTTTTCATCAACATGACCAGCCCCACCTCAATTGTGAACTGCGACTTCGAGGCCCATGCCACCAACCATCCAGCGCTGTTTGTGGCAGCTGACCCAGCCGCGGCTGCGCTGCCCCGAGTGTCGGCCAGGGATGTTGACGTTCCCCTCCAAGCACAGATCCATGCAGGTTATATTGGATTCACCCTGGAAACACGCATGAGGAGCACTGCAGCAGAAGAAGTAGCGGCCAACTGCTGGAAGCTCCAGCAACTAGATCCGGCCCACCCGGTGCGTGTCCAGGGGAGCACGTTCTCGGTACTGAGGGGAGACATCCTGCTGCAGCTGACCTGCCAAAGGCACAAGTATGTTGTCCGCGAACACAAGGAGTGTTGGGACAAAGTGCCAGTGGAGCCCACAGGTTTTGTAGACGCCGTGACGCGGGTATACAGTGAGCACGCCACCAAGATTCCCTGTTCCTCCACCTACCCCCTGACTGTGCACGCAGAGGAAGGCTGGATAGAGTTAACCCCTGCTCCCAAGAAAAGGCCACCCCCGCTGGATACGCCTAAGCAGTTGTTGACAGACCCCTTAGATGACTTCAGTTCAGGTGGTTTGTATTCACAGGCTGAGTTGAACGACTGGCAACAACTGCTGGCGTTCCCAGCATACAAGAGTGCCATGCTGACCGGCCTATCCTATGGCTCCTGCGTTCAGCAAGGCAGCTGTTCGGCCACAGGAGACCATGGGATAGTGTCCTACAACATTGACCGACTGGCGGAGGAAGGAGAGGCAGCCCTGGATGTCTGGGCAGGATTTAGACAAGCCATCCACGAGTGGGGAGATGGCGCCGCCATCTTGTGCTTGCTGCTGCTGATCCTCAAACTGCTGGGGGACCTCACCATCATTTCTCTGGCAGCAGCACAAGGAGGAGTCCGGGCAGCCCTGAATGCGATATCACAAGTGTTCCTGTACCACCCAGCCTTGTATAAGAAGGCGATGGCTAGAGCCAGGCTCAACCATGCCAAGTCCCGGGACTTTTCAGTGGACTGGGATGCCATTCCCATCGGCAGGGAAGCAGCCGAGGAAATGGTGTCTATGAAATCAACGGACAGCGGGCATGACCGCCCAGGTAGACCAGGACCGCCCTCTGGCAGACCCCGCGGCCCCTCAGGAGGACAGGCCGCTGCTCAGACACTCAACCTGGCAGCCAGTGCCCCAGCCGCTGCCAACAACAACCCGCAGGTCCCCCTGCTGACCGTTCCAGCAACAAATGTGCCACCACCAAACCTGATACCTGCCGGCGCTGACCAACGTATCCAACCCAAGGCAGCCTCTGCCTTCTATCCCACATTGGGGGCCCATCAACCCTAAGAAGATACTCACCACTAGGATTCCATTGAATCATTATCGTTTGTATATATTTTTAGCCCTAAGGAGCGGGCCGAAGGCCTCAACCACTGTCGGAAGTCTGGTAGGGAAACCATCTCCCAGCCTTCCGAGGGGAGAGTTGTGGTATTCGGCAACCGTGAGCCATGTCTATGGCACCCCTGATCTGGGGTTCGGTGGAGGGTCAATGGCCCTCCCCCGAGTCCTGGGGAAGGGGTCTAGTGACCCCCTCCCTACGCTTAGAATTAATGACTTGAATCTGTCATGTTTATTATGGTTAACTGTATTCTTAATTCTCCCCCACCCTTTCCAGGGATGGGGGAATCATTATTGCCCAAACTGACCATTGTATATGTATTATTTATGCTTTTATGTTATGATTATTTATTCCTATCCATGTAATTATTGTTTGTTGTATATAACTCCAGTATATCTTAACCCTTCAATAAAGTGACAACTGAAAGTAGATGTTGATCATTATCTAGTGAAAGCTAGAGAAGCGTAGCTTCTCTATAGTAAGGTGTCCACGTCTGTCACACTGCCGTAATCTAATTGAACTCCGGTGTCTGCCATTGATCCTCGGCGGATACCACAATTAAACTTGCTGTTATGGACGCTGTCACGCTGATATGACATGCTGGGCCACATAAAAAGATTATAAAAGTGTAAAATATAGTAAAAAAGATAATACTTATATTCATACAATGCATATATTTATACTGTCCTGTCCTATATAGTTTAATTTTATGAAATATTTATAAAAATTTTATGCTTTGTGGCAACGCCTCTTAAGGGGCGTTTCGTCGTATATTCACATTAGCTTTTGATAGGATATTTTAGGTTAGGTTTGGTTAAGTTGGGTTAGGTGATTACCCCGCAGGGTTAGGCAATTGGCCCCGCAGGGTTAGAGACCCCGAAGAGGCTAGAATAGGGGGGAAAGCTACTGTGAAAATACGATAAAATGCCCTTTAAGAGGCGTTGCCACGAAAGGGACTATACCCAAATTTTAGTTTTAAAAAAGAATTTGTCCAGATGTGTTGATGACTAGGATGTAGCTTTTCACATTATGTGAATTGATGTGACTTAGTTTTAATTGATTTTCCAAAATATTTTTGCATTAAAGCGTGCTTTCAAATTGAGCTGTAAGATTTTTCAAAGCCAGCTTTAACATCCATTGATTTTTACCAAAAATGTATACACATGTACTGTATAAAGATATGTTAAACTAAATTTGCTGTTAAACCCCGGCAAATCTGAATTGAGTATTTTTCCCTGGGGAGTTTTAAACCTTGTCCAACAGAGAGCTAGATAGATAGATATATAGAACAAGAACAGTTATGATCAAAAGTAGCGCAGCAATAATTTTATGAGAGGAAAACAGTGAAGCAATGAACTAACATTTTGTAAAATTAGTTTTGGACAATAAATCTTCGCATTTGTTTATCAAATTATTTGAGAAACAAAAAATGGTATAGCCTTAGCCAATTTATGCAAGGTACTTGCTTATCAGGATGGTGGTACAGACTGACACTTGTTATACAGTAGCTACGCTACTAAAATTGAGGGAGATAAGTTAATGTGGGGAAGGGAATATGCAATGGATGAGGGGTCAATTTAATAGGATAGGTATAAAATTCATATTTATCTTTCCAACTACAAAGCTACTCTCAAATTTAACTTTTAAATATTTATCCTTATTAACAGCCTTTTTGAATATGTTTTCTAGAATGGCTTCAAATCAAAATCATTTTCGCTGTATTAAAACCGGTTCTAAACCATACTGAAAAATAGTGTATCGTATCGTATTATAGACAATAATCAATAAAAATGGAATTAATTCTATAATTTTTCCTTGTAATATCCGCGGTGTAAAACCAGATCTGAGCCATTCTGAAAAACGATGTTTCCGAATCATACTAAAAGGATTGATACAAAATTAAAAGAAGTAATTGTATGATTAATTTCAGTTATCCATTCTACTATCCACAGAAAACTGTCTATAATACAAGGCGATATATAACTTTAATACGTTGATGATGATCTCCGTTGATAGCGTGGGAGATTGTGTGCGTTGGTTCTTGGCTCCATGTGCTGCTGGTGTTGTTGCGGCTGCTGATGGTGTTGCTGCTGCTGCTGTTGGAGGTAGATACACGGCGTAGACGTGACCAACATAGTATTTACGTGACCAACATAGTATCTCACAGTCCGAGACCTATGGAAAAATCCTCCAGCAGCCGCCAGATTCCTCAACCTAGCAATAGATGATGATCATGGTTGATAGCACTGGGCTAAAAGAAGAAGACTTTAATACGTTGGAATCAAGTGCGATTGTAAAGTCAAACTGTTTATAAAGGAAGAAATAGGATGCTTGGTGTCTCTTAGTTTGCTACTTGAGTATCTACATAACAAGTGGTTCAAAAAGTATTAGGAAAGCTTCGTATTGGTCCCAAGAACTTTTCAAGGTATTTTACCAAAGATTACTCTATGAAAACCTTTTCTTTGATTTTTCTCAAAAAAATGTCTGAAGTAAGTAAAATATTTATAAAATAAGAATATATTTTATTTTTTTGTCTGAAGTGAATCCCATGGGTATGAATAAATATTTATAACTGGTCACAGTTCACTGAAAAGGTACTTACTTTTGAGAGATATATATGATAGATATGAAATAAAACTGAGATCATGAAAAATAAATATCTCAAAAGAGGCATGTGAGAGCTGATCTCTACCCTCCCGAGAAATAACATATGTTACTTGGAAGTTTAGGCATTTTAGATATCTTAGTGATCCCAGATATTTTAATTTTAGTATGTAACATATGTCCTGCTAATTGACTAGTGGTCTGGAAATTTAACAAATATTTAAACTTAAAGCGTGTAATCTCAATAGACAAAATAAACCTATCCAAACACTTTAGTTTACATGACAACCCAATTTTAGTTCGAGACATGTGTGCTGCTATTTGACTGTTGGACTGGGAATACACAAATATTTGAAATTGGCGTGTAATGGCTGTTCTTTACTCTTTCCTCTTCAAGATTAATCATTATATGAAAGTAAAAGGATGTTTGTCTGACTGTCTCTTAGTACCAAAGAATCTCGTCAACCATTGAACCGATTTGGTTCTCACTTACAGTGTAGCTACTCATAGTTCCAAAAAAGGCATTTAACTTATTTAGTGTAGGGTACCACAACCTACCAAAAAGAAATCACCAATAGAAAAAATTTACCCTTAATACTTTCTTTTTAATACTAAAGTAAATAGAGAGGGCGTCAACTTCCCTTCTCCAACCCCACCACAAAACTCATTTGCCCCAATTAGTGTCCAGCCTTTAGCGTAAGCCTTTAGTTTAAATAAAACGAAGGTGAAAATAATACATATGAAAAAAACTACTCATCTATATATGTAAGTTGAAACAATGCTGTAACTTTAAGTAAATAAAAAAATAAATGTATGATGATTAAGTATGGGGAATATTCACAAAAAATCAACCATTAAAATCAAGTTTTTCTAAGATACCTAAGACATTCCTACGGAAGATGAAATTATATAGTAGCTTTGCTCAGAAACAAAGTTCATTTGATCCTTTGTTTAATCTTTATCTTGCATGTTCTACATATATATGTGTGATTCAAAATAAAGGATGATAGGTATAACTCTCTTTGTTCATGATAACATTAATTTGTAAGGAGATTCCAACAGGGAGGGAGGGAGGGGACAATGACGGTAGATTATTATTTTTACAATTACAAATGATAATTGATAAGTATCAAGATGCTAAGTAAAATTACACTTGAATATTTTTTTGGGGGAAAATTGATAATTTTTCTATTGTCTAATCCCTGCATCCCTGATATTTTGATCTCATTTGCTAATCAGTAATCAGATAGAATGTGACAATTTATCTCCTCACAATTACACAGGGAAACAGGGAAACGTTGATGTACTGTGAATTAATAAGATGGTATACAGAATAATACTGCCCCATTTTAAACTATTTCAAATATAAACTACAAGTAAAATTTATGACACCTGTAGAAACTAAATTTTTTTTTTTTTGCAAAAATTATAAACTTTGTTATTTCTTTTATCCCTGGTATGATTCTTAGTTTTTATAAAATAATATTCTATAATGATAAAACAAACAATGCCCTATCCTTTTATTCCTGGATGTAAGTCCCGCCTCTTGGCACATAAAACTCCACCATCATATGCCAAACATATAAAAGCTGGAAAAATAAAAAAGATAGAAAAAAAGAGACAACAAGAAAGAGAGAAACAGAGAGAGAGAGAGAGAGAGTAGGAAATAAAGAAAGGGGAAGAAAAGAAGAAAGATAGAGAGAGAGTGTGAAAAAGGTTAAAGAGAAAAGAGAGATACATAAAATATGTAAAAAGGATAGGTACATATAACTAAAATAAAAAGGAATAAAAAAAGTGTTCGAAGAAAGTAAATACAACAAGAAGAGGTTTCTGAAATAAGAGAAAATATAGAGGAAGAGAAAATAATTTTATAGAGAACTAGGGGGATTTTTAATGCAGAACATTTTTCTAATCTTTTGGAACATATCAGCAACATCCCATCCTTTAGTTAACCCCCCTCCTTTACCTAAAGATGGTTCATTAATTTAAATTGAATTAGAAAGATTTTACGTTTTCTATACTGCTTTTCAACTCATGAAGCTTTGCTATTGCTTGACATTGTTTAAACATTACATTTCACGATAAAGACATGAGTCTTCATTACAGAATTGAAGTTAATTATAGACAAAATAACCTAAATCTAATATCATTTTTAGCGCAAAAAAGGGCGGGGGCTCAAAATAAACTCTTTAGGAAACTGTGATAAATGCAAACATGGGAAGCTGCCAAATAAAAAGTTGAAACTTATATTTTTCATTCTCCTTTCTTTTCAGGGATTAAGAAATAGGACTTTTGATCTAAAAGTCATTAAAAGGGGAGCTGAGAAACAAAAAAACATCCATATAGACAGACTGACGCGTGCAATTAGTTATATAAAAATTGCTAATTAATGAAAAATTTTCACTTAAAATACCTTGCGAGCACAGAAAATCACTTACTTATGAAGCTGCCTGTAAAAAAATGACGTCATACAATACAAATGACGAATGATATGCCGAAACACTGACTAAATTACTAATGGCAGCATACAGTTTTATTGACCAATGGTAGGCCAGTATGACGTCATTTTTTATATGTATTTAAAAATGCTTCTAGCCTTTTTTTGCTACAAAAAAAAGTTATCACACTTTGACAATACGACTAGACACTTAGTTGAGCGTGTGCACAGAATTGGGGGGTGGCAAAGTTCAATGAAAACAGGGGGTGGGGGGAGGGGGACGTTTAAGGAAAATCTGATTTACCAATTTTCGCTTTATACCCCTACCGCACGCCCCTGGTCTTTATGCATAATAGCTTATTGTTATACTTTTTTATTGGCTAAGTTTTCTATTTCTATTGAAATGAAATAACTCTGAACAATGATTTTTGCATTTTTACATTAGCTTAACCCTTTAACGAACCACTTAATTTTTTTTATTAATCTAATTTGATTTGACTTACTTTTACTCAATGTTTTATAGTCGACACAAACTTTTTATACAGCAGTTTTGAAATGTTGCTTTTTTACCATTTTTATTATTTTAACTTAACACTTTACTTTAAAGATTGGATCTTGTACTCATAATAAAGTGTACAAATTTCTTTTCC
This sequence comes from Acartia tonsa, assembly GCF_053477335.1. Taxonomy (NCBI): domain Eukaryota; kingdom Metazoa; phylum Arthropoda; class Copepoda; order Calanoida; family Acartiidae; genus Acartia; species Acartia tonsa. The sequence continues at coordinate 8,284,660 of NC_137265.1, read as the reverse complement.
AGGAAAATCAGAGGAAAAATAATTTATAAGGAAAGATAATCTATGGGCAAAATGTCTTATATGAAAAATTGTTCATACAAAAAATGTACTTTTTTAAAAATATAAGATTGTCAATGTTATTTGTTATAGATTTAAAACAGTACAATTAATGCAATTACCTACAAAAATTCATAAAGATTATAAAAAAATATAGAAATAACATGGAATCATTTATGAAAATAAAAGTATTAAAAAATCAATACAAATTTTTAAATTTTACTCTAATTTTCTGTAAACGGAAACAGCAATAACCATTCCCCCCTTCCTTTTTTTTCTTTCTGAAATAGGTTATTGAAAGGTCTACCACTGTGGAGCACTACTCCTTATAAGGTGCATAACCTCATCAACATAAAAAACCTTTCTGCTACCCTAAGCCATGGAGGACTATACCTAAATAAATTTAGCTTTTTCACGTGGACAATAAGGTTAAATAAGTTTAAGGATCTCAGGAGGATTCTAACAACCATAAAAATTTGGTGGCCAGAGGTTAGAATTAGTAAAATGTTCGTACAATTTTAATTTTCATAAGAAGATCTATCTTTTTGTTCAGTAATATAATATTAGGATTTATAAATTGTTCATCGATTTGAAATGTTTACTTAATAGTAAACTCTCCATGTTAATTTATTTTCTTTGTTGCTAACAATTACTTTTTTATTCTTTCATTTGAAACAATCAAAACACAATATTTCTCTTAAAAATAGGACTTTTTGTCAATATGAAGTATCAATAGAGTAAAACACTAGATAGGGAAAGGGTTAAATAACTATATCTCCCCATCGCACCGTCCTTGTGCCGTCTTTCAATTGGATCATTGAAAATCAACCAATGGTGTGGTGTGTATTAACACAGCAAAGTAGCAGGAAATAATTTGGTAGCAGATAATAGATATATACATCTATACTATAGATTTGTTGTAGCAATAGTTTATGTCGGCCTTATGGCTTTAATAAAGATAACCATGGCTGACATATAATCGACATTACGATGATTAATTTACACATTTATACAGATGACTCCCCATTTTGCATGAATAATGAACACCAAACTGTCATAATGTTAAACCAACTATTGGTCATCAAAAATATCTTCTCATAAAATTCATATTCTTATCTGAATAATCCAATTTCACATATAAAATATGTATTTTCAGGAAGAAGAAAAAAGAAATCTTACTTTGTGAGGGCATATTCGAAAAGAAGGGAGATTTATCCTTAAAAAATGTTCTATAAATGATTTGACTTTGGTGGGTCTTGACTCTTTATACATAACTCTTGGCTTTGCTCCCATATAATTGGGGTTAGGACGGAGGGGGGAGGGGGGGGGGGGGAAGTTTTTGCTCGCATCGCCCCAACGTAAACTTCAAAAAATTGGGGTGGAGGGAGAGAGAGTATTTTTTCCCGGGATGGATGGCGTGTCACAACCCCAATCCTGTAACATAATTTTTTTTTGTCATAATTCCCTGCATATATCTTAACGATTGGTTGAGACGTTTACGAGATCTTAAGACTCAAGACACATCACCAACCGGACAAGCAAATGCTCTAAAACTATACTACAGGGACACTATATCATTTACTCAAATCATTACCGCTGGAAAAGTTGGAGGCAAAATAATTTCTAGGTGAAAATATATGGGTATCTACCTTCTTTAGAGGTTTATCAGTCTCTTTATCAGACACAGTTTTATACAAAAATATTCCTTTCATAGAGATTACACTCCACCAAACTAAAGAATTTTATAGGATTATTAAGAAATGACATGTTACTTACCGCCCGTGACCTATTTCCTTAAAACTTTTGATACAGCATTTTATATGTCTTAGTTTTAGCATGACGATTCTTGTAGCACTTAGCAAGTACATCCAAGGGGGGGAATTGGTGATTACCCCCCCCCCCAAACAAATTTGGGGGGGGGGGTACTGGAGGGGGTACTGGAGGGGTAAATTTTTTTCATGTTATCCCTCCATTTAGAAATTACCACTGCCAACAGATTTCAGGAGGGATAATTACCCCCCCCTTAAGCAAATTTTACCTCCGGGGTAAAAATTTTGGGGAAGTAAAAAAAACTTGCGGCCATTTCAACCCCCCACTTGAAAAAATTTTACCCCCCCCCAAAATAAAAAAGCTTGGACGCCCCTGGCACTTTTTTAATTAAAAAATAATTTTAAAGCGTAGCAATTTTGTAATCATTACCAAAAAGTCTGTGTGTCCATTTATAACATGATATCCTGATATTTTTTGGTTTTTAAATGATGTAATTCCTTTGATTTTAAGAATTTGATTCCTTGGTAAAATAGGTACAATGTTATAAACGAACGAGGTTTCTCTATTACCGTCTGATTTGTTAATTAAGCTTCGTTTTTATTGATGTTGTCATCCATTATTGATGCATATCGTGGATCTTTGTTTGTTGTGTGAAATGATAAATACGTGTAACCGACCAACCAATACATATTGCTTGTTAAGCAGCTTTGCAGATAAATCTGTGTGTGAATGCCTTCTTCACACAATTTAAAAGTTTCCAAATATTGTAAAACTTTGATGAAGGGCTTGACTAAAATTACCATACAGAATTTTAGATAAAAGGACATGTAGCATATTCTTAAAAAATTTCTCGGTTAAAATCTAAGTAACTCCTGTAAATTATATGCAGTAATTATATTTAAATCATATGCAGTTTGATTTAAGCAAAGCGTTTGAAAGTAGACAAGTAGCAATTTTAAGGGCAAAATACTCATGAAAATTTTCAATAAGCATCATATCTTACACTTTCAATATTTTTACTTGATTTATGTACTCTACATTTTTCTATGAAATGTGTGTAAGTTTTTAATCTGCACTGGATAAATGGTAAGCATGGATTATATTTACAAAATCAAGTGCTTCATACTCTTACAATCTCTTCAAGATTTTCTGTTGAAACAAGGATGACAACAAACAAATAAGCAAAGCTCAGCAAATTAAACGATTAGACAAAAAACTATTTTTACATATCTAAAATAAAAAGGAGAACGATGTATTTAACTGCTAGACCGATTAAGCTTTGCTTCCCATGGAATATATCGACTTATTATACAGATTTTTCTTTTTTTTTGTACTCGATTTTGTTGGTTTTGATACCCCCCCCCCAATAAAATTAAAAAATGAGAATATTTAGTTATTATGAAAATGTGTTTTTTTAATCGTTAATATCAGGCCAACAGAACTAATTTAATAATTTTTTTTATTTTAACATCCGTTGAAAGCTGTTTATAATAAGATGTAATAAATAGATTTGGTGCTATTCCGTCTAGATTGCACATAACTGATAGGGTTATCGACCGATTAAGAAAAACTACCCTTATAACAAAGATGTAACTCATAGTTAGGTTGTTTACTTGTGGGTGGTCGTTTTTGTTGGTTTTTAATGGGTTAGGATATTTGTGTTGTAGTGAAGATACTTTATAATAAGGGCATGTCAGCATGCGAGACTGTTCACCTGTATCTAAAGAAACTTCAAAGAAATGTCTATTTCTATCGAAACGCTTTCAATGGAAATACTCTTGTATTGTTTAGATTTATATTCTATTTTTCTATTATTTATCTAATTATCATTAAAGTATTACATTTACTGAATATTGCACAAGATATTTTTAACCATTACAGATATTATTAGATATTGGTGCGTCACTAATGAACCAAATTATACTTGTTGTGTATATGAGATTAAGAGATGGTAATGTTTTATGTGGGTGAATGGATATTAGATAGAATTTTGTGTGTTTGTGTATGTGAGTGTTTTTTTTAAAGTGAAGCTTTTCTATGATTAGGGTCGGTACGTCCATCCGAACGTTAGTAACAGTTAGCCCTTTTCGTTAATATAGATATGTTATAATTGTCCTATCGTTTTTACACGTTAGAGAGATGATTCCCATAACAGTAAGCTACGAGTTGGAAACGTTTTACTCTAAAATCGTTACCAGAAAAACAATACATCCATTTAAAACATGTTTATTTTTAACATTTTTTATGCTCTTTAATTATCCTATTAATCTGATTTTTGGATCACTGATTCATATTCCAAAAAGGTATAATGTTATAAGCGAAGTATATCTATAATCAAAACATAAACATTTAAGTGTGTCCTTAAACATTATTCTGTATTTAAAAAGTTTTACTTACTTACAATTTTTATTAGACTCATACATTTATATTCTGCATATTCAGTTCTAAAACTCTACAAGTGTTAATGTTCGTTTGTCCTACTGTTACAAAGCTTCGCTTTTATTCTTATTCTTGTTTTGTGTGTGTGTGTGTGTATGCGTGTGTGTATTTTTGTGTGTGTATGCGTGTGTGCATGTGTGTGTGTGTGTGTGTGTGTGTGTGTGTGAGCGTGTGTGTATGTGTGTGTGTTTGTGTGTGGAGTTGTGCATGCATCTTTTCATTTCCAAATGTTTAAGAAAATTATTGGAGAATTTGCTCGCATGAGAAAACATTTATATAGCTATACACACACACTGTGAAAAATTGCCCCCTTTTTAAAAAAAGAATTATTGTTTTACTTTGGTACTCAAAAACGGGTAAAAGATTTTGGCTGGGGTTTAATTTGATTTTCATTTTCTTTAAAAAATCTTTATTTATGATTTTATTTCTTGGTGTGGGGCTTGAGTAGGATTAATTTGTGTTCGCCTTGGGATTGGTTTTGTTACAATGCAGTGTAAAAAATGTATACTTACGTACAGAATAGATGTATATATAACAAGGATGACAACATCCATAAGTAGCGAAGCAGAAAAAATATGTATAAGAATTTAAAGATTAGTTGTCAAAAGCATGTATACTAGGAAAAAAATCACGAAACCTTTTTAACATTTGTTTTTAATTTCTTGATATTTATATTTCAGTACTATGACTAACAGACTGTCAGTCAAAGTAAATGGATGCTCAAAACAACGGGAAATTTAATTTTGATATTTTTAACTACAAAAATTTTATAAATCGGACCATAAACACCAAAGATGTGAGGAAAAATGTGAAAAATATGAAAATAGCCAAAAACCTGCAAAAAGGCAGTCTGACCGCCATTGATGTTTTCTTAAAACGACAGGAAATTAAATTTTGATATCTATAACTGAAAAACTTTGGAAATCGGACCATAAACACCAAAGGTATGGAGAAAAATGTAAAAAATACAAAAATAGCCTAAAACCTGCTTAAAGGCAGTCTGACCGTCATAATTGTTTTATTGAAAAGACAGGAAACTTAATTTTGATACTATAACTGAAAAAATTTTTTGGAAATCGGACCATAAACATCAAAGATATGGACAAAAATGTGAAAAATACAAAAATAGCCTAAAACCTGCTAAAAAGCGGTCCAACCGCCATTGATGTTTTATAGTTAATTGTGCTCCTTAATAATGTGAATGTTGTCAAAAAATTTAAGCCTTTTATCTTTTGTAGGAGCCGAGAAAATCACGTTTCCCCCAAACTAAGACAGACGGACATACGGACATACAGACAGACGGACATTGCAAGTTATAGAGTAGCTTCGCTACTAAAAACATACATATATGTATATTTGTCTATTTCTCTCATTCTTTTATCTTCATGTGTTTAGTCTACATATTATAAAAAGATATTGAAAAATAAATTATATGTAGGATATCAGTTCAAAATTTTTTTTTAATTTCAAACATAGAAATACAATGTGCATTTTCATTTTGTTGAGGGTAGCAATAAATTTCAGCATTTTTAGAATTAGATTTTTTGATTTAGGTATAAATTTGAATTTCTAAAATTTAAAAAATTAAGTAATAGCTAATTTTTATATCTGTCATTTCATAAATCTAATCATAATCGAACCAAATCACAGAACTAATATTATGAAGTTTTACACATTTTAAGAGACAGACAGATAACCATCCTACTACTTTCATGTTAATATTATACTAGGATTATGAAAGTGTGTATGAAAAAGAAATGTTGTTATTAGAGAATAGAATAAAGATTATATTCTTTTTTATTGTTATGCAGTCAACCTTAACTTTTATATCATTCGAAAATACAAGGATAGGACAATGAACGATAAATCAATCTCTCCCATTCTTTATGTAAAAGCTTATATATTCCATTGTAAACTTAAAAAGGCTTGTGGCAGATTATAGATTTATTTTTCTTACTTAATTTATTTCCCTTTCTACTTTACTGATTTCTTTTTAGCTGACGAATATCTAAGATATTAAAGTTGTGATGGCAGTGTATCTGCAATAAAGCCCACAAACAAAACCAAGTCTGTTTGACAGCGTTATGAAAAAATCAAACGGACAAACTAGGTTATAGGGTAGATTTGATTATTTGTATTGAACTTTTCAGTCAATTATTTTTTCTTAGCAGCCGAAAAAAAACACAATAAATCACAATTTAGACAAAAGTGTGAGGATTTAAACTTACGGTTGAAATTACAGATTACTTTTGATCTATCACAGAACCTGGATGATATTTCTTAAACTGTTGAAAAGAATTGCTTATAAAATTAGTTGAATATCAACAGCTTTATTCCTAACATAGATAATTTCTATGCACTTAATGTTCTAATGTTTGATAATTTCTACTTGATAGAATTTTAATTAAACCTTAGATTCAAGTACCTTATGATCTAAAATCCTTGCTTTTAAATTTATATAAGTCAAGAAGCACCCCTTTTACTCCGTCCCCTCTACCTGCAATCTCACCCTCCCCCCCTGTTCTCTAGCATGCACAGTGTGGCAGGTCTCAATGGAATTTACTTGGGATTAGAATAAGATTTACATAAATTTCTACTCATGTATACTTGACAGAACAGGGTATTATAGGGATTATACGTCTTATTAAAAATATTCTGATAGAAATTACGAGCTCTGGAGGCCTCTAGTGTGGGGAGGGAAGGAGAAAATTGACCCTCCCCACTTTCAATTTTAGTTTTAAAAAGAAAAAGTAAAATGATTCTTTTTGGGAGGGGGGGGGGGGGTGGATTTTCTATGGGAGGATGGTGATACTCTACCCCATAATAGTTCAAAAAATTCCTAGGACCTATGAGAAGTTTTAATTTAAAGGAGAATCATAACAGTTCTGCAGTAAGTGTGATACTTTGGTACAAAAGGACAAACTCAAAGACATCATGTTAGTTTTATAGGATTCTGATTATTCTGATTCTTTTTCTACACAAATTGCACTTACAACTAAGGCTTTGCAATCAAAGAGTTGGATGTCCATTAGTAACTAAATACCAAAAGGTGCCAGAGTAGTAAGGATGTCCTAACCAAGAAACAGGTGCAAAATAATAACATGTAACTTATCAGAACCAAAAATCTTACAAAATAAATCAATTGTATTATGAAACTTCAGTTGTTTTGGGTATATAAATAAAAGAAAAACTAAATCAAAAATTTATTTTCTCTTTGGACCAAATCCATAAATTCATGGGACAGCCTAGAAATAGAAATATTTACTATATGAATAAAGAGCCAAATTTTATACATAAACATATTTTATTTCCTATATTTTGTAACATTTGAAATCAAAGGAAAACATTCTAAATGATTTTTATAAAATCGAGTAATTTAAAGGCTCCTTGTACCAATTAAGATACCATTGATAAGCACATGGGTGTTACATAGTGGGTTTGAGTACACCCCTACCTGGAATGAACTAAATTTCTAGGTTTAAAAGAATAAACAATTTATTGCCTACCCTCAAATGTCATAGCTTTAATTGAATGTATGCTAGTTCCTTGAAACTTAAACAATATTTCCATGACAAATTTTTTTGGTTACTTAGCTAAAGTATTAAATTTGTAGCTCTTATTAAAAGGCATATACACACACATTACCTGTAGAAAAACCTTGTAAAATCTTTTAAAATTTTCCTGTTTACAACTTTATCTTATTTTGAATAAGTTAGGGAAAATACTCGAAGAGAATCATTTATCTTCCTTGTCATTCTAAAACAATTTACTTTTCTTCAAACTCTAAACTATGTTTTCTTATTTACTTTTTAAAATAGATTTTTGTTATATAATACAATACCTTACATACAATTTTTTGGTTCAATTTAATACAAATTTTTAAAACAAATACATATTTAATTTTCATTTCACTAAAAAGATTTATCAGCCTCAAAGTAGTAAGTTATCAGTAGTTTAATCTTGAAATTTCATGATAAAATTTAGGTTGCAAGAGTCCTAGAGACTATAAAGCTTTATATAAGGGCTTGCTTTTAGTAAAGCATTGGGTGTGACTTTCCTTATGAGGATTATTGACATTTTAGCGAAGGAAAAAAGTGCATATATTCTTCCTCTGGATCTCTATAATTTTGTATTTTCGGGACAGATTTTTAAAATCTTTTTCATTGCCCTATCATTGTGTTCCAGCTTTAATGATATTTGTAGGAAGGTTTTAAAGACCTAAAGTATTTTCCTCAATTATGTACTTAGTTAGTAATGAGAGCAAAAACTTGTTGATATATATCCCCTCCCAAAAATACAGTTGGAACTTTCCTTTTTTGTCAATGAGGAAATAAAATGACATAGGGATTATCAAAAAATCCAGTCCTACCTAAACTCACAAGCTAAATATAAAAATTAAAAACTTAAAAATATTAAGCAAAGGATAAGGAAAACACTTATCAAAAGCAGTGAAAGTAAAAGTTAATATCAATTGCAGTTTTTTTCAGCTCCTACTCTCTTTTTAGTTGCAAATAAACATCGTCTTACTATTTTGTTGTTGTAAAATTAGCATCATAATATCTCAGCAAATAATAGTTTGTATTATCCCAACTGTAAAAGTTTTCTTCAATGACATTCAATTATTGAGTACTAGGATTGATAATGTATCTATTCAGGTTTATAACAACATTTACTAATACAATTTTGCAAAAATTCTACTGAATTTCTATATTTTGAGGAAAATTTTGAACTTATAACTTATTTAAAAAAAAATATTTTTCATTGCAATAATTCTTTGTTTTTAAATTTCACTGGTTCTAACGTTTCACTTTATCATCTCATATGTTTCTAAAATGTTGAGAAACTTTTAATGGGCTTAATATCTTTTCATTTCCATTGCCAAAGTTTTTTTAGTAGTAAACTTTTGCAAGATGTTCACAATGTTCATGTAAACTGTGGTGTGTCGTTTTTTGCAATTAAAAAAAAATTATAAAAAATAAGTATGTAATTTATAAAACAAAATTTAATTAAATTTTTCTTTTATTTTTCATCATCTTTTTTTAGATTTTGTATACCGTTATATTGATCTTATTCATCCAAAGAATGGATGAAAAGAATGAGAAAAATGAAAGGGGAGAAACTAAATAGATTTATTTATGGGAGAAATCATATTTTTTATTTTCTTATTCCATTTCAAGAGATTGGCAAGTTCTCCCTTTAGTGCACTATGGGCTAGAAATGTTTTAAATTAATATTAATATAAAGAAAGAAAAGATCATTAAAGTAAGGCTCATCTATCATACACTAAAACAACAAAAACTTAGTGAAAGAAATATCAATGAAGATTTCTAACTTTATAATTAAAGTTTTTTTATTACTAAATTAAAAGTATGTACAACTCTTCAAGGCATAGGAGAATAAAAGACATTAATGACTAAAGTCTGTAAGGGGTAAGTGGGTAAAATTAAGCAATACTTCCAATTGAATAAAAAATACACTGTTTCTAATTCTTTATCATAAAAATTTGTAAAGTTATTTATAGTTCAGGTCTAAGCAAATTAACCCATTAGTGCCGAGCGCCACTTTTATGGGCCGATCAAGCTGAAAATCTCAGGGAAGCTTTATAATGGTAAAAACGGAATTCCAATTTTTTTGTTTTGCTCTAGTGGCGTGCACAGGAAAGTTGAAAAAAAACCCGGTTCGGCCTGGCCATAAATACCAACTAGACATTATGACCCGTTTTGGGCGGTTTCCCCGGGCATTAAAACCCGGTTTTGTAGTAAAACCCGGTTTTTTCGACCAAAAATCAAAAAATGTAATTTTTGAACACCCAAAGTGAGATGAACACTTTTTAGAACTTTGATACAATCCGTAATTGAAAACTACACAACCTCATGTAATCTATAGAGCTACAAGTAATATACGAAGCGATTTATTTCAAATTTAGTGTTTTGGCTATAGGTACCACCCTTTTCGGTTTAAAAAACCCGGTTTAAAAGACACACACTACAAAAAAAGAACATATAAAATTTGGGTGTTACATATCAGAAAACGAGCATAAAACTATTGGGTGACACATATAGAGATTACTAGGGTTATTAGGGTGGCTCAAACCCTTACTAATGACATAAACTGTTATTTTTTTTGGTTGAAAAGTTAAAACCGGGTAATAAAAACCGGTAATTAAAACTGTCGGGTATTTATGGCCAAGCCGAACATGGTCATAATAGGGCGTAACTGTGTAGTGCAAGGTGGGGAGAAAATATCGGAGAAAACTTTTCTCAATATCGGAATCCTGGCTGCAAAGATGTTGTACACTAAGGTTAAAAATTAAGGGCTCTTGTACAGTTGTGATATGCGAGTTAATAGTCCAATTCTAGAGGCTTATTAAAATTGTATTTCTCAAATGCCACAAAATTTCAATTTAAAAAGTCAAAATTCCTGTCATTTTTAAACCCCACAACCTTGGTAGTCTTACATCCCCGTGGAATAAATCTCATTGGGAACAATCTTTTATTGTATCTTTTACAGTAATAGGAAGGAAGAATTAAGCTTTTCTTAGAAAATATTTTTACTGCTTTTTGTCATGAAGGTAATCTATTATTTATTTTTCTAAGGGAGAAATATACTCTATATCTCACATGGCTACGGTCGTCTATAAAGCTTAAGAGGATATCAAATATCCTTATAATAAAGTAACATGATGTCTATCTGTTTGTCTGTACCAAAGGATCTCGCTAACTGCTGAACCGATCGTGTTTTCCCTAACAGGTTAGCTTCTCATAGGTCCCGGGAAGGTTTATAACTCTTTTTTGGGGGGGGGGGGGTACCACCACCCTCAAAGAGAAATCACAATAAATCGAAATTTTTATTTTAATTATAGAGACTCCTACGCAACATGACTAGGTATCGTAGAAACTTGAACGCAACAAAAACCAAACATTTAAAGTGCCACTAGAGGCTTCTAGGGGCGTAACCGCTAGTATGTATATAAGTTAATTGACTAAAATATCTTGTGAATTTTTTGTAAAATTAATTTGTTTATTTGTATGTCCATTATTCTTTATTGGAGTTGTAATTTTAAGAAAATAAAGATAAGTTTCTTGTGTGTTTTTTTCAATATTGTATGTCTACAAATTTCCATAAGCAATGAGCGTCAACCTTTTTACTTCCATCTGCTTGACTGTTCTTTTTTTTCTTGTCTTTATTTTGTAAGCTTCTTATAGAAATTTTATTTTGACATCCAATTAAATTTACTTTTTAAATTTATTTTTATTCTAATGTTTGTTTCTCACTCTATTATTAATTAGAAAGCAGCAACTTTTTTTCAACTTTCATATAATAAATGAATTTACAAAAAAATCATGGTTCAAATGTTCAGTGGTCATAAAAAGAGAAGAACAAAAACAAAGTAGGACACAAGAATAGAAGGTGGAAATTCCCGAAACCTTAAAGCATTATAGGTCTTTTGCTGGATGACTGACTGTCCGACAGACAAAGTAAATTATATACTTGGTGCTCTTTAGAAAGAGATATCTACAAAGCATATTCATTATTTAATATAAGATTATGCAACACTTCAATAATTGTAACGTATGAACAGACAAGAGCAAAGTATATATAGCTATAGTAAAAACAAAAACCACAAAATTATTTCATAAAAATATATTTATGCCAATAAAAGAAATACTACTATGACTACTCAGTAATAATTATTGCTAAATGATAATAAAATATTGCTATATTAATATCAACTCTCTACATTTCTAATTATCAATTATGTACAATATTATCGAAGAATCGGCGTTACTTTTCAAGTTTTTAAAACACTACACTACTATAAAACAAGGAAAATTATGTTCATAAGCAGCGCAGCATAAATAAATATTTGTACAGAAAATCCTTGGTCAAGACATAAGGTTTTAAAATATATGTTAAAAAAAAAAAAAAGTTTAAGGTTGGTTTAGATACCTAGTAAAGGGAAGGATAGAGAGAGGATTTGGGGCAAAATCTTAATGGAGTGCCCATTATTATTTAACAGAAAGAATAAAGTGGCTGGCAAGGAGTAAATTTGGATGAGAGGAGATATTTTTAAAAATTTAATCTGTACATCTCAAGTACTGATAGGTACAAATAGACAGATGTCTGCTCGTAAGGATTAATCCATATTATAGAGTAGCTGCGCTACTTAAAATCATCTAATTTAAAAATAAAAACTTGAAGTTATTGCTAAGTAATAAGGCCATATCTTCACTAGATAATCAGTATTAATAATTATTGCTTTTAATACCCATTATATCAACATTATAATTAACTTCGCTGTACAAAATCGTTGCAACATGTTAACATATACAATTAAATTTCATATTTTATAAGATTTATGTCATTATAAGGATTTAATCTTTAGAAAATTAAGTGTAACACAATATATTAATAGAAAATAATGGTCATTTAAAATTTATTATTTGTGATTTCTATTCAAATTTTAGTATTATTTTAAATATCTTGATAAAAATTGTCTCTAATTTTGTGATTAAATTTAAATGACCATAATTTTTGTTATTATTAAATCTAAATACTGGTAATTTATATTAGTAAAAGTGAGCTTTTTAAAGATATTTCAACATAATTTTCTTATAGGATTATTAATTTGCATTCTTCAATAAAAATGCTTTATATGGAAACATACTGGTTTAAGGGCTGAATTTTCAAAATTATATTTCTCAATATAGGTATACAAGATTTTAAAAAGGTATACCTAATTTATCTCATGATTCAAAACATACCCCTTTTAAATTTTTAACTTCATACTGAATTTTAAAACTTAAGTTTTCTAAACTCCTATACTGTTAGAAAAATATTAAATTCATTAACTTTTTTTGAGTTTTTATTTTCAAAGTTCATTCAGAAAAAAAAAATTTTATATACTCAAAATTTCAAAATTTTCTTTAGTTTGATCATAAATGACTGTGTAGTTAATTTGATTGGGATATATTATTTATTTGAGGAACTACTTTTTTTTTAGAGTGTAGAAGAAAAAAATTAGAAATGTGATACAGAGAAAAAGTTTTTAATGGACTGAAACATTCTCCCTCTTTTATTCTAATTTAATTCCTAAACTTATTTAATTTGGTTGAAACTCTGCTGTAGTACTGTCTACAACCATATTCAAATACAAAATATATAGCTCCCCCACTTTTTAAAAAAACATTTAAATTTAAAATTCTAATTTAAGGTAAAACTAATAACTAGCATCTAGGGGCTCTGTATTTGAAGAGATAGATTAGGACAAAAAAGGCAGCCTAAAACTATCTTAAGATATATGTAAAGCTTCCCTAAAATGGAGAAACCCTACTACTTTATGTAATAGGATATCTGTAATTTGTTAGAAGCTTTCAATGTGTTTAATGAGAAAATTGTCATATTTGATTGATAATCCTATAAAAAAAAACTTGTTAAAGATAAGGGTAAAGATTTAATTTTTTGCTTATTTTTTTTTTGCAAAATCTTTGATATCAAATTCAGAAAAATGATTGGCTTGAAAATATTTGAAATCAGCCTTCTTCTCCAGACAAAAAATGCATTTTAATAATTACAGTATTAATTTTTCTACTATATAATATTTAAATCTCACTCAATTTAATTAATTATTGAAAATCACAACCATCAAATTTTAATATTCAACCTTGGGTTTTTATTACAAGTTAAGGAAAGGATGTGCACTTGCATATTTTCTGCATGAGGAGGTGACGAGTAGTAACTGGAAAAAAACGGTTCCATGCTCAAAGTTGGAATGTAGCCCGCTGCAAACAAATGAAAAAAGTATTTTTTTCTAGGTGGCTTTGTAGCGAAATTTGTTAAGAAAAAAATTTAAGGAAAAAAGGGGTTAACCAAATAGGTTATTGCTAAGTAGAAACCTCCTAAACACTGCTTAAAATGTGCATGTGGTTATCCTTCTTTTTAAGTTGTAAAAAATGCTTTTAAGACGGGGTAATTATTGCTTAATAGGATAATTAATATTGCATATTATTGCATAGAAATTTTAATATATAAAGGGTAATTATATTTTATAAGTCTTTAACTATAAAATAAGATATTAAAGAAAAAATATGTAAGAATACAATTTATAAAAAATATTTACATTTTTTTTATTTGCATAGATAGATTTAGTGATGGAAGCTTACATCATAAGCTTTTTAAAATTTATTCATTAAGGAAGGGGGATAATATTGTATAAATCTTGTAATCAAGGTATGGAAGATACTCCATGCCTATACTTACGAGATCTTTGAATTAATCCCCCCTCCCTTTATGTGTAAAAAATACTTATTATTATAATATATATACATACAAGTAAATGGACTTGAAAGGTTCAGTTCAATAATTTCGTTGTAATGAAACCTTATTGCTGCATATTCATAAGTACATAATAAATTTATACAATATATTCAGTGGGGAATTTGAATTTTTACTGTGTATTTAAGCGGAAATTCTACTATTCTTCTTCATTTTATGAAATTGGAGAAAAAAAAATTTATTACAGCAAGATTTTTTATGTTTATAAACGGCTGTGGGGCATTACTTGGCATTAACCCTTGTAATATATCTCAGTCAAGCCGAACTACAACACACTAATCAACTCAAATCCCACACTGAAATAAATACATGGTGGTATTTACTTTATTTTGATAATTCTACCAGGCATAAGCTTAGTATTTTTTTATTCAATAGGGTCAAGTCAATATCATAATAAAGAGTATAAAATATTAAAAATAGCACAATTGCACTTTGGAAATTATAAGGTAACTTCTTCATATATTTCAGAAAGTTATAGATTAAACTTTAAAATTCAAATTGGAATCAATGTTTAATGAAAATCTTGAATTTTTTTGTGATGAACTTTTAAATTTGTTAATTTTCAATATGAAAACTGTCTTTTAGAACTTTTTTTAAACAGGGGGTAGAAATGTTTTAAAGATTTTTTTATATAGTCAGTTTATACTGAAATGAGATGTTGTCTATATGGAAAAACCGGAGTTGGAACATGTATAATATGCTTACTTTTATTGTCACTACTAGTATCACTATTTTCATTGCTTTCATTGGCAGCAGCGTGATTATCATCATTTTGATCTGAATTAGCTTGCTCCGAAGAATCTGTTACTATATCACTTTTTTCATTATCATTTTGAAGACCATCCTGATTATTTTGATACTGATTGAAATGTCTATGATCTATTGTCAATTTATGATATTGTGAATGTTCGCTGTAGGAATCATCACTGTCCTCGCCACACATTTCATCGTCAGGAGACATAGATTCTGCATGGTCAGAGGAGTAGTCTGAGGAAGGCGGAGTGGCGGGAGGCGTATCCATGCCCGACGGCAGGACTCCGCTTCCTGTAGAGCCGCCGCCAGGCGAGGCTTGATCCTTATAGCAGGCGGATTCTAGGTGCTTGTTTAGGTAGGACTTGAGCGCAAATGATTTATTGCATCTGTTACACTTGAATGCCTTGAAAGAAGAGTGGGTTTGCATGTGTGCGCGCAGGTTGGAGCGGTCAGCGAAGGATTTCCCGCAGTGCGCGCATCCGTAAGGCTTGTCTCCGGTGTGACTGCGCAAATGTCCTGAAAATATAAATGATAAATATATAAAAGTAAAAGAAAGTCTGTATGTCTATGTGTGTGTCTGTCTCTAGCTTAAGATCTCTCTGGCCGCTGGACAAAAATACTTCTCCCTTTCAAGTGAGTTCACCCCTGGAAAAAATGTAGTTATTTTAAAAACTATTTCTTTTTATAACTAGATTGGAAAGTTGGGGCTTTTAACCCCCTTTAAAAATTATGAACATAGATTATTAAATCACTAGCGGCTTCGCCCCTAGCCTCTAGGGGCTTTGTCACAAGAGGTGATCAAAAAAAAGTAAGGCAAAATTCTTAAAAGGACCAAGGAAATCTTTAGCAAAAAGTAAAAAAAACCAAGTAAATCTTCAACAACAAAAAAAATAAATAAAAATAAAAAATAGGACCAAGGAAATCTTCAACAAAAAAATGGGGGGGGGGTTGGGGGTGTCCCACCCCCTAAGAAAATAGCCTAAAACCACCATAGGACCAGTAGGTTTATTTCCTGAAGAGAAGAATCCGATCGGTTCAGTGGTTACCGAGATCTTAAGCTTCAGACGGACGGACAGACATCATTCTACTTTGTATTATAGATAGTAATATAATTCTTAGATTCTATAACTGAAGCTATTGTGCTATTCCCCGTGTCTATCATGATCTATGTGTTTGTGTGTGTATGGGGTTGAGGGTTGTACAAGATACCTTTGATTCAGACAAAACCACTTACTAATTTGTGAGTTACAATTTTTTGGCTTATTATTTTTCTAATTTATTGCAGAACAATAATCTAATAATCTATAGTTGATTTACCTTGTAGAAGCCAGGGACGGCTGAAGGCCTTGCCGCAGATATTGCACTTGTGGTTGAGATTATGTGTGAGTATGTGCATGGACAGGGCGGGCATACTCACATACATCTTGTTGCAGATGGGGCACTTCTTCGCGTTTGCCGAGTCAAGGGTTCGATGCGTCTGGCGATGCCTAAAAAACAAAAAAATTGCACAATCGTTATTAAAAAAATAACTCTATTTGAAATATTATCTAGCCCCTAAGTTTATGTTAGATTAGGTTATATAAATTGGGTTATGCATTTGTTTAAAATTTAATTATGCACATAGTAAATATGATGTGCAGCTAAACCTAGCTGAAATAATCATTTTATAAAAATATCATATAAAATTTTGTTTTGTTACATAATATTAACCAAATATGGCCTATGGCCTATGGCATCCCATGGGCCCCTAACCCAGATCTAAACATATTCACGCCAATACAAATGTGCTAAGCAGTACCTGGATAGATTACTACTGGTAGCATAATGTTTCCCACACTCAGAACAAGTATACTTCGCCTTTGTTGGCGGCTGTTCAGCGGCCACCTCTACACCACTGTTGCTGCTGGCCGCCGCTGCCACACCCGTCTTCTTTGACCGGCCGTCACTTGCGAAAAAGGCCTCGTACGTGTATGCTTTGGTTTTACCGCCGTTCATGTGGAAAACTTGAGAATTTTGGTTGGAAGGATTTGGTGACACACTTTGCAGTTCCTTGAATTTGTAAAAAAAATTTAAAATATGAAAAGAAAAAAATGATTAGCCATAATATATAAAAATTTATTAAGGGATATATTTTGCTAGGTTCAGAACATGTAACGTCATGAAACAGATATTTTCAAATGTTAGATATCTGTTATCATGGCATTGCAATCAGACAGATTTTAAACAGACAGGGGTATGGGACAAAGTATCACGATTCTGAAGTTGATTTCTTTCAACTTTCTTACTCCCCAACTCATTTTTATACCCACTCCCTTTCGTTAGATCCAAACAACCATGTTTATCCTGTTTCCAGTTGAATTAAATTGGTAAAACACAGCCACTAGTTACTAAGAAATTGAATTAAAGTTGTTCAATGTACCTGTTTGTGTTTATGAACAGGAGGAATGATGAGAGGACTGGCTGGACGCTTTATACCTCTGCCTGCTGGCGGAGTTGATAAACATGGCAGACTGATACTACAAACTTCTTGGCTTAATTGTCCTTGCTGTATACTTGCCAGTGGTACAGGCTGCAGGCCTTGCAGAGCTGGCTCTACACCTTGTATCAATGGCTGGAGGCCTTGCAAAACTGGTGGAATGCCTTGTAATAATGGCTGAACACCTGCCACACCTTGTGAAGGACTTGATGAAATATTTTGAATACTTGTTGGAATATGCTGAACAGTCTGTGGGATAATTTGTCGTATCTGTGGCTGTACAAGGATTTGACCTGGCACTGGTCCATTCTGTTGGACATGCATTTGGCCTGGCTGGTGAACGGACTGCTGAAGTTGTAGCTGGCCTGCTGGTTGACTTTGGTGATCAATCTGTTGATAAACCTGCTGCTTTGGATCATTTGGACTTGCCATTACTTGACTGACAATCTAAAAAAGAATTTCCTTTAAATTCTCATAATTATAAAACAAAAGTTTTAAAGATTTATAGCAATTTTAGGACAACAGTTAGTTTGTTATTAATGTCTTTTCTCAAAGATTACTAATGAAATTATATACCTGGTAGGTGTGGACAGGTAGTGTTGTGGTAGCATGCTGTGGCTGTTGTATCAAGGAATGTGATGACACAACAACATTATGCTGTTCCTGTTCAATTATATTAGGACCTGAAGTTGCAACATTTTGATGTTGCATTGATGTAGGAACGGCAGAAATAACTTGTTGTTGCAATGTAGATGGGACAACACTAACAACCTGATGATGCTGTGGTTGTTGTATTGCAATAACTTGTTCATTATGTTGTTGAAGAAAGGATGTTGTGTTGAAGGCATTGTGGTGTTGAGGCTGGATAACTGTTGAGCCAGGAGCAGCAACTATCTGGTAGGTATGGAGGGGTAACAACAGCTGTTGAGGCACTCCCTGCACAACTTGTTGTTGTTGTTGTTGGTAAAATATCTGTTGGCCAGTACGGTCAGGTGAACTTAGATCCAATATGGCCTGAGCTGTTCGGATATCCTCCAGGTTTCTGTGCTTCAGTAAGGTTGTCAGGGTTGATGAAGTTGATAAGGCGGTGGCTGCAGTTGTTGTTGAGGTTGTTGCGGTTGATATTGTGTTGCTGTGGCGGGTGTAGTTGTACTCTGTGGGATCCCTGAGACAATAAGGTCTGTATATTGGACCTGACGCCTCCCCTTTAACTGTAGCATCTAAAATAAAATAAAAATATATAAATTTTCTTGTATTATAAAGTAGTAAGTTTTTTTTGTCTGGAGCTAAAGATTTCGGAAATTGCTAAAAATTTATTTGTTGCAGTTTTTCAGGTAAGCTTTATAAATAGCTTGGGGTGGTTCAAGCTGTTTCCTTAACCTCTCCACCCAACCCTATTAAGTTGAGTAGGTAAGTTGAACCTACACTGTCAGTTTTAGAATTTTAAAAAAAAAGCAAAAGGCAATTTTTGGTAAGGCGATGTCACTTGGGAAGGTGTATAGATGTACCCTCCCCCAAAATAGTTATAAACCCCAGAACTCTAAAAATTTTCACTGTAGAATAAAACCATATCGGTTCAGTGGTTAGCGATATCTTTAGTGGTTAGCATCAGACAGACAGACTGTTACTTTTGTAAAGAATATAAAAAAAATCACCTGCTTCTTCATCAACAACAAATTCTTTCTCTTCTCTATTTTCATCCACCACAAACCTTCCCTCCTCCCCATCACTATCCTCCTCCCCTACAACACACGCCTCCACATACTCCTGAGGCTCCTCCTTGATGGAGAAAACCGGTTCCTCCTTGAAGACTGGCGCACCTTCCTTTCCATCCTCATGAAGTAAAGAATCCCGCGAATTTTGTCTTAAAAGACAATTTTGTGTTTCTGGAGAATGATCCTCCTCATTTTGGCGGGAAAGGCTAAAGTTTTCTGGACTCTTCCCGTCCTGATGTTGATGGCGGGAAAAGTTGTTATTTTCTGGACTACGTGACCATCTTTCCTCCTCACATCCTAAACAATAAAAAACTTTATAATAACTAAAATTCTAAATTTTAAGTTTCACTTACCTTAAATTTTCTTGCTAAAAACGAATTAATTAATAGTATGATACTTAAATAAAAGAAAATGAAAAGTACTGT
This sequence comes from Acartia tonsa, assembly GCF_053477335.1. NCBI lineage: Eukaryota > Metazoa > Arthropoda > Copepoda > Calanoida > Acartiidae > Acartia > Acartia tonsa. The sequence goes on along the minus strand of NC_137265.1, from coordinate 8,264,711 downwards.
CCTTAATGACTTTTTTTGTATTATGAAAACAATTGAACCTTAAAAATGTCTTTTTAATGCACCAGAATTAAAGTCAATATGCTTAAAACCAACAAAAAATTAAAATAAACCCATTTTCTTACATGTTAAAAAGTTTTCTAAAAAGGTCTTTTTACAATTTTACTTGTTTAAAATTTTCTAAAACTTGTTGGGCTTAGTTTTGTCCCTAATTGTTTTTCATTTTATTGAAGATATAATAATTTATTATCTTAAGATTCATTTTTGTTATAAGAAGCAGTTTTATCTTAAAGCAGTCAATGCATATATTTCCTTTTATAGGTAAAGTAAATATATGATTATTGTATTAGAATAATAATACAATTATTGCAGATAAATATTATTTACAAATTATTCTTTACTTTCTTATTCATATTCTTTTCATTATATCAAGCTTTCTCCTACCCATAATAGATAAATATAATTATAAATCTATCTTATTTTTATCAAAATCTTGTTTACTTTTTAAAGTTTCAAAAAAGGATATCAAATGTTTATTATCGCACTTTGACTTTAGAATGACATTTGATATTTTTATGGAGGACTTAAAATAAACGTTATTTCTCAAGATATAATGAAATGTGTTAGATTATGACTTCTATAGCTAGCAATTGTTTAGAAATAAAAAAGTTGTATATCAAGATTCCTGCCGCTTTTCTCTTTAATATAAATAAATGTATGTATATAAAATATAAATTTTTTTTTGTCTAAAGATCCCTGAAATTGGTTTTCTGAATTGATAATACTTTTCAGGTAAGATTAATAAATATCTTTGGGTTGTATTGTAGCCACCCAACTCCCCCCCCCCTTCCTCTAAAAGCTAGGATCAAGGCAACTAGTATTATACAATAAAGGTTTTGTTAGTCTATATAAAAGCTAGAAGTATATATACACTTTTATCTTTATAGTATAATTGAATAAGAGTCAATATACTGAAAGGTTGCTCAATAGAAGCAACCAATTAAGTTTTCAGCAAATTAACTTAATTCTTAAAATAAACATTATTTCTTATGTATGTTAAATTATAGTGTTGTAATCAAATAAGAATAAAGTAATTTTGACATTGAAATAAACTAAAGTTTTTCTAACTTATTTTTGACAAATTTGTTTTTATAACAGGATAACAAGAATATTTTCTTATATTTTATCAAATAACTTTTTAGCAATTTTAACCAATAAGATTTTAAGAAAAAAAAAATATGTCAGGTTAAGCAATTATGAAAGACATTTTTGGACTGGTATTTTGTTAAAATTCTTATGCAATTCTTTTCAAATTTGTTTTTTTGATTTGTCAGTAATAAATATAGATAACTGTTACATACACTTTGCTAAAGAACGAACAAACATACATAAATTATATAGTGCCCACACAGAGAAAAGTTCCTTCTTTCAAAGTGCATGACGTGAAACATATTCAAAGCAGTATTTTTTTTATATAACATGGTTTAATTTGTAAAACTGCAAATGATAAATATGACCTATTTTTGTCTATTTAAAGATTCCCTTTAAACACCTCCCCCTTTTTATATAAAGATGCTAATTCCCCCCCAACCCCAAGAGGATATAGGCAGTAAAAAAACCCTGCAGGGGGCACAATTTTCTAACACTTCTTTCTCATTTAGTCTTTAAAAAGGATTCAAACTGCATGGACATATATCTTTTTAACTCTTATTTTATACATCTTAATTAGAACTGATGATCTATTTTTATAGAGAAACATATGTATTCCACCAATAAATAGTTAAAAAAATTAAATGTGTTTATACATATAATAATAAAATAAATTATATATTAGTCGCATAAAATCATAGAATTGATGCATCCTATCCTTTGTATATAAGACTAGTAGAAAAGGGATGAGAATCAGTGTTTCATCTACACCACCAAAATTATATTTATGGTAATAACAATTATAGAGTCATTATTTTGAAAAAGACGATGACGTATTCCAACAACTTTGTTTAATAAATAGTGCATTTAGATAAGAAATGGATGATCCCTTCTACTTTGTTTAAATTTTTTTTTGTGGTTGGTGGGGCATTTTTTTCTAAAAAAAGCTTATAATTACCAAATTGACAGAAGTAATTTTCAGCAATAGATTCAGCAGTTACAGAGATCTTTAGATTACGGCAGACGTAAAGACAACGTTCTACTTTGTATCATAGATAAGGGGAAATTTTGCTGCTCTACCAATAATTTGCGTTTAGTTGTTGGTAATTTTGATTTGCGGGCTAGATCGAATACCTGGGAATCTTCTGTTGAGAATACAAAGAAGAAGAGTAGAATTAGGTGGTGTTCAAACCTATCCACAAAATCCATCAGAATCGAGAATAGCAACAAAAATATAAGAAGCTTTTAGCAGAAGCTTTACCAAAAGTTTCAAAAACCACAACCTTATAAAAACATTTTAAAACAACAACAGCGTAAAATTCTGCAATAATGCTTATTTCATTTTTTGCATTTAGCAACTTTCTCGGAATTGATTAACACTTAAAAAGGAAAAAAGAAGCATGCAAAAATAGAACAGTCAAAACTAATTTTGCAATCTGCAAAGAATTATGGCAAAATTTTTGCTTTCATTAAACTGATGTTTCAAAGAACTTTTCTTTTTTAAGCCCAAGATTTTTGCCTTCCCCTTCTGAATTTCTATATTCACATGACTAAGAAAAGAAGAGAAAATATTTCAGGGGGAGGTTTTTTTCTTAACTTTTTGATAACTCACATCCCCGCATTTTAGCTGTCCTTGGCCAATCTAAGCTCACTAGACAAATTGCACATTCCTTAAGGGGAGATAGCATTTATATCCATCCAAATAGAAAAAAGAACAATCTATAGTAATATGTCTATTGTCTCGACACCTGGAAATTATCAGGAATCTCAAGGGATAAGATAATAAATGATTAAAAGATGTACATTACAACATAATAAAGAAAGTTGTCTTCTTAAATAAAAATCATTTGCGGAAAAGTTTGGAGATTGCTTGTTTGTACATTCCAATCAATATTTTTAAAGTCCCAAACATTTTAATCCAAACATATAAGAATGAGAGAGCAAGTTTATAAAATTTTATAATTTATAGTCCGAAGTACCTTTCCCACCCTGGAAAATATAGAACAGGATTAATACCTCTAAATCTTTTAATCAACATCTAGATAACAATACCATACCATATCAAGATATACTTCACATTATCAAAAGATATACAGAAAAAAAGGTCAGTAAGAACCCAGAAGATGGTTAGGACAGGTTTTAGGCTAATTGACAAAGGGAATGTAACCTTCACAGTAATAATCCCCTGAAATTCACCAGTATTCCTCATATCGCTCATAAGAAATACAAATGAACTGTTTTAGTTTTAGAAGATGTTTCTATGCTTATTTTAGGTTTGGTTAATTTAAGCAAAGGTTGGAAGAGCAAAGCAAGGATAATTCCCCATTTGAATAGGTCCCAACAGTGTTAGTGGCTGAAATTAATAATAAGGCGAGAGGGCGTGTGTTTTTTTAGTGGTTATATCTATTGGTAGCACCTAAAACTTGTCAATACATTTCTGTTTTAAAGCTTTACTTTAAGGAATTGCTTCGTCCTTGATAAAATTAAAGTTGTATAAAATTGAGATTACATCCAAGTTAGTTCGTACTCAAATTTATGTAAATTATATGTAAAAGAAGCATTCAAAATCATCTCGTTAGAACATTTTAGAAAATTCAATTTTAATTGGATTAAGCCTGTGAGGTTTCCATCAAAGATACAGGAGTGATCTTAATTTCAAGTTGAAAGGTTCTAATTTTGATGTTTGATTGAACTGTCTGTTTGTCGTTAATGCATAATTTTTAGTTTATCCGTTAAGATCTCGCTTACGACTGAAACAATTTCTCTAACTAAGGAAGACTTTATTAAGGTTCTTTTTCATCTCCTTAGTCTAAAATTTGAAATACCCTTTGAGACTAAAGGCGAATCAGCTAGTATGTTAAATAATAGTTATTTCTTTCATCGTATTATAAACAGCTTTCCGCGGATATAGAATGTACAATTATAAAATTAAAACCAGTTTTTTAGCCCCAAGGTGCCAAGGCTTAGAATGTGGAATAAAGAATTTGTAAATGTTGACAAAGTATGCCAGGAATCTGGATTAAATCCTATAAGCTACCATACACTAAACAACACCCCCCACCCCCAACCAAATGGTAGTTTTTCTAAACCAGGGTAAAACTTAGGAAATTGTCTTAATGTCATGCTTGGCTTATGCAATGACCCTTTGCCAAACTTAACATAAGCTTATAAATCCTAGCAAATTAATCTATGACTTACTTTTCCTTATATTCATATTTTCTATTCAAATATAATAATGAAGAGTTGGGGTTTTCTTTGCTTCACTGGGTGCATGAAGGGCTCACAAATTATTTTCTCTCACAGCTCTGGGACAAAATGGTACTGGTATTATATTTATGTTTATCTACATAAAATATACAAACTAATAAGAATATAGACATAGGGTTTCCTACATACATTAATGCAAATGTCTATTGTCTATTCTGTAGAAAATTGTAATCTTAAGTTAATATTCTTAATTTGTGGACTACAATTCTTTTAATTTTAAATGTAACAGTGAATGAAATAAATTTAAATGTAACTTTCTCTTATAATTTTCAAAATTTACTGAAATCATTTTAAACCTTCTCAATGTTTCATTCCTTACCTTTGATATTCATCATAACTGTACTTGGTTAAAAAAAATTATGGTCTAATAATCTTCTTTAATTATTTATCCACCTATCTCATATCTAATGTTGTGTCCCAAACATTGCTGAAAAGAATAATGAAGAAATGCTTTTAGTTATGGACAAGAATTTATAATTATGTACACACATTGTATCATACTTAAAATACAATTATCATGTTTCTAAGTACAATTATTAAACCATGCGGAATGGCTAGGTTAATGTGAGTTCTGCATAGGTCTTTTATGAACATTTTGACAATTTTAAGCTACCAAGAAAGTAAAGTGAAAAAGGCCTGTCTAATTATCCAATTGTCTGTCTAGATGAAGCTTAAGATATTGCTGACATCCACTGAAGAAAATTGGCTCTAATTTTTAGTGAATACCCCTATTGGTCATACTATGGTTTGGGGCTATTTCTTGTGGGTGGCCCACCCCCTTCACTTAAAAATATGAAAGGTAGTGCATAAAATAACAAATATGTATTGCAGTGCAGAGATTACGGCAAAAGGTGTCTGGTTTTGTATTGATCCTTTGATGGTTTTAGGCCATTTTGATTGCTTCATGAGTCAAAATCTATATTGGATTGAGTTGTCACATGAGAAAGATGAATGTAAAAATTTCACTAGTTACTTAGTTATGTTGCAGATCTATACAGATTATCCATTTAGTGGGAAAAAGGAACTGGGTAGGTAAGAGTAAAAACAGGTCTAAAAATAAAATAGATTTCATTGCGACAAAGTATTAATCTTCACATATCCATTTCTTCTGCCTCCCCTGCTGTATGAGAAAAACAACTGGGAATGATAAATTAAAGATGTTTGCAGGAGTACTCAAGTAATTTTTGTCAGTGAAGCAACTCTATAAGTGACTTCGTCTGTCTGTATTGTACTTTTATGTGTCTAAATGAAATTTTTTCTATTTTTCTCTATCTATCTTCCTTGTGTCCCCCCTTTCTCTATATATTTCTTTTCCATTTCTCCAATGTTCTATTTTTCATACTAGTGGCAACGCCCCTAGAGACCCTACCACTTTAAATTGTAGATTTAAAAAGAAATATCCGTTCAGTGGTTAGCGAGAGCCATCGGTACAGACAGACAGATATCCTGTATATATAAGATATAAGAATTATCTAATTTTTAGCTTATCAAAAGCTTCTATTAGATTATTCACCCTTGTTTCTATAAAAATGATCTATTATGATAGAAAAGGAAATCTAGAAATGATGTTTTGTCATTTGTGTAACAGATCATTTCATTAATTTTGTTTCTACTTTTTCTTTATATTATTGTATTTATTGCATTTAGCAATTCACAATCAGCAAAAAAATAAAAATAAATTTTAAAATATAAAAGCATAAATAACTTAATTTAATTTCTAAACCAGCCATGCCTAGAAAGAAAGAGGACAATGAACTGAATATTATACTAGTCCCTAACGTTTTATAATAACATTTTCTTATTGGTTTGCTCAATAACTTTGGGGACTTAAGTTAATTTTGATGGGTTGATTCATTAAGTTAGATATTCAAACGTTTCAACCACTAATTTTGATATATAGAAGGGGTGATTAGTGTATCATCATTTGTGATGTACATCTATTTGTTGACCATTGTCTTATCCCTTTAGATCCCTGAGCCATGCCACTATAAATATTAAGAGTTTAACTTTTCTATGCAAAGTTATTTGATTTTCATGTTAGAAAAGAATAAAAAGTTTCAACACATACTGTGTTAAATTCTGTATCATGGAATGAAAGTAAATTAAAACCTATTTTATTGAGGAGAACGTCAGGCTGACGTAAACCATAACAAACAGTTAGTCAAAATAAGACTAGGTTTATTTTTAAAATATTAATTTATCATTATATGTTGAGACTTTTTGTTTATAAACATTGAAAATGAATAATTTAGCTACTCTATAGTAGAATTTATCTGTATTTCTATCTTTCTTGCTCAACTTAAATTGTTTGTGTAAGACTTATATCTACATAATATGAATTGAGATATTCAACTGTATTACTGCTAGTAATAAATCATCTCAACTTTTTTTGTTGCGAAATTTGGATATAATCATCCTTGTTTAAAAATTAAAATTTAAGCGTCCACCCTGTCACACTTTTATGAATATTTGATGCGGCTTCTGAGGTTTTGAAATTGTTTCACCGTACACACTCTAAATGTTTATTAAAGTAATACAACACTCAATAAAATATACATTTAAAAGAACAATATGTTAATAAGTAGCGTAGCTATAAAATTTAAAAGAAATAATGTTAAATTGTCAACTTTTGACAAAAAAAATTATAAATGTATAAATACAACGTTGGACTGCTTATTACACACAAGTCCCCAAAGTTTTATAATACATTTTTCTTATTCGTTGGCCTAACAACATTGGGGACTTTTAACGAATTTTGATTGGTTGGTTTATTAAATTGTGTGTCCATACGTTTCAACCACTAATTGTAATCTACAGTAGTGTTAATTTTGTATATCTTCATTGGGGATTTACATTAATTTATTGGCCCCAAAAAATTATTATTACAGGTTGTGAGAGATGTACTTTGTAAAACAATTCATAGATATTCAGTTATAGAGTAACTATGCTGCTAAAAAGCAAGGTATTTAGTAATGAAAATGTGAAATATAATTAATATTTGTTTCGAGTGCAAGGAAAACGAAGACCATAGGAATTAAAAATGATATTGTCCTCCTAAGTTTATAAACTCGTTCTTTTATTCTTTAGTATCAAATAGTATCTTTCCAACTCTAAGGGATATTTTTGTTTACCACAATTAAGTGGTGCATTTATTTATCATCCGTTGCCCTATCCCCTAAGATCCATGGTGATATGGGAATGCTAATTGTTGAGTGGGTTGTATGGTTGTGTGTTCGGAATTTTTATGACATGGCACAGTCTACAACTAATTATGGAATGGAACATTAACAATTATTTATATTTATTTCTTCACTTTATACCAATAAAAGACAAACATTAACAAATTTATAAAAATAATAATAAAGCCATTATAGTCAATTTCTTACTTAAAAGAAATGTACTGTAGATTTCAAACAATTGGTTAGGTTATTTTTGTTTTTGCAGAGCTATTTTTGAAATCCCTTACTATATATATAATTTCTTTTTTTATGGTTAAGAAACAGTTTCTATAGCGTAACTGAAGCATATTCTAAAAATATTTAATTGTTTTTCTCGTATTCATTCGAATCCGGTGGATAGGAACCACGGGGCTAAAAAAACTGGTTTTAATCTTATGATTGTACATTTTTATATTCGTAGAAAGCCGTTTATAATACAATGCTAGACATAGTTTTTTCGTATGGATGAGAACCGGTTCCTATCCACCGGATTCGAATGAATACGAGAATAGTTATTTCTCGTATCGTATTATAAACGGCTTTCCGCGGATATAGAATGTACAATTATAAGATTAAAACTAGTTTTTTAGCCCCGTGGTGCCGAAGGCACCGGCTAAAAAAACTAGTTTTAATCTTATGATTGTACATTTCTATATTCGTAGAAAACTGGATATAATACAATGCTAGACATAGTTTTTTCGTATGGATGAGAACCGGTTCCTATCCACCGGATTCGAATGAATACGAGAATAGTTATTTCTCGCATCGTATTATAAACGGCTTTCCGCGGATATAGAAAGTACAATTATGAGATTAAAACTAGTTTTTTTAGCCCCGAGGTGCCGAAGGCACTGGCTAAAAAAACTGGTTTTAATATTATGATTGTACATTTCTATATTCGTAGAAAGCTGGATATAATACGATGCTAGACATAGTTTTTTCGTATGGATGAGAACCGGTTCCTATCCACCGGATTCGAATAAATACGAGAATAGTTATTTCTCGTATCGTATTATAAACGGCTTTCCGCGGATATAGAATGTACAATTATAAGATTAAAACTAGTTTTTTTAGCCCCGTGGTTCCTATCCACCGGATTCGAATGAATACGAGAAAAACAATTAAATATTTTTAGAATATGCTTCAGTTACGCTATAGAAACTGTTTCTTAACCATAAAAAAAGAAATTATATATATAGTAAGGGATTTCAAAAATAGCTCTGCAAAAACAAAAATAACCTAACCAATTGTTTGAAATCTACAGTACATTTCTTTTAAGTAAGAAATTGACTATAATGGCTTTATTATTATTTTTATAAATTTGTTAATGTTTGTCTTTTATTGGTATAAAGTGAAGAAATAAATATAAATAATTGTTAATGTTCCATTCCATAATTAGTTGTAGACTGTGCCATGTCATAAAAATTCCGAACACACAACCATACAACCCACTCAACAATTAGCATTCCCATATCACCATGGATCTTAGGGGATAGGGCAACGGATGATAAATAAATGCACCACTTAATTGTGGTAAACAAAAATATCCCTTAGAGTTGGAAAGATACTATTTGATACTAAAGAATAAAAGAACGAGTTTATAAACTTAGGAGGACAATATCATTTTTAATTCCTATGGTCTTCGTTTTCCTTGCACTCGAAACAAATATTAATTATATTTCACATTTTCATTACTAAATACCTTGCTTTTTAGCAGCATAGTTACTCTATAACTGAATATCTATGAATTGTTTTACAAAGTACATCTCTCACAACCTGTAATAATAATTTTTTTGGGGCCAATAAATTAATGTAAATCCCCAATGAAGATATACAAAATTAACACTACTGTAGATTACAATTAGTGGTTGAAACGTATGGACACACAATTTAATAAACCAACCAATCAAAATTCGTTAAAAGTCCCCAATGTTGTTAGGCCAACGAATAAGAAAAATGTATTATAAAACTTTGGGGACTTGTGTGTAATAAGCAGTCCAACGTTGTATTTATACATTTATAATTTTTTTTGTCAAAAGTTGACAATTTAACATTATTTCTTTTAAATTTTATAGCTACGCTACTTATTAACATATTGTTCTTTTAAATGTATATTTTATTGAGTGTTGTATTACTTTAATAAACATTTAGAGTGTGTACGGTGAAACAATTTCAAAACCTCAGAAGCCGCATCAAATATTCATAAAAGTGTGACAGGGTGGACGCTTAAATTTTAATTTTTAAACAAGGATGATTATATCCAAATTTCGCAACAAAAAAAGTTGAGATGATTTATTACTAGCAGTAATACAGTTGAATATCTCAATTCATATTATGTAGATATAAGTCTTACACAAACAATTTAAGTTGAGCAAGAAAGATAGAAATACAGATAAATTCTACTATAGAGTAGCTAAATTATTCATTTTCAATGTTTATAAACAAAAAGTCTCAACATATAATGATAAATTAATATTTTAAAAATAAACCTAGTCTTATTTTGACTAACTGTTTGTTATGGTTTACGTCAGCCTGACGTTCTCCTCAATAAAATAGGTTTTAATTTACTTTCATTCCATGATACAGAATTTAACACAGTATGTGTTGAAACTTTTTATTCTTTTCTAACATGAAAATCAAATAACTTTGCATAGAAAAGTTAAACTCTTAATATTTATAGTGGCATGGCTCAGGGATCTAAAGGGATAAGACAATGGTCAACAAATAGATGTACATCACAAATGATGATACACTAATCACCCCTTCTATATATCAAAATTAGTGGTTGAAACGTTTGAATATCTAACTTAATGAATCAACCCATCAAAATTAACTTAAGTCCCCAAAGTTATTGAGCAAACCAATAAGAAAATGTTATTATAAAACGTTAGGGACTAGTATAATATTCAGTTCATTGTCCTCTTTCTTTCTAGGCATGGCTGGTTTAGAAATTAAATTAAGTTATTTATGCTTTTATATTTTAAAATTTATTTTTATTTTTTTGCTGATTGTGAATTGCTAAATGCAATAAATACAATAATATAAAGAAAAAGTAGAAACAAAATTAATGAAATGATCTGTTACACAAATGACAAAACATCATTTCTAGATTTCCTTTTCTATCATAATAGATCATTTTTATAGAAACAAGGGTGAATAATCTAATAGAAGCTTTTGATAAGCTAAAAATTAGATAATTCTTATATCTTATATATACAGGATATCTGTCTGTCTGTACCGATGGCTCTCGCTAACCACTGAACGGATATTTCTTTTTAAATCTACAATTTAAAGTGGTAGGGTCTCTAGGGGCGTTGCCACTAGTATGAAAAATAGAACATTGGAGAAATGGAAAAGAAATATATAGAGAAAGGGGGGACACAAGGAAGATAGATAGAGAAAAATAGAAAAAATTTCATTTAGACACATAAAAGTACAATACAGACAGACGAAGTCACTTATAGAGTTGCTTCACTGACAAAAATTACTTGAGTACTCCTGCAAACATCTTTAATTTATCATTCCCAGTTGTTTTTCTCATACAGCAGGGGAGGCAGAAGAAATGGATATGTGAAGATTAATACTTTGTCGCAATGAAATCTATTTTATTTTTAGACCTGTTTTTACTCTTACCTACCCAGTTCCTTTTTCCCACTAAATGGATAATCTGTATAGATCTGCAACATAACTAAGTAACTAGTGAAATTTTTACATTCATCTTTCTCATGTGACAACTCAATCCAATATAGATTTTGACTCATGAAGCAATCAAAATGGCCTAAAACCATCAAAGGATCAATACAAAACCAGACACCTTTTGCCGTAATCTCTGCACTGCAATACATATTTGTTATTTTATGCACTACCTTTCATATTTTTAAGTGAAGGGGGTGGGCCACCCACAAGAAATAGCCCCAAACCATAGTATGACCAATAGGGGTATTCACTAAAAATTAGAGCCAATTTTCTTCAGTGGATGTCAGCAATATCTTAAGCTTCATCTAGACAGACAATTGGATAATTAGACAGGCCTTTTTCACTTTACTTTCTTGGTAGCTTAAAATTGTCAAAATGTTCATAAAAGACCTATGCAGAACTCACATTAACCTAGCCATTCCGCATGGTTTAATAATTGTACTTAGAAACATGATAATTGTATTTTAAGTATGATACAATGTGTGTACATAATTATAAATTCTTGTCCATAACTAAAAGCATTTCTTCATTATTCTTTTCAGCAATGTTTGGGACACAACATTAGATATGAGATAGGTGGATAAATAATTAAAGAAGATTATTAGACCATAATTTTTTTTAACCAAGTACAGTTATGATGAATATCAAAGGTAAGGAATGAAACATTGAGAAGGTTTAAAATGATTTCAGTAAATTTTGAAAATTATAAGAGAAAGTTACATTTAAATTTATTTCATTCACTGTTACATTTAAAATTAAAAGAATTGTAGTCCACAAATTAAGAATATTAACTTAAGATTACAATTTTCTACAGAATAGACAATAGACATTTGCATTAATGTATGTAGGAAACCCTATGTCTATATTCTTATTAGTTTGTATATTTTATGTAGATAAACATAAATATAATACCAGTACCATTTTGTCCCAGAGCTGTGAGAGAAAATAATTTGTGAGCCCTTCATGCACCCAGTGAAGCAAAGAAAACCCCAACTCTTCATTATTATATTTGAATAGAAAATATGAATATAAGGAAAAGTAAGTCATAGATTAATTTGCTAGGATTTATAAGCTTATGTTAAGTTTGGCAAAGGGTCATTGCATAAGCCAAGCATGACATTAAGACAATTTCCTAAGTTTTACCCTGGTTTAGAAAAACTACCATTTGGTTGGGGGTGGGGGGTGTTGTTTAGTGTATGGTAGCTTATAGGATTTAATCCAGATTCCTGGCATACTTTGTCAACATTTACAAATTCTTTATTCCACATTCTAAGCAAAGATTGCATAATAGAATAATTCTATTTACAGCATAACAATTTTATTCTTTTAATCTTTTCAGTAAGGGTAAATATAAACTAAACCTTAAAAATGATATGAAGATTAATAACAAGGACAATTATATCAATAAGGAAGCAGCAATAATAAGCCAATAATACTTAAAGATGAATAAAACATTATTTGTATGCTAAAAGTTTTTGCAAAATTAAATAAAAAATAGACATTTTTCTTGGGTATTACAACAATCTGCATTTTAATCTGCTTTTATTTAGAGCAGTTATAGAATAAAATATGATTAATGGGGCATGCTTTGGTTGTAGAAAAGGTATGATTCCAAAAATGAATACCTAATATAGTATGATAAAAAAATGTTTCATATTTATAAGATTTGGAGAGAAAATAAAAGCAAACATTAAAAGAGGAACACAGATAGATAGATACATTAAGATATTCATTAAGATAGAGGGAGAGGGAATTAAATAGATAGATACATAGAAGGAGAGAAAATTACTGTTAGTGAAAAAAAGATATTCTTAAAAGAGCAAGCTTTTGCAGTTGATTGCTAATTTTTCCTTTGTCTGAAGATAGACAGGCAAAGAGAATGATAGATAGATAAATGGATAAATTGATAGTGAAAGAAGTAGAGAGATGATCTGAAGGTTAAAGAGAGAGGAGATGAGGTAGGTAGATAAGAAGAGAAACCAGATAGATAGATAGAAATGAGAGGAGGTATTGCTAGCAGACAATTGTATTAATCACCTTGGCCCAGAAGTAAATAATTAAAAGCATTAAGGTAAGTACTACATAGTACCAGATAACAGGAGGGGAGATTAAGAATTCTGCTAAATCTTGGTGATATTAATACATTTCCAGAAAAAATAGCTATGACTTCATGGTAGATAGATGTTTCTGAAAGCAACGATTAATGTTGGTCATAAAGTCAAGTAAATATTAAAACATAATCTCTTAAAACATCAGGTTTTTGCAATTTTTCTTTTATGCCTTTAAGTATTAATACAGAAAAATACAGAATAGTTTGTCAGCCTTTATAAGGACTTCTAAGGGGGAGTGGTGATATTTTTATATTGGGGCGATCTCTCATTTTTTAGCTTTAAAAAAAATTAAATTTTTACTAAATTTTGATTGGGTTGTACAAACCTCCAGTATGAACTTTCTAACCAACGATTTTGTTTATCATAATTGAGGGTACATTAATATATCTTATCCCTTAAAATCCCTGGTTATTTTTAGCTTGACAACTTTTTTTTCGGTATCCACCCTGTATCTTAAATTGTCAAATAAGAGGAAATGGAAGTTAGAAAATAGAAAGGAAGGGATATTTCAATTTAAAGAATATTTTAAATTTTGTTCAAATTTTGTGCTCTAGTGCACTTAATCATCAAAAGGTTTGAAATTAATTGTAAGTTAGACTTTACAATAGCATTTGACATACAGAACTTTAATTCTGTTAAATGTACATAGATATAAAGTAAAGAGTCCGCTGGTTGTCAAGGAGGTGTCGAGTTCAAGTGTGTCACACTAGTGAAGATGAAATTTGTGTATGCTGCTGTTATGTCAAGCAAGTGACATCAATAGCAAGAAGAATATTAGCTGGCCTACCATTATAAAATGTGCTGAAATGGGTTGTTTGTTAGATAAGACTACTGATATAAAGCTTGAATTCGAAGATTTTTTTGAGATAAATAAGAGGCAAGTAAACATATTCAGACTGAATGGATATATTGAACAATGAGTGTGTATGTGTATGTTTGTGTGTGAGAGAATGCTTGCTGTTCCTAACCAAAATGTTACAAGGGATTTAGGAAATACTCTTGATGCACACAATAGATGCCCTATAATTACAGTTTCTTCTTTGTACTTTTTATACTTTGTAATAAGGACAGATTTGTCCAAAAATATCATACAATAGATGCCTTATCAATAGAGTTTCATTTTAGTACTTTTTACACTATGTAACAAGGATAAGTTTGTTCAAAAGCAGCTTATACCAACAACGAAATAATTTTTTTTAAAATCACAAAACCTATTTGTGGTTTTCAGCTGTCGTTGGGGGGCAACACATAGTTCAAATAATGACCTTTTTAACTGCCCCCTCTCCCCCCCCCCCCAAATATTATTTTAAATTTATTTCGCTTGTTGGATATACATTATAACTGGTGCAAAAGCAGCATTAGAAACTAAACTTTGAAAATTTTTGTCTTTATTCTGAAGCATATTAAACCTGATTAATGCCTCAAGGATGATCATTTCAGCAATATTTCAATGATTAAGTAATTTTAAAGTCATCTGATTTTAAAGTCATAAGCTGCAGACAATCAACTGTTTTTTTGCGACAATTTTATCTTGTCCTAAGTTCTATCTTGCAAAGTAATCATTTGCGCTTGTTATATGCAAAATATAGGCTTGACACTGTTTGAAAATAGTCTGAATATAGTAATTGAATATTATTATCCTTTTTAAAGAATTTAGATATCAATGTTTTAATTTGGGCAACATATCTGCTTGAATAACAGACAAAATAGCTCTTTTCGTTATACTGATATGATTATGGAGACCATAATTACTTTTGTCGCAATTTGTAAAAAAATAACATTGTATGTTATGTAATTAAAATAATTCTAAGATAATTTATAAGAGCAGCTTCGTTCTTGGTCTGCTTTGTAATGCAGTACAACTTAGGAAATGTAAAGAAGTTTATCTATCTTCTTTACAACAACAACAGAACAACTTAACCCCACTCTCTCTCTCTCTCTCTCTCTCTCTCTCTCTCTCTCTCTCTCTCTCTTCTCTCTCTCTCTCTCTCTCTCTCTCTCTCTCTCTCTCTCTCTCTCTCTCTTTCCCTCTCTCTCATTCTCATTCTTTTGAAAATGGTATTATTTCATTACAATTTAGATTAAGACCAGAATTATAATGAATTTGAACTCATAGCATTATGGTTTAAACAATGCTTTTAGTTTATAAATATAATTTACAAAATAAGTTAACATTTTTCTGTTTAATTTTAATTCCTTTTAACAATTGAAATGTTTTTTGACTGCTTTTTATAGAAAAATTGATTCTTTTAAATTCTTGTAATATTAAACGATTTTTATTTAATAGAATTATTTGCTCCTAGTTTTCCGCCAGTTAAAATGACTAATATTTGGGGAAAATATATAGTGGTAAAAAATAAAAGTATTTCTTATTTATAAGGCGAAAAAATGGAAGCAATTCAATTGTTTCTCAGATGAAATATAAATACAAAAAAAAATATTTAGTGACATAAAGATAAGATAATCTGACTAAAAACAAAAAACGCATGCAACTAAAAGAGATAAATCATGCATCTATTACTAAAAAGGCAAAACAGAATTTTTTTTCAATTAAAAAAAAGAGATTTTAAAAAAGATTTATTAATATAAAATCTGTTTTACCCTTTAACCCTACATTAAGTCAAAACATAAATATTATGAATATTGCACTCACAAAAGTGCAAAGGTATTTAAAAATTGATTTTAATTTATTCCTTTAAAGTAATAAATAATTTCAAATACTTAACCCTAGCTTTCATGGTATTCATTTTAAATTTTATTTTCTGCTGTACTATTGATTTTTTATGAAATCCTCAGAATAAATATAAATAAATAGAAGCAAACATTAAATACTGGTATACTGTTTGATTTTGTGGAGATAAATGAAAAGCAATATATTTCCCCCCTAGTAAATATACAAGAAATACATACATACATATTTGTATATAAGATTGGCAAACAAAATAGCCATCCAAAACTTGCAACTGTAAAAAATTTTGAAGAAAAATATTTTTATTCAATATAGGTTAGCAGCTTTTTTACTTGGTAAAAACCTATTTGGTCTCTACTTTTTGTACTAGTGAAATCATTATCAAAATAAAATACATTATTTTGCTTTATTTTATGCTAAATGGTTGTCTAGAAGAAATATAAGACCAAAAAGATGAAAATCAAATATTTTTTCCTCAAATTTTTTTTTGCAGTGTTATTCATTATCCTATGTTGCTACTTGTGTTGTATACTTCCCTCCTTCGTGGAGTGTCTTTACATCATTCATCCACCATATGCAAGGATACAGGGAGGGGTGAATGGACTTACAAATGTCTTTTTAAATTGACCATTGGAATTTTGCAATTCATACAGCATTCCTGAAGTAATAATTTGCCTCCAACTTTCCAATTGAAAATTAAATTTATGTTTATTTATTATTTATTTTATCTTTGTTTAGAACAATAACAGCATAATCTTCCTTTTATAAGACCCCCAAACACTAAAAAAAAGTATTTAAATTTGTCAGGATTGTTTAGTGGTATATCTTTTACATTTATAAAAAGAAAGGATCAGTTCGATGAATAGTACCAATATTTCTTGTATGTTTGACTGGAGGTAATGTCAAAGGCAAATTATTTTTTTCAATGAAATATAAAATAAACTAATTGGAAATTCGTAGTCCATTTACCCCTCCCTGTGCTCCCTGGATGCATCCCTCTCCAGGTTTAATTACCTGAGTCAACATCTGAACAAATATTCGTGTGTTGAACAGTGGCGGGGGGAGCTGCCAGGTATGCCTGCTCGCTGCAGGACTCCCTGGAGCACCCGGAGGACGGGCTCTTCACTTTCTTGGCCATGAAGCATCGTGGCATACTGTGCTAGCTGGGCTAGTGGACCGTTACCAGGGGATTTTTCTGGCCTACAGATAAAGTTGCGGTGATCGGGGTTGTCACGTGTCCTCCTGTTGATATATATTTATGCTAAAGTTCTTGTATGCTTGTAAAGAATATCAATTTTGATTGAAATGCCAACAGGCGAACACGTTTACAGTTAATACAAACATACACATAGGCCAATGTTGATCATATAGAAGCTGTGCAACATATGATCAAACATGGAACAAATATTTGGGGATATGATATTAAGATTCATATAGATAGAGGGTGGTTCAGTATGGGCAGGTTAAATAAATACAATTAGCATTCCACATCTAACACTCATCTCATATCAAATAAAATAAAGTAAATGATATATTGGTGCTGAATAGTTGGGCAATAACAAGGTCTTCTTTCTTACCACAGATTTAATTGTTCTTGTTTAAGCCACAATTTTTTTATATAATTTTTTTCTAGTCTAGTGCCCAACTTTGATGCCAAAATATTTTAGCCAAACTAAACTTTCCAATTTATTATAGTATAGACATTTATACACATCGAACATCAATATTAAGACAAACTAGGTTCACATTTAAGGCTTTTAATATAATTATTGTATTACGATTTTTTTTATTAATTTTTGTATCTATGATATTATCACTCACTTGTTTGTTAGCATGTCACTCATGCTTTTATAGTTCACATGGTTGGCTTCATCTGGTGCAGCTACTCATTCTCTTCATTTTTCTGTACTGTCAGCTGGTTGGTACTGCAGCTCAGCTGTTGATCCAACACTATCCAGCAACAGTGAGCTCAGCTGTTTTACAAATGGCAAGGTATAATCTGATGCATACAGCTAAATTTCAGCTGCCTGGCACACTATCAGACAAACTAATGTTCAAGTTTTGAAGATATGGTAGTGTATGTGTGTGTGTGTGTGTATGGGAAGGGTATATAGTAGTGTGGGTAGGTGCTTATCGACAATATATATCTCACTCTACATATATATATATAATTCATATATGTATATATAAGCTCACTCTTTAACTTTCTCACATTGTAAAGCCTTGGCTTGTTTCTAAACTTATCTCTGTGTATATGTATGTATGTGTGTGTGAATGCAAGTGGTTTAAATGGTTGATCCGTGGATGGTTGTCTGTGGGGTTCTGAGCGGCAACTGGAGGCTGCCTGGGTATAAATACTTGGCGGCTATATACCATATCCACTCTCTCTATCTCTCTCTCTCTCTCTGTGTGTAGAAGAGGCCTGGGTCGGAACAATATAATATTCGTACGTAGGGCCGAGGGTTAGAAACACAAATTTAACAACGTGCTTCCCGAACTCAAAATTGGATAGGAAGATAGGAAAGTTGGATGGGCTGATATAGAGAGATTTGTGGGTGAGGGTGGGTACATATAGATATTATATATATTGGGATGGCGGGTGCATACACCCTTGTGTTTCTATCCCGGCCCTATATTGTACATCTGTATCCATCCATCCCTTACTAAACCTTCTCTTTACACTGGGTCAGAAAACAAAATAAGTTTAAACTCAGAATTGGACTGAAAATTGCTCTAGTGCCCCAAGTTTTATATGTACGTTATGTTATTTTTTGGATTCATAATTGTTGATACTTTTGTTTAAATAGCAGTGTCCAAACTTTCTAAATAATCTTAAACTAGAAGTATTTTTGTAAATCATCATTGGGCATGTATATCAATTTATCATCTATTGTTTTATCTTTTAGGACCCTTGAATCGTTTCAAAACCAAAGACAATCATATTCGAATGAAGTTTGCCTGTAAAAAATTAGAATTTAAAATATATTTCATGATCCAGTATTTAACGTATTCCATGACATTTGCAAAGCATTTGATTAAATTAGTACTGGCAGTTTCTAACAAAATGATACTATAAATGGGGGTTGTTTTCATATTTGACAATGGGTTGATTAGAATGGATAGTTACAGAAGTATCACAGTAGAATTTCTGGTTTATCCCACCCATTCTCAGAAGAAAACTATTTTGTTTAAAAACCAAAATAAACTTGTTTTGAATTTTTTTCCCAATTGTCTGCTAGTATTTGTATTGGTTAGTTCAGTAAGAGTCGTCTGCTTTGGCAATAATTGTTTTAGCGGCATTCTTTGCGCTGGTACCCAAAGTCTTTGAAATTTTCCAAAATAATAAAAGTTGCATGTGTTCTGGTACCCAAAGTCCAAGACTGTCAGAAATAAGAATTTTAGATCCATTATCCCCTCCCTTCCTCCCTGGTTAAAAGCAGGCTATTAAACTGACTCTACACTCATAATTCTATTCAAAAGTAATTTCATTTGCTTTAACTTCTGATGATTATTATCCCAGTGTGTTTACTAAACCCTCTCTCTAAAACAATTCCATCAGAGTAACTTGAATTCTGGCTCAGGCTGCATTATTCTAAATAATCAGGTATCTAAAGGGATAAGACAATTGCCGATAAATTGATGATATAATGTTAATACACAAAATTACTCCTTCTGTAGATTACAATTAATATTTGAAACGTAATTAATGAACCAACCTATCAAAATTCAATAAAAGTACCCTAAGATTTCTAGACTAAGGGATAAGAAAACGTTATTATAAAATTTTGGGGACTGGTGTAATAAACAGCTCAATGTACCCCTTCCTCCCTGCTAATATATACAATAAATAACATCAGCTTAATTATTTATACCTATTGAATAAGAAACGAATAAAATAAGCTTTTTACCTTTTTAAATGTAGTACCAATATTAAAAGCGTTTGGAGTGGGGGTGTCAACACCTTCCTTAAAATTGAAATTAGAAAGGGCTGCCTTTATCATTTTGCCCCCTGACAAAACCCTGTGCGTCTAACTGACTGAATGATTTTAATTAATATAGAGTTGATTAGGTTGATAACACAATCCGCAAGGGTTAAGAAAATATACCTATGTAGCGTTTAATATTATATTCAGTTGTAAATTGAGTGGATTAAAAAATACATTAAAATGAAATAACATTTTATCTGCCTAACTAAGTAAACAAGTATGCATTTGTTTTCTTAGGAGGGGATGGGAGGGATGAATGCAATGGCAAGAGGCATGGGGGCCGGGCATGCAGGAGGATGATAGCTTACCTAACCTGGATACATGTTGTAGCACCATACTCAACATGAATACTAGTTGCACAGGTGTTCTTTCATTACAACATTTTATACAAATAATTATAATTAATTTTTTATGATCAGTGAAGTTTGAATATCTGCTCTATAATTTACTTTGTCCGTTTTATCATTCATGATTTCATCGTATTTCATTACCTACGGATGTTGTCATCCTTGTTTATTCCTAATCAGAAGAAAGAAAGTATATGTGTGGTATCAACAAAACATTGATGTATAGAGGAATTAGATAAATAGAGAGAAATAAGTAAAGAGGGTTAGGATAAAAGTTTTCCCAAATGGGGGAAACTTTATAGCTCAATGAGTTCCCCCTTCTTCAAGTGTATCATCATTTCCGTCTAGATATCTAGAGTTTTTTTTCCACCATCAAAATCAAGAAAGCAAATGGTGCTTTCCACTCAAACATTTATCCCTCCAAGAACCTATCAATACGGCCGGGGTCTTATCCCTGCGGGGCTTTTCTAAACTGTTTCAATCTAACCTAATATAAGCATTAAAAAACATGTAAAAATTATTCTATTCGGTAGTCATTTCAAATATATTAAAAATTCACAGGAGAGACAGAGCATTGAACTGCTATATACTAGAACATTAAGGTTTTAAAACACCTTTTTATACAGATGCTAAAATTATAATGTTTTAGTGTTTATGTAGTCCTCATATGTTTACTATTAGGTGGTTATAGTTTGTTTTTATTGTGGAAATAATGGTACACCCCTTCTTGCATCTAAATTGTGTATTGTTGATTTAAAGTTGACATCAAAGAAAGCGTTCTCTTCAAACCAGAGAGGGGTTATTTCATGTAAATAAAAACTATTTTGCTTTTTATTTTTTGTTAATTAAATCTATTTGTTATGCTATTATATGATGTTATTGTAATCTCATAAATTAAATTATAATAATAAAACTGAACGTTTTTTTGGAATGGAATTATTTTTGTAAAATAATCTTTTCAGGTGTCTCCATAATACAAAAAAAGTATTTCCAGACTGTAAAATATGGTGTGACTTTAACTTTAGCTTTTGAGATATAATCAGATGTTAATTTTGTAGATTTATTATAACTCTCTTGATTTTAACAAAAAGTATTTTAAAGACAGCTTTTATATAGAAGTAACTTGTAGAGTCAGGTAATGTATGGTCTTTTAAAGCTTTTTGTAATAAGACCAGGTTTTGAAGGTATAGTTTGATTATAACCTTCTCCCTAACTCTAACTATATACAGCATGACCCTCAAAAAAGTATTTTTAAGCATCTGCAGCCCTTATTTCTCAATGAATTATAAAAAAATGCATATGTCCTTGTTCTCCATAGTATTCCACATAAGTAGATATAAAAATATTTTTTTTACCTCCATTAACACTGGAGATTTTTAGAGCTAAAGTTTTGAAAAAGTGACTGAGGAAAAAGTAACTTTTAACATGAAACGACTTTTTTAGCAAAATTAAGGTAGAAATCCTTTTATTTTTGTTACTAGCAGAAACTTTATACAAAAATGAAATAAAAAATTTAGTTTTTGAGTAAAAAGCATTTTTTTACACATATTTTTTGAGTCTTTTTAGTTTAATGATATTTTGAAAAACTTACTTATTAGGCAAAATTGTTTAAGATTAAAAAACCAAATAAATCTTTATGAATATAGCAGGAAAATTGTTTTTGTTTCACAATCCTAACTTTAACAACAAAAAAGTTATAAAGAAAATAAAATTAAAACATAATGATTTTTTAGTCTAAAAAGCTTAATTAACCCCCTATTAAGTGATTAAGATGTCAAAAAAGGGGGCGGAGCAACTGTCATAATTAATCCTTTTCTCAAATAAGGGTTAATAAATAACCTAAAATTTGCAAATAATCAATTCATTCAGTAGTATTTTTTGCCATTAAAAATTTATATTTTTTGGTGGAATAAAAAAGAAATAATTAGTTAACTTGTTTTTCTTTGTGTATCATTATTCAGTTGCCAGAAAAACATAATATAACCATCCAAAAAATAAGAGAAACAAAAAAAATTCTTTTTCTCAGTCACTTTTTCAAAACTTTAGCTCTAAAAATCTCCGGTGTTAATGGAGGTAAAAAAAAAATTTTATATCTACTTATGTGGAATACTATGGAGAACAAGGACATAAGCATTTTTTTATAATTCATTGAGAAATAAGGGCTGCAGATGCTTAAAAATACTTTTTTGAGGGTCATGCTGTAGAAGTATTGCTGCAATTGTAGAGTAAAATATGTCTTGACTCCTGTACTAAAAATTGCATAAGAAGAATTTAATATCTTATATATATAAACAGGTTTTAAATGTGTTGGTTAATTCTAGATTTTGACAAGAAAAGCTATAATTGTAAAGAAGGTACGCTGCAAGATTAGAGTAAAATATGTTTTTACTAATGTAATAAAAAAATTCTTCTAGAAGAATTCAAGACCTTAGGACATGAACAGGTTTTATATTATAGGTTGATTCTAACATTCTTAAATTTGACAAGAAAAGCTTATACAGGTCTAATCATATAGAAGCATCGCTCCAAGATTAGAGTAAAATATGTCCTGACTGCTGTACTAAACACTGCTTAAGAAGAATTTAAGCTTGTGGGATATGAAATGACATAAAACTAAGAAAAAACCTTCAAGCATGAAATTGAGTTGGATGCCATCTGGAGTTTAAAGAGTTGGCAAATAACTAAAGAACTTTTTGTTCATGAAAATGTGTTCAGAGTAGCAAAGCTACTTCGTATAAACAGTATTAACAGTTATTTATCGCATCGTATTATAGACAGCTTTCCGCAGAAAGGTTTAAAATTAAAAATTATAAGATATTAATACTTATATAAAAGTAACAGGATCTCTATGTGTCTTTCTGTGCCGAAGGATATCGCTAACTGCTAAACCGATTTGCTTCTTCTCTACAGTGTAGCTTCTAGCATGGCCGGGGCATAGCCGCTAGTTGTATATAATACGATACATATTTTTAGGGTAAGGCTTTGAACCGGTTCTAATACAGCAGATATTAGTTGGTATCAGAGCCATACTGGAAAAAATATTATACATGTGATGTAACAATAGATCTAACTTTGTTGGGTGGTTTTCTCAACTCCCCAAACATTCTTCATTATCATTCAAAGTTTTGAAACCATATTTTTATTGGCTCAGCTATATATCCCATTTCCCCAAACTAGATTAGAGAAAAACATTCACATTTCTTTTCTTTTTATCATCAACATTTACAGGATTTTCATTTATTAGGGTTGTATTTGGTTTTTAATATATATCTCTAGTTGTATAAGGTTTTTAATATATATCTCTACTGCATAATTATCTTTTTTCTTTTATTCTTTTGTAATATATTATCATCAGAATTTAAGAATATAAAACTATTAAAGTACGGTTAAAACACCCTGTATCATACTGTATCAGTGTGGTTAAAACACCCTGTATAATACTGTATCAGTATGGTTGAAACACCCTGTATTATGCTATATCAGTATGGTTAAAACACCCTGTATAATACTGTATCAGTATGGTTGAAACACCCTGTATTATACTGTATCAGTATGGTTGAAACACCCTGTATTATACTGTATCAGTATGGTTGAAACACCCTGTATTATACTGTATCAGTATGGTTGAAACACCCTGTATTATACTGTACCAGTATGGTTGAAACACCCTGTATTATACTGTATCAGTACGGTTGAAATACCCTGTATTATACTGTATCAGAATGGTTGAAACACCCTGTATTATACAGTATCAGTATGGTTGAAACACCCTGTATTATACTGTACCAGTATGGTTGAAACACTCTGTATTATACTGTACCAGTATGGTTGAAACACCCTGTATTATACTGTATCAGTATGGTTGAAACACCCTGTATTATACTGTATCAGTATGGTTGAAACACCCTGTATTATACTGTACCAGTATGGTTGAAACACCCTGTATTATACTGTATTAGTATGGTTGAAACACCCTGTATTATACTGTATCAGTATGGTTGAAACACCCTGTATTATTCTGTACCAGTATGGTTGAAACACCCTGTATTATACTGTATCAGTATGGTTGAAACACCCTGTATTTTACTGTATCAGTATGGTTGAAACACCCTGTATTATACTGTACCAGTATGGTTGAAACACCCTGTATTATACTGTATCAGAATGGTTGAAACACCCTGTATTATACTGTATCAGTATGGTTGAAACACCCTGTATTATACTGTACCAGTATGGTTGAAACACCCTGTATTATACTGTATCAGTATTGTTGAAACACCCTGTATTATACTGTATCAGTATGGTTGAAACACCCTGTATTATACTGTATCAGTATGGTTGAAAAACCCTGTATTATACTGTATCAGTATGGTTGAAACACCCTGTATTATACTGTACCAGTATGGTTGAAACACCCTGTATTATACTGTACCAGTATGGTTGAAACACCCTGTATTATACTGTATCAGTATGGTTGAAACACCCTGTATTATACTGTATCAGTATGGTTGAAACACCCTGTTTTATACTGTACCAGTATGGTTGAAACACCCTGTATTATACTGTACCAGTATGGTTGAAACACCCTGTATTATACTGTATCAGTATGGTTGAAACACCCTGTATTATACTGTATCAGTATGGTTGAAACACCCTGTATTATACTGTACCAGTATGGTTGAAACACCCTGCATTATACTGTACCAGTATGGTTGAAACACCCTGTATTATACTGTATCAGTATTGTTGAAACACCCTGTATTATACTGTATCAGTATGGTTGCCAAGATTTTTGTGATTGTGCTGATTCAGCAGGTTTTAATCCTACACTTTCTCTCTTTCATTATTTTTTCTCTTTATTTTCCTTTTCTCACTCTCTATCTCTATCTCTCTCTCTCCTTCTCTCTTTCTCAGTCTTTTCTTCCGTCTCTCTCTCTTTATATAACTTCCTATATCTTTCTATCTTTTATGTTTTAAGAATATAGAGATATACAAATAACTCAAAGTTATCGTCATTTATTTCTTTTAGTAGTGAAGCTTCTCTATAACTCACTTTCTCTGTATGCCAGTCCTCTCGTGCGTAAAAACGATTATCTCGACTATTTTACGATAAATAGTTGATTTATTTGTGAAAATTTCCTTTCCTAACACTTTTTTTTAAGGCGAAGCGTGAAAAATCTTGATTGTTATTAGAGAAGAAATGCTAAAGTTTCGTTAAAGAAATTTTTTTGACAAATGAGTATCTACTTTACAACTTACTTGGTCCGTTGTTCTTTCTTTAATCAAAATTTGTAAGATTTAATATTTTTTCTTAGCTACTGTTAGTTCTACTCAATAACTCATTATGTCCCTAGGTTATTATCCCTGTGTGGGTCAAACCATCACCTAAAACTAACCTAAAATATACATCTAAAATTTTTTGTTGTAATATGTAATGGGGAAAAACCGCCAATAACGATTCTTATATTGGACTTATATTTCAAGTATAAAAGATGAATTTTGAAAGCTTCAATTTTACTTTTTATCCTTCCTTTTTTGTTGGCAATGTAAAATACTTAATCATCAGCATGAGACAACATCCATATTTTATTAATGACAGAAAATGATATAAATGATATGACACTACGGGATAATCGACTACTCATTATACCATCCTCATATTAATCAACTATATATAACAGAGATAGACATCCGAAAAACTCATCAATACTTTTTTTAGTAGTAAAGCTATTTCTTGTTTTGAAATGTCAATCCGTCTGAGAAGCAGTATAGGATATCTCGGCTCCTATTCAAAAGAACTTTTATAATATCAATAGGAAAAGTTCTCATTTGCCAATAAAGATTTCAAATTTCTTATAGAGATTTTTATGAATAATTATAGTCGATGTTATCTATTGAAATTTCGATTTAATGACAGCAGCTTTGACAAGGCAGTTGTATCCATAAACTAATAAAGATATCTGAATCACCTAACCTCTAAAGGACAGTTTACACCTTGATTGCACCACCTTTGTCTAGAGGTGAATACTATGCATATGAGTTATAGTTTGTTTGGGGCCATGGCCCTAATGTAAATATTAATTTCGCAAACAGTACATTTTTAAAGTTTTCAGTTATTATGCAGTGTTCGGTCGAGTTTTAAACATATCATCTCCCTAACAACGTGTAGATGCGTTAGCATTATGCCACAGCCAAAATATCTAGTTTGGTTTAGTAAAATGTAAACTTAGTAAAATACTCTAAAGCTTGTGAAAAAGAATAAATCTTGAATATTGAATTGAGAATAAAATATTTTGCTGATGTTGTAAATATTAAGATTTCAAATATGTAAGAAAACGTTTGATATATTTTTTACCAGGGATGTAAGGGGCATTGAAATGTAAGTTTTACTGGTAACCAAAGTATTATTAGCACGATCTCTCATTCGTAGGATTGCAAACTTTGGGTAGTTTATAAAAAACTTAGTATTGGCAGTCTTTAAACTTTTCAACGAAATAAATTCAACCTACAAGGGTAATTTTGTTAACTGTGATTTTGGGTGTATATCAATTAATTGTAAATTCAGTAGCACAAAAACTCTGGGTACTTTTACTAAATATTGGTTATTGGGGTAGAATGAGCAGTGTATGAAATTTTCAACCAATAAATTCAACCTAACTACTAGGTTAATATTGTTTACTGTGATTTTAATTGTTGTTGTTATTGCGCTTCTCTTGAACTAACAATCATTGCTAAATACCAAAACCACCATTTAGAGTTTTCTATTGCAAACTATTGTCTCCAGCTCCGTATTTGAATAATGTTTAATGTTGTATGTAGTTTAATGTAAATGTGGTAATTATGTTAATCATCAAGCTTCTCTCAGCTATTTAAGTACACACACATAATACACAAATGTTTAAATGTTAAAGTACTCTCTTTTATTCATTTTTATTTATAGCTAAACTACTCTATTAAAGATTTGCTTATTGTCGTTATCTGACGGTCAGTCGGTAGAAATGTAAAATTAGAAGGATCAAGAACAAAAAAATAATTAACTCTCTGTTAAAAAATGCATCAAATTTATTTCAGACGTTTTTTTTATATCTAACATAAAGCAGCTGTATCAAAAAGTTGTATTGGTGTAAAATTAATTTATAATAAGTTTACATATTGGTTACTGAATTCTAATTTGCTTAATTCCACGTTCATAGATACATAAGAACCTGAAACATATTTTTTTGTACAGATAAATAGGGCATTTGGAAATCTCAAAAATTAGAGAAACGCAATTTTGAAAAAGTAATAGGTTTATCTGATTATCTTATTTGAAATAATTCCTTTGTTATTTGGTATTTTTATTCTACAGGTCTTATGTGACGGTCTATTTGCAATCATGAATATTATATTTTTAAATGGAAGAGTGTCTTTTAAAATGCACTGTTTGGGGTCTATTGAGATGAACTGAAGCATGAAAACTGAGCTATATATGCCCTTTATCTCAATATCTTCAATAATAAATATAGTATACCTAAATACCTAAATAGAAAATTGGATCAATAAGAGTTCATTGTACAAAAAATTTGACCATAATATTGGTTAGAACGAGTACAAAGTTTGGTCCTAAAAACAGTTAATTGTGTTACCTCGTTTTCGGAAAATTATACCGTTGTAATTAATTAGATGTGACTAAATATAAAAAATAAAATTTCATTTCATATAAATTCCTTTTTAAATTTGACGGATTATTGTGTCTGACAGCTCATCTATGGTTTTAAATTCTTTTCTCTAATATCTTGGCTATAACTGCTCTGTCTTGGTAAAAATACAAATGAAACCATTTATTTAGCATAAGAGATAAGCATTTTTTCATTGTTTACAATTTGAGGTTATACTAACGATATTTCTGAATAAGTAAAGCTAAATCGTTTCTTTGATTTTAAAATTAAATGTGCAATT
Organism: Acartia tonsa; assembly: GCF_053477335.1. Lineage (NCBI taxonomy): Eukaryota > Metazoa > Arthropoda > Copepoda > Calanoida > Acartiidae > Acartia > Acartia tonsa. The sequence continues at coordinate 8,236,313 of NC_137265.1, read as the reverse complement.
GAACACATGCTTTGTTTAAGTCAAACTGATTTTAATTATATTGATAAATTGCTGGTATATGAATAATATAAAAATCCTATTTATTAAATTTGTTATGCACATACTTTGAAATTATTTTACCATATTAAATAAAGCAGTAAGATTTTTTGTCTTTTCCCAAAGATTTCGAAAACCAATGAATCTATTAAGTTCTCCATTTTAATGAGGGTCCACATTAAGATATATAAGTTTTCCGGAATTTTAATGTTAAGGGGAGATTTGAAATCTGCATCGAATTTTAAGGATTTTTTATAAAATTCGTTTTTTGTATAATTCTTTATCTAAAAGCGGAAATGCATTTTAAGTTAATTAATTTTGACCAATAGGATAGGTGGATTTTAAACTACCTGCGCTCTAATTGGTTGAATGATGTACGCCATCCAATCAGAGCGCAGATTTTTTAAATCCACCAATCACAGATGCCAAAATTAATAAACTTAAATTGCATTTCCGCTTTTAGATAAAGAATTATAGAAAAAACCAATTTTATAAAAAAACCTCAAAATTTGATGCAGATTTCAAATCTCCCCCTAACTTTAAAATTCCGGAAAACTTATATATCTTAGTCCACATGGGTCCTAGGGTGGTTTTATGTTTTTTTTTCTCATATATTTAGGTCCTAGAATTGTTTCAGTCTTTTTTTCCATTCCTTGAATACAGAACCCTTCAAAAGCTAGTTTGAAGCCACTTTTTTTCATAATGTTAAAGACCTTAAACTTCACAAGGTTGAAGCACTCCCGAAGGGTTTAGAAAATCTTTTAATTTTGTAAAATTCATTTTATGCAAAATATAATATTATACATTTATTAAAGTTTAGATATTTCCTAGAGCTATTTTATAAACTATTTTTAAATCTGCATGTTTTATTAAAACTGAAAGTAAATAATAAAAAAAATTACAAAATAAATGAACCTATAAATCATTTTTAAATACTTATTTTTTAATTTGAAACCCTAATAATTATGATGTATAGAGTATACTGTTCAGATCAGGCGCGTCTCCTGTTTCTCCATTAAGTCCTGTCCTTGGTATGTGCTTCTCCCAGTGTTCATTTTGTTCAATTAGGTCCTTTTTAGTGTTATGCCTTCAGGTCATTTTTGGTCGTCGATGTCTATGTTTTCCAGTGGGTTTCTATCTTAAGCACTTTTTTGGAATCCTATTATGTTCCATTCTAAACACATGTCCCAACCACCTTAGTCATTTATTTTTCACTTCTGCTTCAACACTATTGCAAAAATCTTAGCATACAGTTATTATGTTTTGCCAAAATATGTTGCAAATTCTTCTTAAGCAGCTATTGTGAAATGTATTTAGTTAAAATTGTTTTAGTTTTCACTGTTAGATACAGTAAAAATGTATATTTCAAATTATTTTTTTGAAACCTTAAAATATATTACATTTCTTCTAATTGATGCAAAAGAGCATTTACTAGATATTTCATGCTTTTTTTTGTCATTATTATGTAATGATTTTTATACTACCTTTGTTTATTACTATCTTGTTTTTGCTGCGCTACCTATAGATATAGTTATACCAGATATATATCTAATCTGTGCTAAGCTTGTATTTAATCTGATATTGCTGCGCTACCTATAGATATAGTTGTACCAGATATATATATAATCTGTGCTAAGCTTGTATTTAATCTGTGTATACCTTAATTATTACATATTATATTAGATATTGCTGCGCTACCTATAGATATAGTTATACCAGATATATATCTAATCTGTGCTAAGCTTGTATTTAATCTGTGTGTACCCTAATTATTATATAAGATATTGCTGCACTACCTATAGATATAGTTGTATCAGATATATATACAGAGTGAGTCAAATAAAACTGAGTTTTCCGATTTTGAGAAACAACCAGAAGGAGTACAGAAAAAATAATTTTATGTCCTTGTTCTCTGTACAAAGGCACATCAAACTTGTAAAAGGTGTTTTTCATTATCTCTAAAAATGCGGCCTCTATGATAGGTGTATGGTGTCAAAAAATGCCCTGTGTGAAAAATGTTGATCAAGAAAAATTAAAATAACTCATCTATTTTGTATAAAAAAATCTTAAAATTTCAATATTTATTTAGAAAAAGGTCAAAGAAAAGTACTTTAATGAGTTTTAAAGGTGAAATGCTTTTTGGCTCCTTACAAAAGCATTTTTAGAAAACTGCAATTTGTCATTTTTTCATATTTCTTGACTGTGATGCATGTGGTTTAAAAGAATCTTCTATAATAACGTAGCTTATAGTAAAAAGAAAAAAAAACCTTTTTATTTGACAAAAAAATCTCTTAAGATAAAAAAGTTATAAAGGTTTGAATTTTTAAGATAAAAATGCCTTTTGGAAGCCCTACCCTATTTAAATGAAGTTATTATGATGAATTATAACACACAAGTATAATTTTTCAAAAGGGGGCGGAGATTTTGGAGATTAAATCCGGTCATAGTCCAAATATAGAGGAAATTTGGGGGGAGGGGGGAGAAATTTAGGTAACAAGATGAAATATTTCCGGTCATGAGCTGGTTTTCGGTCATGGGGTGGTTAAATCTTAACAATAGATTTTCATTTACCTTAGTTTTAATTATACCTTAAAGCTATCAAGTCATTACAATGGTTCGTGCACAGTTTTCTCCTGAACAAAGGACTAAACTTATGCTTGACTATTCTAATTTAAGTGTGTTAAAAAAACTTTTGGCCAGAGCTTAACCAGCGGTATATGGAAGCATTTCCTATGTCTCGTCTGCCTACAAAGAACACAGTAAGAAATCTTATGAAAAAACAATTGTCAAAGTTTACAATGCACAATTGTAACAGTAAAGATTCTCCAGGCAACACTCATAGTGGCCGCACACGCACGGTTGTGACAGAGAGAAATAAGCACAGGGTTAAAAGGATTATGGATAGAGATTCTGCAAAGAATTTAGGCCGTATTGGACGAGACCAATCACCAATCAACTCAGGCCGACGAAATAAACTTGGTATTAGTCAGACCAGCTGGCGTAGAATATCTGCCGAGTTGAAATATCATCCGTACAAGGCTGTCAGGCGCCAGAGACTATTGGATACAGATCTTCCCAGGCGAATCAACTTTTGTAACTGGGTTTCTAGACAAAGAGTGCGTGAAATGAAGAATATCCTATTTTCGGACGAGGCCTGTTTTGATTTGAAAGGTCATGTTAACTCACAGAATGTGCGAATGTATGCTGAAGTAGGGAAGGGATGACCAGAAAACCTTGCACATGAAAATTTTGTGTCGGAGAAGCTGCTTGTTTTTTGTGGAATCAAACCATCTGGCTTATTTGGTCTCAAATTTTACCGCAATGAGACAATGAATGCAGCTAAATATAAGTCACTTCTCCAATACCATGTGTTGCCTGAAGTCAGGGCAAATAATGGTGGCAACCTAGACAACCTTACCTGGACACAGGACGGGGCTCCATGCCACACAGAAAGAAGAAACATTGCTTATCTTCACCGCCAGTTTGATGGCCGACTGATAAGCAAGGGAGCTGAAAGAGAATGGCCACCAAGATCACCAGATTTAAATCCCTGTGACTTCTTTCTGTGGGGTTATTTAAAATCTCGGGTTTATTATCCTAAACCTAACAATCTGGATGAACTGCAGGCAGCTATTCAATGTGAGGTTAGGCAGATGGATCCTGACATGTGTCGTAGAGCAGTTTTAGATATCAGAAAACGTGCAGATCTATGCTTAAATAATGATGGAAAGTGCTTTGAAACATAGTCTTTGATTACAACAAAACGTTTGATTTATAATGTGATAATTTAATTTAAATAAATTGTATTTTTAAGATGTTAAATATTTACAATCTATTGAATAAAAATTTTAATGATCAAAAAATATGTTTGTTTATCTTTTTAGAATGGTAGACATTTTTTATTATAAATAAATCTACCTAAAAAGTACAAAATAATGGCCGAAAAAGTCATCACACACACTTTTTGAAATCTTTATGCTCTAAAAAGCGCGGTTGTTTTCAGAGATATTCAAAAACACCTTTTCTATGTTTAATGTATATTTTTATAGAGAACAAGAACCTATAATTGTTTTTTCCATATTCCTATTGGTTGTATCAGAAAATTGTAAAACTCAGTTTTTTTCTGACTCACCCTGTATAATCTGTGCTAAGCTTATATTTAATCTGTGTGTACCCTAATTATTACATATTATATTAGATATTGCTGCGCTACCTATAGATATAGTTATACCAGATATATATTTAATCTGTGCTAAGCTTGTATTTAATCTGTGTGTACCTTAATTATTACATATTATATAAGATATTGCTGCGCTACCTATAGATATAGTTATACCAGATATATATCTAATCTGCGCTAAGCTTGTATTTAATCTGTGTGTACCCTAATTATTACATATTATATTAGATATTGCTGCGCTACCTATAGATATAGTTATACCAGATATATATCTAATCTGTGCTAAGCTTGTATTTAATCTGATATTGCTGCGCTACCTATAGATATAGTTGTACCAGATATATATATAATCTGTGCTAAGCTTGTATTTAATCTGTGTATACCTTAATTATTACATATTATATTAGATATTGCTGCGCTACCTATAGATATAGTTGTATCAGATATATATCTAATCTGTGCTAAGCTTATATTTAATCTGTGGGTACCCTAATTATTACATATTATATAAGATATTGCTGCGCTACCTATAGATATAGCTGTACCAGATATATATCTAATCTGTGCTAAGCTTGTATTTAATCTGATATTGCTGCGCTACTTATAGATATAGTTATACCAGATATATATCTAATCTGTGCTAAGCTTGTATTTAATCTGTGTGTACCCTAATTATTACATATTATATTAGATATTGCTGCGCTACCTATAGATATAGTTATACCAGATATATATTTAATCTGTGCTAAGCTTGTATTTAATCTGTGTGTACCCTAATTATTACATATTATATTAGATATTGCTGCGCTACCTATAGATATAGTTATACCAGATATATATCTAATCTGTGCTAAGCTTGTATTTAATCTGTGTGTACCCTAATTATTACATATTATATTAGATATTGCTGCGCTACCTATAGATATAGTTATACCAGATATATATCTAATCTGTGCTAAGCTTGTATTTAATCTGTGTGTACCCTAATTATTACATATTATATAAGATATTGCTGCGCTACCTATAGATATAGTTATACCAGATATATATTTAATCTGTGCTAAGCTTGTATTTAATCTGTGTATACCTTAATTATTACATATTATATTAGATATTGCTGCGCTACCTATAGATATAGTTATACCAGATATATATTTAATCTGTGCTAAGCTTGTATTTAATCTGTGTGTACCCTAATTATTACATATTATATTAGATATTGCTGCGCTACCTATAGATATAGTTATACCAGATATATATTTAATCTGTGCTAAGCTTGTATTTAATCTGTGTGTACCCTAATTATTACATATTATATTAGATATTGCTGCGCTACCTATAGATATAGTTATACCAGATATATATCTAATCTGTGCTAAGCTTGTATTTAATCTGTGTGTACCCTAATTATTACATATTATATTAGATATTGCTGCGCTACCTATAGATATAGTTATACCAGATATATATCTAATCTGTGCTAAGCTTGTATTTAATCTGTGTGTACCCTAATTATTACATATTATATAAGATATTGCTGCGCTACCTATAGATATAGTTATACCAGATATATATTTAATCTGTGCTAAGCTTGTATTTAATCTGTGTATACCTTAATTATTACATATTATATTAGATATTGCTGCGCTACCTATAGATATAGTTATACCAGATATATATTTAATCTGTGCTAAGCTTGTATTTAATCTGTGTGTACCCTAATTATTACATATTATATTAGATATTGCTGCGCTACCTATAGATATAGTTATACCAGATATATATCTAATCTGTGCTAAGCTTGTATTTAATCTGATATTGCTGCGCTACTTATAGATATAGTTATACCAGATATATATCTAATCTGTGCTAAGCTTGTATTTAATCTGTGTGTACCCTAATTATTACATATTATATTAGATATTGCTGCGCTACCTATAGATATAGTTATACCAGATATATATCTAATCTGTGCTAAGCTTGTATTTAATCTGTGTGTACCCTAATTATTACATATTATATTAGATATTGCTGCGCTACCTATAGATATAGTTATACCAGATATATATTTAATCTGTGCTAAGCTTGTATTTAATCTGTGTATACCTTAATTATTACATATTATATTAGATATTGCTGCGCTACCTATAGATATAGTTATACCAGATATATATTTAATCTGTGCTAAGCTTGTATTTAATCTGTGTGTACCCTAATTATTACATATTATATTAGATATTGCTGCGCTACCTATAGATATAGTTATACCAGATATATATTTAATCTGTGCTAAGCTTGTATTTAATCTGTGTGTACCCTAATTATTACATATTATATTAGATATTGCTGCGCTACCTATAGATATAGTTATACCAGATATATATCTAATCTGTGCTAAGCTTGTATTTAATCTGTGTGTACCCTAATTATTACATATTATATTAGATATTGCTGCGCTACCTATAGATATAGTTATACCAGATATATATCTAATCTGTGCTAAGCTTGTATTTAATCTGTGTGTACCCTAATTATTACATATTATATAAGATATTGCTGCGCTACCTATAGATATAGTTATACCAGATATATATTTAATCTGTGCTAAGCTTGTATTTAATCTGTGTATACCTTAATTATTACATATTATATTAGATATTGCTGCGCTACCTATAGATATAGTTATACCAGATATATATTTAATCTGTGCTAAGCTTGTATTTAATCTGTGTGTACCTTAATCATTACATATTCTCATTTGGCATGAATACATAATTACCATGACAGGGACATTTGGGATAGAACAATGGATTATAAATAAGTTGGTTAAACCCCTACCTACCTTATCACTTATAAAATCTTTTTTTAGTTTAGGTTTGGTTAAGTAGGTTTCTGTAATTCCCATAATTCATAGGATGTAGACGGACGGATGCATAATTTGAGTTATATAGAAACTTTGCTTGAAAAAAACACAGGAATAATGTGAAAATCTTTATTTCATGAGAGTATGTGTAAAGAAGGGATAAGAAAATAGACGAAACATTAAAGTACATCCCAAATTATGATAAATAAACTACTTTTATGTAGATAAAGTTATTGTTGGACAAATTTAATTATTGCTAGTTTGTACACTCATAATTTAATTAAGGTACCTAAATATTTTACAGTCCAATGTCCCCTCCCTCCCTGGTATTTGGATGAGGGATATAATAGCAGAGATACATGGATAGAAAAAATAATGTTTGTCTTAATTATAATTATTTTCTTTTTGTTGGCGTAAGCCTGGGAGGCAAAAAAGTTTTTCTTTTGATGAAATATCTACTACAAACTGTTTTTAATAACCTGCAAAAAGAAACAATTACAAAAAGACGCGTAATAAAACAAGTAAGCAATATTATTTGTTATCTATAATACAAAGTAGAACGATGTCTGTCTGTCCGTCTGTCCGTCTGTCTGTCTTTCCCTTAAGATCTCGGTAACCACTGAACCGATCGGATTCTACTCTTCAGGGTATATACCTATTGGTCCTGTGGTGGTTTTAAGCTATTTTCTTGGGGGGTGGGACACCCCCAACCCCCCAAAAACAAAAAAAATCCCCCCCCCATTTTTTTTTTTTTTTTTTGCTGAAGATTTCCTTAATTTTTTTTATCACCTCTTGGGGCAAAGCCCCTAGAGGCTAGGGGCGAAGCCGCTAGTGGATCATAAGGAATAAGAAAATAGACGGTAAATTCATGTTCATCCCCAATGATGTCAAACAAAATTACCACTTTCGTAAGTTTGGTCACTACCAGTTTGAAAACAACCAATCAAAATTCAATAAAATTACCCAAAGTTTTTCGGCAAACGAAACGTAATGATAAAACTTTGTGTACCATTGTAATTTACAGACCAATGTCCCCGTCCCTCCCTGCTGCCTATATGCTCAACCTAATTCCTCTGACCATATTGTTTTATAGGAAAGTAAAACCCGTGAAGAAAAAAGAATAAAATCAGTTTTTATTCTTTATTATACTTTTATACACATGCTGATAAAAAATGTTACATCCATTTTGTAGTAGCGCAGCTACTCTGCAAGTCAGTCTGTAACATCCAATTGACGTACCCAAATGTGTTTTTACATTTATCTTCAAACTACATTTTTTCTTAATAACGCAGCTATGTATCTTTTCTCTTGTAATTTTGTCTACCCTTTTCAAATATATGCGTGCAATCGAATCAGTGACGTTCGAAAAGGGGATGGGGGTTGTCACAAAAAGATAAGATGGAAAAACACATCCCCTTTTTTTACATAAAAAATGGAGAAATCACTGTGCAAGCTCCAAAATCTAAATAAAATTATAACCTCTTCATCTTGTGTTTATTTTTAAAAATCTAACTCTTTGTTCTGGATACAGAGAAAGACGAAACTACATAACTTTTGTGTCACTTTTGAGGAAGACGTTTCCTATATGACGTCATATAAAGGGAAAAGAAAAAGTGAAGGGGGGAAGAAAATCTCTTCAAAAGGGATGGGAGAAAAGGGAGTCGTCTTCCTCAAAAGTGACACAAAAGTTATGTAGTTTAGTCTTTCTCCTGGATACATTGAAACTTTGTTGCTATTTACTGTAATTGTTCTTGTTATCTGAGAAAAGTTTTCTTATTCCCTCATACAATACCATACCATACCATACCATACTACTTTTCATGATTTATTTCTGGTAACAATGCACTCTGGGTTGGTTAGGTAGTTTTAGGCTTTTTTTTGTTTTAAATGAATATTATGCTGCTTAAAAAAGACTTTTCTACCAAGATTTTTAAACTACAAAAAGGGTAATTATGTTTATCTTAATTGACACTATGAATGCATATAAATTTTATATCTTATGATCCCCCTTGGTCTTCTTTCCTCCAAATTAAAAAAGAAATTTTAATTCGATCATTTCTGATTTATAATTATTTGGCTCTAAAAATCCAAAGTACAAGTCAAAGGTTGCATAAAACCAAATTTAACTTTCTTTCATGAAGACATTATTTCAGGTTTTCCAAACCAATCCAGCCAAATTCAATGGTCTGTGTGAGAAATAATCAAAATTAATTAGTTTTGTCCTGATTTGGCCCACCGTGAAAAAGAATGGAGATAACTCTGTTTTACGATTTGCAAACACATTTCTTAGGATTTAGATGATTGCGCACACACAACCTACCCTATTCAACCTAATTGTATACAATTGACATGAAATTTCGTAGATTCATGTCGACTAGGCATGTATGTAATTGTTGCCATGCGAACATACCGTAATTTTATTATTCTAAATATTAAATAAAAACAGTTTAGACTACAAAAGCTGCTATGGACATAAACTCAGACTTCAATCAAATAACTTATTACGTGAGACGGACAGAAATGAATCAAATGTTAATTTAAAATTCACAACTGTTTTTGTAGTCTAATTTTGTACTTTACATATTTTCTCAAACTTTACAAATAATATCAACAAATTTTTTTACTGAAATGTACAAAACAAAGATATATTCAAGAAACCAAATATTAATTAAACATAAAATTAGAAGCAGCATTTCATTGGTTATCTTATTTTGTACTTTATAACTTGCATACATTTACGATATAATGGTTTCCACTTTTGTTTTTGTTGAATGTAATTGTACGGGCAGAGTTTAGAAAGATGTTAATTGTTTTCTATTTATTTAGATCAGAAATACAATATACAGATAGTTTTAAATTATTGACAATCATTTGTTCTACAGTTGGGGAGTTGAATCCATTTTTAATAGAAGCAGAAAAATAATCGATGTTAAAAGTGTAAACCACCATTCCAGTTTCGTCTCTCTTGAAAGTGGAATGGTACATTTCAAAAAGCGTATCAGCATTGATGATATCATCACCAAGAAAGGCAAAATTGGAATGGTAGTTAACAAAAAATCTATCGGCGTTGATGATATCATCACTAAGAGAGGGAAAAGTGGAATGGTAGATTACGTTTTTTAGAGGGTCAAAACCGTAATTTATTATATAAAATAAAAATAATAACTAGAATATACCATTACTATTATGTCGATTTAAATAAGGAAATCAATGTTTATGAATACGCTGATATGTAAACATAAATGTACAATTCCAGTTTTGCAATGGTACATTTCAAAAATTGTATCGGCGTTGATGATATCATCACCAAGAGAGGGGAAAGTGGAACACAGTAAAAGTGTCGGACTGATTATGACGTAAAAAAAAATTAGCCAATGAGAGGCCATTATTAACCAATGGTAAAATTTATAGTGGCCTCTCATTGGCTAATTTTTTTTTACGTCATAATCAGTCCGACACTTTTACTGTGTTCGGGAAAGTGGAATGGTAGTTTACGTTTTTTAGAGGGTCAAAACCGTAATCATAGACAATTATATTTCTGCTTCTATAAAAATGGATTCAACTCCCCAACTGTTCTAGAAGCTTAAGTAATTTTTATAGAAACATTGCATTTATCTAATAATTTTCTTTGCTATTAATGTTTTATAGTATTTCTCTGTTCTTTATTATTAATAACTATTTTGAACTATGGATCAACATTTCACCCTCTTAGTCATTTTACAACATACAGAAAATTGTAGAGTAGCCTTGCAAGGGAGAAAAGTAGATCCTAATTTAACTTCTATATTATTCTTCAAAGAAACATCTAGTAAATAAATAATCCAGATAAGTCTAGTTATGTTTAAAATGATTAACAATTATGTGCCTATAACTTTTCCACCAATAATATATGCTTATTATTTTGCCTTCTTATTTATGATGAAATTATTTTAGAACAAAATATAACCCTTTTTAAAATAAAGTAAATATCTATAAAAACATCTGGTTAAGTTTGAATTCAATAAGCTGAAGGCCACCATAAGAGTTTTCCACGAGTTAACACATGAAAAAATAAGCCTTCCCCCATGTCATAATTTTACCCACATATGTGCAAATTAATACTTCCCTTTAAAGATCTCTCTTTATGCATTTAGTCGTTGAATCAAAACTTAACTCTTTTTATGGTTATTCCTACAAAACAATGAAATAGTTTAAATTAATAGTCAAATACTTTTCTAGTATAACAATAACAATAGTGTGAAATTTCTGGTTTCGGAAAGTCTCTGCTTGGGATCTCATACAAGTTTAATAGTTCTTTAAGACCACGAGAACAGTTATTGGCTTAAATTTCTCAAGCATAGAACTCGTTGAAATCACTAATTCCATTTTTAATATGTGCAGAAATTAAATGTGATCACTTTATAATTTTTAATGTGTTATCTTGTCACTTTGTAACAACACCCAATGATTTTTCAAAAGTCTCTAAGAGAAGTAAAAGGAGAAGCATTTGGTGATACTCTGCTTGGATAGTAGGCTCTGCCCAGTTAGCTGGGAAGTCAGGCCTATAAAATGCAGCCCATTCGGGCTCTACAGTCAGTTGTGATATAGCACGTCAAATCACCAGTCGAATTTCTTAAGGGATAAGTCGGGTTAAATCTTTGACTAGAACTTAGCTTGAGTAAAACTTCTCTCTGAGATTTTTGGCCATAACATACCTAAAATAAAATAGATTTTGTTAGATAAAATTATTCAATTTCCTTAAAAATAAAGATCTGAGATATTAAAAAACTTTGTTTATATTTTAGGTATAGGGGGGAAATAATAGGGTTTAAGCCCCTATGGGCTAATATTAATAGGTAGTTATTAAGATTAAGTACAAAGAATAATATTTGTTCGGACCTTAAGATATCACAATAGAATCCATATTCCGGATTCGCCTGATGGATCTGAGGCTCTGACAGGTCTTATTTCTTTAGCAGTATAATTCCTATACCATAAGATAACACCAAAGACGACATAAAGGTTGTCTAAAGGCTGGTTAGTGAACCTACACGGGGATCTTACTCTGAGGTTGGACGGAATTTTATTTCTCAATAATTTTGTACTAAGTTTCTGACATAACACCAGAGACGACCTAACGTTGTCTCACGGTTGGTCAGCCGGTCTGCTCGCCCAGATCTAGCTTATTCGACGAACCTTAGTATAAAATATTAGGGAATTTTGTATATTTGACGCCAAGACTTTAAGATAACACCATAGGCTACCTAATCGTGGTCGAAGGTTGGTTAGTGAATCCGCTACAATATAGTGTAAGTCGGTGAGATCTTAATCTATAGATCTTGGCCTAAAATATTTAATTAAAATTTTATAGGGCATCAATAACTTAAAAGTTTGATTTCCAATAGACGTATGATCGTTGATATACATTCCTGAAACCGTTGATAACACGCTATTTTCGGAATAGGGTTTTTAGGCAAATTATATATCTACTGCTTAGTAATCTATTATCTAGTGATTTGGTTTTTGAGTATAAATAGTCATTTCATTGGATGGTATTTCTAATCAGACAGATATTAGTGTTTCACTGAATCGAGCTTGGACCGGGAGAGGAGGTGAGAGCGCTGCGCCTTGGCCATAGTAGTGTGACTGAAGGACGCGACTGTTCCGGGAACCGGGTAGTGAAGCAACTATGCTAAAATTAATATTTCAGAGCAATCAGTGTTTTTGTCTTCGGTATTTTCATCCTTCCTTATCTTTTCTCGTCTTCATTCGAATCCGGTGGATAGGAACCGGTTCTCATCCATACGAAAAAACTATGTCTAGCATCGTATTATAAACGGCTTTCTACGAATATAAAAATGTACAATCATAAGAATAAAACCAGTTTTTTAGCCCCGAGGTGCCAAAGGCACGGGCAAAAAAAACTATATCAGCGGAAAGCCGTTTATAATACGATGAAAGAAATAACTATTATGTTACCCCCCCCCCCTTAATTTATCCTCCATCCATAATGTAAATCATTTGTTTGTGATAAAACCATTTGTGATGATTTACTTTTATTGTTTGTAGGCCATAGCTAAGATTAATAGGCAATGCGTAAAACCAGGGATTTTAAGGGATAAGACAATAGCAATAAATTGATGCAAATTTTACATCCTCCATTATGATAAACACAATTACAATTATAATTTTGAAAATGCTTGGTTGTATCAACCAATCAAGATATAAGTATATGATTTAAAGCCAACATAAAAGACGGTGATTTAGTTCCATTTTAATTTACAATCAAATGTCCCCTCCTTTACTGCGTAAAATGGGTGTACCATCGCTTCCGCAATTGTCGATAGATTTTGATAATGTGAAATAACCAAACTACAACTATTAGAATAAAAATATTTAGAGAATAACTGGGCTAAGTGCTCTCAGGGTAAAAAAGAAAATTTCTTCATATTTATTCCATAATGAAAACTGAAGAATTGTCTCGGATTAATCCAATCTGTGGACTTTACAACCCTTTCATTGTATGACTTTTGTCTTTATGTACACAATGAACATTTTATATAATAGAGCAAAAGCTTTTCTGGTGCTATCCTATATTATAAAGAAGTTTGGATTTTTGAAGCTAAATTTCTCTAAAATTTTAGTCTGAATTGTACTTTTTAGAGAAGCTTTATAAATACTCTAAGGGTAGTTTTGGCTATTTTCATGGCTTTTCCCTACTTTCTCTAGAGACTAGGGGCAGAGCAACTAGTTTATAATATATTCATATATTTATTACATAGAATAGTACTGCAAGTATAAGCTAATATTCTTATGCTTAAAATTTAACAACGTTCTTATTAGAGTTCTTAATTTTTATGTTTCTATGATTTATCTATAATGATATGAGAACAAAAAAATTAATGTACGACCCCAAAAGGTTGAACACACATTCATTATTATTTTCCCCTTTTCCAAGCAGAGAAGCAACTCTACAATTTTGTCAAAAATTCATAATTTGCCTTGGGCAAAATAACAAATACATGTATTTTTGGGTGTAAGATAAATAATAACAAAAGGTTAACTAACGTATGAATTAATTTTAAACTAATTTACTTTAAAGAGGTCTTAAGTAATAGTGCAAAAAAACGAGAATGTAATGTACCCCAAATTATGATTATGTTGATTGAATTCATTGGTCGAAAATAGTGGGCACTTTTTATGTACAATCCAATTAATATTTATTTTCAGCCCCAATTTTTATGTATGTTGATTATACTTATGGATGCTGTCATCATTGTTTTCATATCTTTTACCATTTATCTGGTTCCGTTCTGTTTCCCAGTAAGGATAATAAAATAATGCGACAAGAAAAGAGCAAATTTCTTACTTATTTATTTTTCTGAAAATTAGCTTTACTGGATAGGTGGAAAGTGTCATGTGTGACGTCATAAATTAAGTCTAAAAGGAAATGATGAGATGAGAAATGGTAAAGAAACCCCTAAAAAGAGATGGATAGTAGATGTATTTTTATGACGTAACACATGAAACTTTCCGCCTATCCAGTTTTTCTGTAGTTGATTATTTCTCTCGAAATAATTGTATAACAATTAAACCAGGATGACAACAACCTTAATAAGTAATGCACAAAAAACTCAATATTAAGACTGAAAGACAAAGTTTTAAGAGAAGACTAATGTCAGTCAACAAAAAAATTAAAAATAAACTTCAATCCTTACCTTACCTAACCATAACCTTACCTGTACCTAACCCTGTTTTAAACACTCAACATCTTTTTATCAAATGTTGGGGTGAGTGGAAAACTAACATTATTTATAATTAATGGCTTTATTGCTGTCATCTTTAACATCTTTCTACAATAGTTTCAGCATTTTTAGTAACAAAGCTACTCTATAACTGACTTTGTCAGTACGTCCGTATGAATATGAGGGAAATAGTATTTAACTAGGGATGGCAATCCGTATCCGGAATCCGCCCAATTTTTGGCCAATTTTGGAATCCGAATCCGGATCCGGAATCCGTTTTTAATAGCGGATTTCCGGATTCTTATTTGGTAGGCTAAAATTAGCGTCTTGAGTTTTTTCTTTCAACTCCTCCTCTTTGAAGGCAAAGATTTTCATCATTATATATAATATCTTTTAAAATCTGATTCAATTCTCGGAAGTGAATTATAGAGAACACCAAGAACATTGATTTTTAGGACATATGTAGCACTTGATTTTTTTAATTTAAAAAAAATCCTTTTAAAATATTGCTAGAATCCGGAATCCGCAAGAATCCGCCACTTTTTTTGACGGATTCTTCAAGAATCCGGAATCCGAATCCGGCCCAAAAATTCGACGGATTGCCATCACTAAATTTTAAACAATTTGTAACCCTTATTTATCCCCAAAATTGTCCAATGAAGACAAATTTTAAACAATGCTAAAATATAAGCTATCCTTCAAAGCATTGTTTAATCGTCCCAACTGTTCCAAAGATCTTAAGTAACATAAACGCACATAGACAAACGTCCTAATACTTGTTAACACCCATATGACATAAATGATTGCTCTGTGAAAATATGAAAGTATATTTTACACAACTTTTGTGATAAACATGTTTTATTAGTAGCATAACTACTCTATAGCTGTGGTGTGTCCTGTTTGTACGTCTAGCTGTCTGACGGACAGTCAATTAAATAAAGATCCTTGAGAACACAGTTCATGTAGAAGTAGCGCTACCCTCCTCCAAAATAGCTATAAACATGCCTAGGACCTATGGGAAGCTACACAGTACACAATAAAGGAGAACCGTATCGGTTCAGTGGTAAGCGAGATCCTTCGATACACACACACACAGACATATATCCTTTTATTTTATTATGAGGATTTATGGCAAACTGCTTTAACATTGTTAGCTTATTCTTGCTACGCTACTTTTGAATATATTTGACTGTGTTTTACTATGAACAAATTTGTAACACACGTAAACATATATTTACGCAGACAATAATGTAATATTTTGTAACAGGTTTAGTTTATGGGTATTTTACAGTTGGGTCATTTTTGTAATAATAGGGGCTGCGCAATCGAAACTTAGCTGGCAAACTAAAATGATATAAAATATATATTTTCAGAAGGTTTTGTAATCGATTAATATCCGTTGGATTACAACCAGTTCTCAGCATACAGAAAAATCATGTATAGCATTTAAATCTTATTATTTTCATTTTAATATCCGTGGTAAGCTGTCTATGATACGATGTGCCAAATAACTATTACAGCAGCATCTATTAAAAAGCTTGCAGATTGCACCTCTTAAATATTTATTTTGAGAAGGTGTTATGTGAAAATATTATATAAATCTTTATATGGCATTCTCTCTCACTCTAGGCAATTCTTGGTTAAAATACAAAAAGGTTAGCATTTTAACTTATGTGGGATTTTTATGTTGACAACTCCTGACAAAAATTAGAGGGGTGTCCAATACACCCTCCCCCCCCCCACCCCCCTTTGACAAGGTTTTGCGTGGGATATGCAAACGGCTTTTTTATTTTCAGATTTAAGCCTTTTGATAGTTTAAGGCTATTTTCTAGCCCCTTATTAACCCTTTAAATACAGAGCCTCTATATGTTTCATCTAGGAAAACTATGCATCATTTTAAATTTTCTAATCTGAAAAAAATTAAAATAACATAAAAAATATTTTATGTTATTTTAATTTCAATTAAATAATATTGAGATCACATTAAACGTGTAATTTATCAATTTTATCTTTGTTTATAAAAATACTAAATATTTGATATTAAACATCAACCCAGGAATCTAAAAGGATAAGACAATGGCCGATAAATTAATTTACTTTTCCAATGGTGATACACATAATTACCCCTTCTGTAGATTACAATCAATGATTGAAACGTTTGGACACTCAATTTGATAAACCAAACAATCAAAATTCAATTATAGTCCCCAAAGTTGTTAAGCTAATGAACAAGAAAACGTTATAATAAATCTTTGGGGACTAGTATAATAAACAGCCCATTGGCTCCTCCCTTCATGACATCAACCTCTGGTTATAACAACTTCTTTAAAGTCATGTGCAACATTCACTTTCATATTGGAATTCTTAGAGATAATATACTCTTGGGCTTCCTAAAATGAAATATTATTTTTGTTGAATCCTATTGTAGCATAATAGAAACAAGGATGACAAAATCCATAATTAGCAAAGCACAAAAAAATCATGAAAGGACAAACAGACAAAGTGAATGATATAGAAGATTTTCAGTTGATGAATATGCAATAAATCATATATCAATCAATCAAAATAATAAAAAGTATTTTTAATGTATGACAGACTGAAGAACCAAGAAATTATGCACTGGATGCTCACTAATACAAGGAATCTTTACCAAAAAATCTGCCACCTAACCGACTTTGACCGGACACCACGACTGACACAGACCAGATATCCATATAAAATTAACTCTAGCCGATGTATATTTACTAAACTTAAAATTTCATGAAGTCACAGCTCTCTATCTTACCTACAAAAAAATTACATTGAAAAAACTAGAGGGGGGGGAGGCTCTTAGAGCCCCCCCTTTCCGATCTGTAAGTTAACAACTTAACAACTTTTTATTCAATTTTAATTGGTTGATTCATTAAGTTGAATGTCCAAGTGTTTCAACAACTAATCCAATTATATAAAGTAGTAAGCTTTTTTGTCTGTTGCGAAGGATCTCGCTAACCGCTGAACCGATATGGTTCTTCTTTACAATGAAGCTTCTTATAGGTCCATTGAAGGTTTTTAACTATTTTGGTGGAAGGTATTTCCCACATTAATTGCCCCTAGAGGCTTCTAGGGGGCATAGCCACTAGTTATAATTATAGATTGGGTAATTTTGTGTACCATCTTTGGGGATGTACATCAATTTATCGGCCTGTGTCTTATCCCTTTAAATCCCTGTAAAAACATACAGTTTCTTTAGTATGCCATAAACTCTATTCACCTTCAGTTTAGTCATTGCACTTCCACCTTCTGGGTTATCATCTATGGGACTCAGGTGGAACAGTATCAAAGATTTAGCGCCACATTTGATTGCTATTTCAGCCGCCATCTTTGGAGTGCTGTAGCCATATTCTATACACTCCTCCTAAAAATGATATGTTTTACTTGTCTTTCAAAAAAAAAATAATACTTGAATTTGTTAAAGCAAGGTCTTTTTGAAAAATATATTAAACATTTTCTTATAAATCAACAACATTAACAGAATCAATTAAAGTTTTACATTAAGGCTATGAGTAGGGGTCTTAAACTTAAAAGTGAACTTAGCTAAAACTAAAAAAAGGCTTATTTTTAAATAAAATAGCCTAAAACTATAATGGAATATATGTAAAGCTTCCGTGAGAGGAAAATTCAATCAGCTTGTTATTGAAATCTTACAAAAAGCCGTACTACTTTATACAGAAGAATTTGATTTGAACTAAAATTATAAATTTTCAAACCTTTTTCCAAATATAAACGACAAACACTTATAAATGTTAGTAAATTTAATAATAAAGTAGAAAATTGAACAAACTTTTTGGGTAAACATAATCAGGTATAGTCCCTTTCGTAACATTGCACCTTATGGGACGATTCGTATTTTTCACAGTAGCTTTTCTCCTATTTATAGCCCTTGCGGGGGGCTCTAACCCTGCGGGGCCATTACCTAACCCTGTGGGGCAATCACCTAACCCAATATAACCTAACCTAACCTAAAATAACCTATTAAAGGTCATTTTTAAAATATGACGAATCGCCCCTTATGGGGCGATGTTACAAAAGTGACTATTCCCACATAATCTAATTAAGCCTCAAGTCACAAAATGTTTGCTTTAGGTTTCCAATTTTCCAATTCTATTAATTAAAAATTTTCCATGAATTAGTTACCCAAGAACTGTAGTGCATTAAGGTAAGTTATGTTAGAAAACTTAAATTAAAACTTCATTATCATTACTGTTTAACAAGTTTAGTTTTCAACTTGTTGGTTGAACTGATAAAATGTTTATCACCTTCAAAAATGCAATGGTACAAGTTTCAGGCCTAAAGACAAACTAAAACATTTTCAATCTTCTACCAATTTCCCCGATAAAGATGATCCATTTGTATTAAGTATAAGAAGATAGAAATTTAAAAATCAAGTATTAAGTTTATAATCCCCACATAATAATGATGTTGTAATTTGGTGATAGATAACCATAGAAACTTACTCAGCTATTTAGGATGGGAGGCTTAATAATTTTGATAGCCATGAGTATCCATCATATAACACTAACTGCCTGTCAGTATGTTCTAAAAGCATTAGGAGACATTAAATTTCTATATTGAAAATATGATTTCCTTAGCGTCTATTTAATGATTTTTTCTAATAACTTCTCTGATTATTAACAATTTTACACAAAGATTTATCCCTATAGAGGAAATGAATCTCTTTCAGTCCCTTAATTTTATCTGTTATTTTTCTAGATTTTATTGATATTTTAATAGATCTGTTTATTTTCTGAGCTGTTCTACTTATTGATGTTGTCATCCGTTAGAAATCAGGTTTATTAAAAAACCTTTTTTTCTAGGTTTCTTAGTTCCTTGCAACATTGAAAGATGGATAGTACAACATTCTTCAGATCACTAGTCCAAATTGCAGCCTTTGGTATATTTGTATTTCAAATAGAGCACTCCATTTCAAAGTATGTTGAGAACCCAGTAGTTTTCCTAAGGTCTACAAAAATCATTGATGAAATCCAAATGCCAATTATTTATGTTTGCCAGAATGCACAGTATAATTATAAAACATCCTTCCATTATGGCTACAAATGGATTGAAGACTTAATGAGTGGGCAGCTTACAGATACAGATCATATCACTTGGAAAGGCAAATTTGGCAACATGAACTTTACGAGTCTAGTTTATCTCCTATTTAGAAATGATAATTCAAATTTTAAAGCTGAAACTTACAACCCAGAGTTGTCAACGTCCTACAAGTGGAAAGCAATGAAAATAACAGATAAGTTTGTGAATCCTTATGGATTTTGCAAAAAATTCAACTTATCTAAGGGAAGTACATATTTCTCAGCAATGAAAAAATCTATTTTTCTGATTGTCGACCCTGAAAATGATAATAAAATAAAAATAAAACACCTAGAAGGTGGAAGTGGTGAATTTGGCCCTACGTCTGATGGCAAATATGATTTCTTTTCCTATGATATGGAAATAAGTTTGCATGATTCCAGAATTAATGCTGGGTCATCATGTACTGTTTATGATGAAAAGCCCAATAAAGGCCTTAATGATTGTATTTGGAAAGCATTTGAAAAAAAATTGATAGAGTGGTATGGTTGTATACCTCCTTGGGATTTAAACAATTCATGTGATGAAACCAAAACAATTCAAGTAACTGAACAATCACGCAAAGAAATGACTGAAGAATTCAACCGCTTGGCAGTTGGTCAAGATTTCAAAGTGCAAAAGTCATGTTTACCACCATGTGAAACAATGAGCATCAAACTGAAACAGTTGAAACACATCACAAACAACCCAGATGCTGCAGGAGTGAGGATTGATGTAACCAAGAAAACTGTCAAAGTCCATACACTTGTCAGAGCTTATGATGAGTTCAACCTTTTAGTTGATCTGGGAAGTGCACTGGGTCTTTGGTTTGGTCTTAGTGCCATCAGCATTTATGATATTATAGCTGAAGTTTTTGTAACAATCAAAAACAAGTACTATCACTAATTTGACGATATTAATGTAGTGCAGCTGGGGTAGATATGCATAAGTTTGGTCCCTGGAAATAAGGTTGGAGTCAGAATGTAAACCAACTTTTATACAAGTAACAAAACATGTGTTACTTGTAATGTTACATCCTGTTTTCATTAAAAAAAACTAAAGTATCAACATAATCCCTATTTTACATATTTGATTCTTTTATCACTTAAAACAGACTTTATTATCCAAAAAATAAGTTATATTTTCAACACAAAAAAATTAACAAATCATTACATACCTGTAAGGAATTTTCCATAGTTGCTTTATGAACAAACTCATCAGGGCTTTTAGTAAAATCTAAAATAACAACAATTCTTT
The DNA here is from genome assembly GCF_053477335.1 of Acartia tonsa. NCBI lineage: Eukaryota > Metazoa > Arthropoda > Copepoda > Calanoida > Acartiidae > Acartia > Acartia tonsa. The sequence continues at coordinate 8,215,147 of NC_137265.1, read as the reverse complement.
ATCTATAAAAAAAATGTGCTGTATATGTATTTAAGAAATGTTAGATGTTATAACTAAATCTTAATTAATAATTCATTACTGTTACATGTATCTCCTAAAATTTTAATATAAATTAATATGTTCAATTAAAAATACTTATATAAAATATATTAAAACAAGTTTGATTTGTGTTGTTTTATAAATATATATCATATAATTATATTAGAAATTATTTTTGAAACGTCCAGGCTAAAATATTTAAGAAGCTGAATTTCATTAGGTACCTAGGTACTTTTAAGAAAAATAAAATCATATAAAATAATTTTGCCTAAAATATCCACTTCTCTTCCTGGAATCGAAGGTCCTAAAGAAAAAAGTTTCTGCTTTCATTGGTGGATCATTTTTATTAAGACAATAATATGTTATAATTAGTAGCAAGGCTACACTATAAATTACTCAGTCTATCCTACAGTCAGTCCATAACTTTATTTTATGAAAATTTCATATTCTTCTTTGAGTTTTGCATATTCTTTCTCCTAGTTTCCTTGTTCTGACTACTGAATATCTCCTCTATAACTCACTTTGTCTGTTGTGTATTCCATACTTTTTGTGCATTGCTTCTTATGGATGTTGTCATCCTTGTTCTATATTTTTCTTTCTAATGTATATTTCTTTAATAATACCTACCTACAAAATCTTCTGGTTTTAATGTTATTCCCTCAAATTCAACTATTTTTCTTTGTTTCAGTTTACCAAATAATTCACAATCAATATCTGTGTTTACTGCTATTTGACATACTAGCAACTCCTCCCCTAGCATCTAGAGGCTCGATATTGGAAGGAATTTGGAGGGCATAAAAATAGCCTAAAACCCAGACTCTATAAAAATGTAATAGCCTAAAGCCATATAGGGACCTATAAGAAGCTTCCATATAAAGGAGGACCACATCGGTTCAAACAAACAAAAAAGCTTACTACTTTATATAATGCGATTTGCAAAATGTTCTAACATAAGCTAATTTGCTTTATGTTAATGTATTCAATCAGTGGCGTATACAAGGTTTTGTAGAGGAAATTTTCATCACTTTTACGAATTTTGACATCCCCCTTAAACTAAAACACAGGGGGTGTAATACAAATGACGTGAGGGGTGTTATTTTAACTTTTTAACTTTTCATTTTTAGTTTTTAGTAGTAGGTGTAGTGTAGACCCTTGTCAAGAGGGCGTAGAGCGGTGAAATGGGGTTTATATCAAGAGACATTAATTGTATAATATAATAATGACTTATAGCGTTAGTCTTATGTTGTTATTATAAAAGTGATAAAGTTGATGAGAATCAATTTCTCAACCTTTATGTAATTCAGCTTGAAGGTATATTACCTTTATTTTGTGTTGTTTACCCTGGCGACACAACTAGAATTCTTAAATAGCAGAGTTCAATAGGATTTTGTTTTTATACAAAGTTTTGTTGGCTGTTGGCTTTATTTGCTCAATGGTTAATTATGTATTATGTATATCTTTATAATGGATAGAAGCTGCAGTGAGTTTGAATATAATATACTTTGTAACCCCTTATTAATTACTTTTTAATACTTTATTAATAACTTTTTAAAACAATTAATATCTAGCTTGCAGGCATTCTAAACTGGGTCGTTGGGATGTTGCAATTGTTGTAATCAGTGAATTTATAGTAGCTTGACTTAAGCAGCGCATTTAACATGCAAAGTTTTCCTTATCCATTTCTAAATATCTTGTTTGCTCTTACATTGGATGACGAAATGGTCTTTGTAAATTAGGTAACCCGTGAAATTTTATGGTCATCAAAAATGTGTCTTCCTCTCAATTAATAACTTCCTTTAATTCATGATTTATTATCTATTTATACCTATCATTTAATTTTTTCTCGCTACTAGTGGATATAATCGTTATTTTGTCCCCTACAAAAGTATACCCAGGGACTAATGAACCATTTAGGGTAAACTTTGCTCCAATATATAAATATATCTCTCTCTATTTATCCCCTTTTCTCCTAACATACAAATTTATATGCCGGGTGTCCAACAATATTGCTTTTAAGATTATTTTCATCTGTAAGTCTTGAATGGTCTTTTTTTAACGTGTTTCTTTTTTGCCCTCATAATCATTATGTTGTCAATTATGGAATCTTTTTAATTATACATAGCTTTGGTTAAATTAATCTAATAGTCCTTGTTTCCCAGCACAAGCTTGTATTTTTAAGAAAGCCTAAAGTTTCTTGTGTGACGTCATACAAATCTCTTTTTGGGGGTTTCCCACTTTTTCTCTCATCCTTCCTCTTTAGACGTATTTTCTTGACGTCACATATGACACTTTAGGCTTGAACTCGTATTTTTGTACACCCTGCTATCAAAGCTATACGTGCTGACTGTTTCTTTGAGTAGAATCATTTTTGCCGCTAGTTCACCATCTTTTTAAGGACATTTTTGTTATTATTTGGGGGGGGGGGGGAGGTAAGGGGATAATATATTTTTTTTCAAAGCTTCACCTAAAAGGAGTAACCCTTTAAATAACCTTAAACCTTACCATGGTATTTATTAAGAACTCATTATGTTAACAAATTATGAGTGTTGAGGGGGGGATATGTCAATATCATTTTATCATCTGACAATATAAAGGATGTTGAGTCTTATTTTAGTAGCAACTCAAAAAGTCTTATTTTGGTCTTTTTCCGTTTACACTTGTTGTATAATAAGTAATTTTATTCTACCATAAATTTTACTACAATTATTGTCATTATATTTTTATTAGAAAACAAATAATTCGACAATAAACAAATATTCTCTTATATAGAGAACCACAATGAAAACCAAGATGAAAACAGATCTATAAAAGGAAAGACATATTAATCAGATTGCTAATATGAAATGACGGTAGGGATACATTGAATTTACTAATATATCCTTACATAAAAGTAACAGAGAGTATGTCTGTTATTGTACCGAATGAGCTCGCTAACCACTGGACCAATATGAATATCCTTTACAATGAATTTTCAAATAGGTTCCGGAAAGGTTTTTATATTATTTTAAGGAGTTACCTCCCCCTCTATACAATAAACAACCATGTCTTGCCGTAGGCTATAGTTACATAATAAAAACAGCCACCTACTATATTATGTTTTGCCAGGAACACAGTAATAGTGTCTGACTGATTATGACGTAACAAAAAAAATTAGCCAATGAGAGGCCGTTATTGACCAATGGTAAAATTTATAGTGGCCTCTCATTGGCTAATTTGTTTTGTTACGTCATAATCAGTCAGACACTATTACTGTGTTCTTTTGCCAGCAAAATTGTATCTTTGGTAGCTTAAAGATATTGCAGAAAAATGAAGGAATTTTAGGAGTAAATAGTTTGTGTGATAATAAAAATGATCTTGTACACATGTATCAAAATTATCCCAAATATTCCCCTGGGTGGGGTTAGTACTTATTGGGGAATTAATAGATAGATACAAACAAATATATGAAAGAGACAATATACATAAAAGATGGATGATAGAGAGAATAGAGGGTAGAGAGAGAGAGAGGGAGGAAAAAAGAATAAAACATATATAAATAAAAAGAAAAAAGATAGAAAGGGCAAGAGGTAATTGACACACAAAATTTAAATAAAAGCTATTTAATTGATTTGATTTGATAATGTACTTTTATCATTTTAAAGATTCTTGATGATATAAATCAACCCTAACAACTTTAAATTAGTAAATTGCACAAAGATTTGATGTAGGGCTGTTGTACCCAACCCTTACATCCCATTTTCATGCATGCTATTGCTTTGTATGTTAGTATCAGCAAAGCTTCTTTTACTTGGGGTTTGTATTGTTTGAATCTGTTTTATTGGTTTGAACCTTGCCTAAAGACTTCTGTAACAGTAATCAATAAGAATGAGTAAAAGCGTTGCGACTCTTAAAACATTGCCAGAAAGTACGTTCGCCAATTTTGAATAATTTACTTTTTAGTTATTCGACCCCAACAAATTAAAACATCACAAAATTTGTATTTCTTTCGAGGTTATTTCATAGGCATACTGTAGAATATTAAAAAAAAGATATTTTGTTCAGATAGTAGGCAATTTTAGGACTTTCGGTTGTCTGATATATTAGGCTATGCTTTTATGGATGTTGTCATCCTTGTTTATGGTAATTTTGGTGCATCTATTCTATAGATATAAAGATGTGGTTTGCTATATTTGTGCAAAAGAACCTGTTTTTACAGCCATAACATATAAGACTATATGGATGAACTTAAAATTACATTAAAATTAATCCTACAACATTATGTTATTACATTATATAAAACCGTTTACATAAGAAATGATTGTTTACATACAATTTTAAAGATTTTTTTTTGCATATTACAATTTTTATACTTTTTATCTTTTTAACAGGTTGATATGATAATAAAACAACAAAAAATATGACTATTACAAAGCATTTATTTGATTATTCATATAAAAAATGTTGTTTTGTTCGAAGACCTGATTATGCATCCATCTTAGAATAAGATTAATACATGTATTGTAAACAAATAGCCAAGGATAAACGGATCAGAATGTTTACAAACGAATATTTCCATTACAATGAAACTTTAGGGTATATCGCCTACTAAATACACCCATGCACCTAACCCTGCAGTGGACCTAAGCTTTGAATTAGCCTAACAGTAACTATTGCTAAAATTACCTAATTAATTTCCAGCAAACTTACGCAACTTAACCTAGCCTATCTAATTTTTATTTTGTCAAATGTTTGCAATTCCGTGGTCAATCCAGCCCTCCTCCCCCACCCTATTAAAAATATTAACCAAGATCTTTATGTGAAAAGTAGCGCAGCTACAGTATGTATCTAGCCACTATAAACACACCTAATTATTTTTCATTTAATTTTTTTCCTTTTCATTTAAAGTTAATTGTTTAAAATACAGATAGGGAACGAACAGCTTGATTTACAAGTTATTATTTGCTTTAATTCTGATCAGGTTTTATATTATAGGTTGCAGAAATTTTTTGTGATGCTTTGGTATCCTTGTCACTTATCAAATCAAGCATTTCCAATCCCTCCTCTCATTGCTGGGTTCTAAAGATAAATATATGTCTATGATCGCAGTACATTTTTATTTTGAAATAAAATTTTGTTATTGCCTAAACCACTCTTATACAAAAACAAGGGCACAAGACTTTTAAAAATGCGTAGATGTACTTAGCACAAGTAATGTGTTAACTATTTCTTAAGTTACAGATGTACAAACTAACGTATGGACTTTTATAACTGTTATTAAATATCAAAGTTTAACTTAGAAGAAACAACATACTTTATGTTATTAAGGTTTAATCATATTTTAACAAGGATGACAACATCCATAAGTAGCGAAGCACAACAAATCGTCGATGGGAATACGTACAGGTAGATTTAAAAGGTTTTTACTAAAATCAAGAATATATTTATTGGATAAAATAAACATGAAACCTTGTTTTATTTTGCATGATGACGATGGTCAAAGTAAATTATATTAAAGATGCTCATAACAATGGGAAAAATTATTTTGATACTTATATCCCATAAAAGTTTGAAAATTGAATCAAAATAAACAAAGATATGGGGAAATATGTAAAACATATAAAAATAGCCAAAAACCTGATAAAAGGCAGTCTGGCCGTCATGGTTGTTTTATTAAAACGACAAAAATTAATTTTTAAATCCTTAACTTAAAAAATTTGGAAAATCGGACCATATACACTGAAGATATGGAAAAAAGTGTTAAATATATAAAAAAAAAGCCTAAAACCTGCCAAAAAGGCAGTCTGGCCGTCATGGTTATTTTGTTTCAAAGACGGGAAATTTAATTTTGATATCTATAACTGAAAAATTTTGAAAATCGGACTATAAACACTGAAGATATGGAGAAAAATGTTAAATATATAAAAAACAGCCTAAAACCTGCTAAAAAGGCAGTCTGGCCGTCATGATTGTTTTCTTTAAAGACGGGAAATTTAATTTTGATATCTATAACTGAAAAAATTTTGAAAATCGGACCATAAACACTGAGGATATGGAGAAAAATGTGAAAAATATAAAAATAGCCTAAAACCTGCTAAAAAGGCAGTCTGGCCTTCATGGTTGTTCCTTTAAACGACGGGAAATTTAATTTTGATATCTGTAACTGAAAAAATTTTAAAATTAAGACCATAAACACTGAAGATATGGAGAAAAATGTGAAAAATATAAAAATAGCCTAAAACCTGCTAAAAATCGGTCCGAACGCCAACGATGTGTTATAGTCAGTTGTGCTCCTTAATGATGGGAATGTTGTCAAAAAATTTCAGCATTCTATCTTTTATAGGAGCTGAGTAAATCCCATTTCCCCCATAGCGTTACGGACTGACTGACGGACGGACTGACTGACGGACAAAGTGAATTATAGAGTAGCTTCGCTACTAAAAAAGATGCTATAAATGCATGGTATGATTAGAAAATATTACTTTATGGTATCCTATTCCATTTAAGTAACATGAAATCTGTATATATGTTTGTCTGTCTGTGACTCTTCATTAGGTCTCCTTTACAAAGTAGTTTCTCATAGGTCCTGGGAAGGGCAATAACTATTTTTGGAGAGGGTACCACCACCCTTCGAAGATAAATCGCCCCTAGAAAAAAAGAACCCCTCTCAATTTAAAAAAACCCTTTTTTTAACTAAATTTGAAAATGGAGGGGTGTAGCCGCGCATAGACGTCCAAGTTTTTTTTTTTGGGGGGGGGGTAAAAAACTTTGAGGGGGGGGGGGGTAAAATAGCGCGCGAAGCGCGCCGAAATTTTTTTTAACCCCCCACAAAAATTTTTACCCCGGGGGTAAAATTTGATTGGGGGGGGGGGGGGGTAATTACCCCCCTGAAGTCTGTTGGGGGGTGGTAAATTTAGTTTCTTCCCCCCCAAAATTTAACCCCGGGGTAAAATTTTTGGGGGGGGTAATTTAAATCTTATTAAATATTTAGTATTAAAAATGCGCGCGAAGCACGCAAAGAATTCTTTTTATTAGGGATTTCTTATTTTGGGGGGGGTAAATAAATACCCCCTCCTAAATGGTTGGGGGCACCCCCAGGGTAGGGGTAAATTTGAAATGGGGGGGGGGTAAAATGAAAAATTTTTTGGAGGTGCCTACGGCACCCCCAAAGTCGTTTGGGGGGGGGGGGGGTAATCGCCCTATTACCCCCCCCCCCCTTGGACGTCTATGGGTAGCGCAATGAGATTTAAATTTATGGAAATGTAATTTTTGCTGCTGTATTCATGAATTTGCGTAACTTTTGCGGACACCATTGGATACAATGTTGTGAGCCATCGTCCTTTGATAAATAACTTTGCTAGATCTCCCCGTTCAAATCTCAGCTATAATCAATTTTCCTCCACACTAACACACACACACATACACACACACACACACATACACACTCTTACAATATTCATGGAAACAGGGATAGGACAGTGGAGATTCAAATATCAGGTACAATAAATTCCTATAAAAAAATTTCCTTTTGATAATATTTATGTCAAACAGTGGATAAGATTGGTGTGTTTGTTTTTAGACATATCTGAAAGGATCGGCGCAATATTTCATCAATTAAAATTGTGTTTATTTTCCATCTAGTTCTTATGACATTATACATAAAACAAGGATGACAACATCCATAAAAGCGAAGCACTGAAACGGTAGGACAAACGGACACTAACACTTGTATAGTGTCAGAACTGAATAATCAGAATATAAATGTATAAATGTCGAAGCAAAATTGTAAGTAAAATTGTTGAAAAACTGCTTGATACAGAATAATGTTTATGGACATACTTACATTTTTTGGACTTGATTATAGAGTTGCTTCGCTTATAATATTGTACTTTGTTGTCCCAGGAATCAGTATACCAAAAATTAGATCAATCGGATTATTAGATCACATAAAAATTTGTTGTTAAAAAAGTAAAAAAATCAACATGTTTAAAATGGACGTATGGACATTCTGGTAATGATTATAGAGTTGCTACGCTATCTAAATCGTACCTAACTACTACAGAAATCACCATGCAAAGTTTGAAATCAATAGGACAATTCTAACATGCCTAAATTAGCGAAAAAAGCTATCCGTTACGGACAGACGGACGGACCGACCCTAATTATAGAAAAGCTTCGCTTTTAAAAAACAATCTATTTGAAACTTAAATTCTAAAAATATTTTTTTTTCTCTAAGCTACCCGACAATATTACTTTTAAGCGTATAAAAAATGGTTTCCATTAACTACACAATTGTTTGATATATCATTATATCTATATGCATAAAATTAGTTTTCAATAATAATTATATGCACTTAAGACAAATTATATGAACATTTTAACAATTTAGTAATCATTGAATATTGATTAAATCAGAGACTCTTTAAAAAAATGTATAAATAAATTTAAATTTTTTTTTTTTTCATTCTATATGGTGCTTGTTGAGGTTTGAAATATAACAAACCTTATACAATTGTCCAAATGTATTGAAAATTATCTTAACCCAGATCAGTATAAGTTTTAGGTATTAAACCATGTTGATTTTCTAATTACAATTTTAGGAATAAAATATTTTTGATTCTTATTTTAAACTCTATATTAGTTTTTCTTTGCTAATTGTTAGTCAATTATATATATAAACATTGCAAAATTGTTTCCAATTTGCAAATATTTGCCTCTTTTGGTAGACTTAGTAGAATGTACAACTTCAACCAATCATCAAGTGAAATGAAGACAAAGTCGAGTATTTATTTGATAATATTGCAAATACTGGGAACTATAGGCATCATACCAACATCAAGGATGAAATTGATCATAGCTAATGCCATGGCAGTACTGCTAGTGTGCAGTGCAGGCAAGATTAGGATTATGGGAATCCTTTTTATATAAAGTAGTAAGGTTTTTTTTTCTGTGTAGCTTAAGATTTTAATAACCACTGAACCGATTGAATTCTCCATTTAATAGAGGCTTTATATAGGTCCATGGATGTTTTTAGGCTATTTAAATCTAAATTTTCATTTAGGCTTTTTTCCTATTTATCTACTCCTTAGAATGCATAGCTCACAGATGCTAGGGAAAGCAGATGCTATTAAAAAAATAATAATGCTAATCCTGCCTAGTGAAGCTATTACTATTTTAGCAGGTTTTTTTTTCAAAAATTTGGTGGAGGGGGGAGGAGGCATAGTTAGCAATTTAATCATTGTTAATCTAGATATACCTAATAGGAATAATATCCCATTGTCCTATCTACATATGTTTAAATACAGGATTAGTATACAGCTGGCGTCTTTTTGTTTTGGATGCCTTCAGCACAAGAAGTATGTTTCGCATGATCTCTGATATGTCTAGTGTCTGCATTGGAGCTATTTGTCCTTTTCTCAATTATCTCCTTTACAACTCATTTTCTGACAATCTACAAAATACAAATCTGAAAGGTATTATTTTTATGATGTCATAGGGCTTTTCCTGCCATAACCAGAGTATGTCCAAAGTAGATAATTTAATCTTTACTTTTCTTTGAACAATTTCCATGAAATGCTTGGTTCAATATCTAATTAATGACTAGTATGAAATGAAAATATAAAAATAAGATTTTCAAATACACTGAAAACTAACTATTTAAACATTTTCGTTTATAGGACCTGCAAGAAAAATGCTGCTTCTGCTTATAGCCATAATTGGAGCCAGTGGCTATATTGGCTATACTGTTGAAACTTTATCAATCCTTGATTTTAGTGGGTCATGGGTAGAAGCAACCTTATCTATTCTTGTAGCTATATACTATTTGCTAAGTGAAATACTGGTTTTTAGCCATTTGTTACTCTTTGGTTGCTTTCTAAATGTTGGTCTGGAAAAAATGAAAATTGCTGCTGAAACTTTGGAAATTAAATTTACATCTGATGAAGATTGTCTGGAAATGTTCCACTTAGAGCTGAAGAATTACACATTGTTTAAGGCAATGATTGTTAAGTACAAGTTGGATTAATAAGGATTTTTAGGAAAAGGGAGTCTAGGATTTTCTCTTGACTCATATCCTTATACTGCACTTTTTTACTTCTAAAGAAATTGGGACTTTTAAATGAGCTAAAAGAATGATTACCCAAATTTAAGTTAAATTTGTACTAAAAAAATTCAACCCTTTTAACAGCTAGCCTAATGATCTCTCAAAATTTTTTATTGCTTTAAACTAGCTGTCACTTCATTAAAAAAGCTAAATATTTATGCTACAAAATTTTGGCAGTAATGTGAAAATACATGTTCTTAAAAATTTTTGGTTTAAGGAATCTGTAAGTCTGGGCCTCTTTCTAATATTTACCCTTCACACCATCTCTTCAATTCTGTTTATTTTTATGACCATTCAAAGCACAGGCCATATTTCCTACTTTCTGAGTATGTGTAATATTAGCTGGTGCTGCTTCTTGTGTCTCATTCTGGTTTATCTTGGATTGGCTGCTGATGAGGCCAATCAACTTAGGCTTAAAATCATTGATACAATGTGGTAAGTCATATGCTTTTCCAAATGACTCAAATTTTCAAAATTGAAAAAAAAATTCTAAGAGGATATTACCACAAAGTTGGATTTATCATCAATTGGATATTACACCAGATTATCATGTACTCTAATAAAGGGAAACTTGTAGCTGGCTAAAATATAAGCCCCTCCCATCCACCTCCTTTACCCAATTCCCTCTCCTCCTAATGGATTAATGAACTGATAAATAACAGTCAATGTTAGCAACCTGTATGGCAACTTTTTTTTCTCCTATCATAATATCCATGCATATGCTACATCCATTACATTAATATTTATTTTCAGGACCAGGTATCACAATTTGAAGAAAGAGGCAAGAACCAAACATTTAGCTATTATATCACAGTTTCAAATGGTTGGTCCCCTGTCAGCAGAAGGTTACTATGATATTACAAAAGGATTGTTAGTCTCACTCACTGGAACTCTCTTGACTTACATAATTATACTTGTACAAATGAAAGATATTTTGAACTAATCCTATTTTAAAAAGTAGTAACATTTTTGTCAGTAGTTTAAAATATCGCTAAACACTGAACCGATTGAGTTCTCCACCACCCTCCAAAGAGAAATTACACACAGAAAAAATACCCCCTAAGAAAATTATTTTTTACCTTTTCTTTTTGGAAACTTAAATTTAAACTGGGGGGGGATAACTCCGACCCTCCCCCTTATATGATCGAGTCAAGGGGGGGGGGGGTGTTTAGTCACTAGTATTATTTTAATATAACTATTTGTGTAATAATAATATAAAAAATATAAAAAGTATTTTCTGTAATAAAATATCTTTTAGGCTACTAAGATTATCATTTATCCTACTATATAAAGTAGTAATAATGTTTTAGTCTAAGTTAATTGAGTCCTCCTTTTATTGAAAGCTTTACATTTGGTTTGAGGTTATTCAACATTAGATTAGAGCCTTTATAAGGCTATTTTTCCTACCCCTTTATTATCCCTTTGAATACAGAGACCCTGAAGCCTAAGTTAATAAAACAAGATTGTAAAATGCAAATGATTTATTTCAAAATAAATTTTAGTATTTAGAATCACAACCTAATAAGGGTTAACAATGCATCTGTTACAAATAAATATTAAATATATAAATATTAAGCTTTAGTTCTGATTAATCTTGACATCAATTGCTGGGGGAGCAGCCTTGTTTGCAGTAATAACAAGGACACCATCAGATGATAGGTTGGAAACAACATCTTCAGGTTTGGCTCCACTGGGAAGAGTATATTTCCTGAGGAATTGTCTGGAGACCATCTTACTTCCATCCTCAGCTTTCTCCTCATGTTTACCCTCGACAGTGACAACACCTCCAGATACACTCACACTCAACTCATCTGGTCTGTACGCAGAGGTGTCCAGGCTAACCTCCATCTTCCTATCATCATCCTTCACACGGATCACCTCGCTGTCCTTGCTCTGGAACAGGTCCAAGTCTCTGAATTCATTCTTCAGACTTGGCAGCATCCATCTACGGGGAAACATCCAGCCGTTCTCCCATTTCTCCAGAGAATTCTGTCTGTCCAGCAGCAAGCTTCTTCCCGCATTTTCACTTGAAACACCACTAGATTCCTTTCTTTCTGAAGAAACAGATGATGAAGCGCTTGATGAAGATCTTCCTTCTGTAGCAGCAGCAGATGATTTGAGCATGATATTATTAGCCATGCAGGTCATATTTCTAAAATCCTCATCAAATTTCTTCCACCTCTCTCTAGACTCCTCAAACATCTTCTCTCTAATCTTATCAAAGTCATCCCAGGTTGACTTGAAGAAAGGATCATCAAAGAAGAAGTCTCTAATGGTCATAGGAACCTTCTTTCCATCAGTCATCTTGAATTTGGCTTTTCTTGTTTGTTTTGTGTGTTTAGCTTGTGTTGCTAGCTTGCTTGTTGTTGCTTATCTGCTTTCAAGGTGAACTAGCTGTAGCTTTTATAGGCAGCTGTGTGTTTAGACAAGATGCTTTCTAATATTTTCTATCAGAATCTAGAATTAGTGATGTTGTCATGTTGCAATGTGTGTATCTTTATCAAAGGAGTGAAATTCAGAAGCTAGAAGGAGAAGGAATATTTAGGAGAAAAGCAAAAGGAGAGTGATCTTAGTCAGGGAGGAAGAAGACATTAGGTTGTTTATTACACAAGTCAGCAAAGTTTATAATTCCATTGTCTTATTTTTTCGCTCAACAATTTTGGGGACTTTGACTTTTGAATTAATTTTCATTAAGTTGAGTGTCCTAACGTATTTATCACTAATTGTAATCTACAGAATGGGTAATTTTGTGTATCATCATTGGGGATGTTCTTCAATTTATCTGCCATTGTCTTGTCCCTTTAGATCCCTGGTTCTTAGTATCAATAAACATTTGTGTAAAAGTGAGAAAGGAGAAAAGAGGTAAAATAAACTAAGGCGAAAAAGAAAGCACGTTTTAAAATCAAAAGATTGCGTAATGTTGAACTTATAGGCTGCGAGACTATTCTAGATTAGAAATTTCATACCCTTATGTAAAAGAAAATTTTAAAAAATGTATTAACAAGCCAATACTTTAATACGTTAGAGGAAAAATTGATGTCACTCTATGCAAAAAAGTTGACTTTAAAGACAATTATTTTTTGAATACCTGCTTTTTTAATATAAAATATTTATTAAGAGTAGTTGCACTACCAAAAGAATAATAAGAAAACAATGCAATGTGTATAATGTACATACACATTAGGGTGGGTCAATTTTGCACACACCCCCCCCTCCCCATCCCAGAAATAACCACCCAAATTTTTAGATTCATGGGCGTGGTAACCTCAACCCCCATACTCGAAAATATTTTTTTCAATTTTTTTTGGTTTCTTCAAATCTACTAACATCTAATGTTTATTTAGATGTTGGTTGCACATTCTTAATAAAAAATCATTGGAAATCAACCCACTCTAATACATATATGCATTGATATTAAGTAAAAGAAAACAGAGAAAAAGAAGGACTGGAAACCCGCACATTTTAATGGCAGCTGGCTTAAAAGATCTTTTGGCTGCAGATAAAGAGCTGCTATTTTCAGCCATCAACAATGGTGGCGAATGAAGCTACAGATATAAATAAAGGGACTTCTTTCAAGTTGTAATTGCAAGTGCTAGAATATGTCGGCTGAATGTGGCCTCCAAAAGTCACAAAAAAGGGTGGAGAACGACGCCTGCGGCCGCCAGTAGGAAAAGATTCATTATAGATTCTTTTTTTAATACATAAACACATACAATGTTTCTATCTCTGTAATTAGAACAATGACTGCGGCCGCCAGTCCATAGGAAAAGATTCAATATCAATATTAATACATAAACACATACAATGTTTCTATCTCTGTAATTAGAACTATGACTGCTGCCGCCAGTCCCTAGGAAAAGATTCATTATAGAATCTTAATTAATACATGAACACATACAATGTTTCTATCTCTGTAATTAGAACTATGACTGCGGCCACCAGTCCATAAGAAAAGATTCATTATAGAATCTTATATTAATACATAAACACATACAATGTTTCTATCTCTGGAAATGGGTTGTCATTGGTAAGGGAATAGGACAATGTTTGATAAATTTCCTTTTATATAATATAGTGTGTTACCTTTTTATATGTTTCATTATTATTTGGCCACAACTTGGTCAAAAATGCTCACAAATCAGACCTTTTTCGACCAAAGATACTCAAATGGTTCCCTTACAAGCCCAATCAGTTTTAAAATATCTTTATATTTCAAGGAAAATTGATGAAAATACCAAATAAAGGCAAATTTAGGTGTATCTTCGGTCGAAAAAGGTCTGATTTGTGAGCATTTTTGACCAAGTTGTGGCCAAATAATAATAAAACATAAAAAAGGTAACACCCTTTAATGAAAATCTGCCTTTAGTAACTGTTAAATATCTAAGCAGAGGACAAATTGTAGAATGTACTAGTATTAGAAGATTTACAATTACGTTCTATCATTCTTTGGCTTAAATGATAGGTATTTTTACAGTGCATAATTATTTTCACCAATAATTTTGATCCATGAAGAATTTTAAAACTGTTAAATCATCTTTTTACCTTCAACAACGTCTTATATTTTTATTTTCGTATCACAGGACAACTGTCTTTAAAGCTAACACAAATAATAAAATGGTTGACTTTTATCATGATAGATAGGCATAGTCACATACTAATGTGTATAACATACATATAATCATACAAGGATAATTTTGTAAATAAGTAGCACAGCAATAACAATAATACAACATTTACGACGTCCAAGCTTTATTAGGAGGGAGAAGGGTCAAGCTTTTTATAGTGCCTATAAAAATGGCGTCATACTGACCTACCATTTGTCAATTAAAATGTATACTGGCCTGCTATTGGTAATTTAGTCTGTGTATTGATCAGTGGTAATTTGTTTTGTATGATGTCATTTTTTTAAAGGCACTATAAACTGCTTCGAGGTCGTAAGGACATTTCAACGGTGTAGAGAAGCTAGCTTCGCTAAACCTAAGATGTAATGTAATGTAAAATGTATATCCAAGCATATACACATTACTCCAGTTAGAGACATGATTAGATTAGTGTGTTGTGTATTGGGATGGTTCATATACTTTCATTTTTCATATTTCTTGTTTTTATGAATATCTAATTTATGTTAATGAGTAAAACTATATTTATAATTACTTTTTTGTACTTAATAATGATTTATTGATTACATACCATCTATTAAAGATAATAATTTATTGTTATTTCAATACACAGATAACTATTCGTTTACTTAACTGTACTATGATTTTTAGATATTTCATTCTACAATATAACATTAAAGTTATTATACCTGTTAGCCACGTATCTGTAATGTTATTCATACCCTTGAGATTGTTATAGAACCAGAGTAAATAGATTTACCAATAAATACAATAACAAATAATGCATGTATGTTTGGGTTTCACCCAGGGCTCGGCAGCTGCGACTAAGCCTTTGAATTTTTTTTTTTTAAAAGAGGGAATGTATAAGGTTCAGACCTTCAGCTGATTTTTAGTAATTGTAAAAGGTTTATTTCGCTGACACTTAGATGCGGCTGTAGAGCCCTGGTTTAACCCGTAAAATAGCAAAAAGTATTTCCAAGAATATGAAATAAAATAAAGGTGCTTATGCCTTAAATGTTTTTTTATAATGTTTTTTTTAAATTAAACTTTAGAAACTAATAAGATATTTGTAGACTTGATGAGGACTTTCTTACCTTTAGAACATGGTCATTGAGATGCTTTGCTATTAAATCTTACTTAGGTATTTGTTTTATATGTTAGAAATTTCAACGAATATATATAATGTCTGAATTTGAGGTTAACTCAAAACCAATATGTTAAATTAAAAAATCCGATTTTTTTTGAGTTTTGAAATTAATGGGACGATTCCAATATGCACTAATGTTTCATTAGTTTGCTCTGATTTTTATTATTTGTGTATAAGATATATTTATGTTAATCTTTAACAAATATAAATATCTAAGAGTAAGCAAGAAGAAGTAAATCACTTCTATTATCTTATTTAAGAAGGAAGGCTTTTAATGTGATTATGTTTAGTTAGACAAAGCCCAATCTGTACCACTTTTGCACCACTTTAGATTCCTGTGACGTAATAAAAATGAGGGATTCCTGTGACGTAATACAAATGAGGGATTCTCCATCTCTTTTTGAGGGGTTTTCTTTCCCACTTCTCCTCTTATCTCCCTCATTTTATGACGTCACAGGAATCAAAAGTGGTGCAAAAGTGGTACAGATTCGTCTTTAGTTATGTTTGTATAAAAATATGGCTATACCTTCACCCTTTACTATGGACACTTTCTATATTTTATTGGTAAATTCGGCCTAGCTATTTGTTTATTGTCATGCTATGGAAGATAATCCTCCTTGTTGAATGACGTAACATATTTGACATGTTAATAAAACAGAGTAAAGGATTACTATGAACAATAAAAAAGATGACCACAGAAAGTGTGACAAGGACAAATATGTACACAAGTAATGCAGCCAATATGTAAAATTTGAAAAGGATAGTCCACAAGTAAAGCAGCAAAAAAGCTAACAGTTTACAAAAAAACAATAATTTTAGAAATGATGTAATTGAGAGTAGGTTTAATACTAGGGAAAAACATTAAAAAAATGCTGAATTGTTTAAATATCATTTAATTTACAAATACAAAAAAAGAAAAGGTAGAAAGCTGTTACTATTGGAGTTATACAATTGGAGAGACGTACAGATGCAAGAAATCGTCTTAGTTGAGTTGTAGCTTCATTATACAAAAAGAATAGACATGACACCTATGTTAATCTATATCCAAATTTTATACATTATCTAAGTGATATGATGATATGATTTATTAGCAGTAAATTACAGATTAATTTAACAAATAATTTAATACATTTTAAATTACATCAATTTTTATAGATATATTTATTTACATTGACATAATTAGGGTAACTGTACTACAGGGCCTTTAAAGTCAATCTTGACTGTCCTTCGGCCCAATTTTCATTTAAGTTTTTTTTCTTATATATTTACAAGTTTCACAAATGATATAAAATAATACTAGCTATTTACAGGGTATGGCATTTAAGTAGCTTACTGGTTGCGATATTTAAATTATATTTAGGTTTTTCCACAGGGATAACACTTTCTCTCCCTACATTGAAATGTTTTGTACTTTGATATACACTTATTTTTTACATATTTTTTAACAGCTTTGGATGAATTTAATGATCTTAGCTCACCTGCCCAACTATTCCAAATTTTCGGGATTTTTACTGAAGGGAAAGTTTCATATATTTTATAATTTGGCTTCTCTACTCTAAGACATTTTGATCTAGTATTTTGCAATGGTGTTAGAAAATTAAGCATACATTGGGGAAGTTTGTTTTCTAAATATTTAGAGACAAATTCAACTACATTTGCATCCCTTAGGTCAAAAATGTTAAGAATATCTAGTTTTCCCATCAGGGGCTCGGCATGCACATTGTACTTAGCATTTAAAACATTCCTTACAGCTTTCTTCTGTAGGTTATGAATTTTTGTGATATGCTCATCCTTTGCCGCACCCCAAACAATTAAGCCATTCTCTATGTGGGGCTTAGCAAGGCTGTTGTAAATTGTTTTTAAAGTAGTGGTTGGAAAGAGCTTTTTTGTTTGGGATAGGGCATAGACTGAGCTTGCTATTTTATTTTCTACATAGTTTATATGTTTGTCCCACTTTAGTTCATCATCTATAAGAACACCAACAAACTTGAAAAATTTAGTATTACAATCTCTGCCAATTCTTTCAATTTTTTCCCCTCCTATTTTCAATGTGCATAACTCTGGATCAAATAGCTTTTTATGTGGGCGAAAAATCATATATTTAGTTTTTGATACATTCAAGGCTAGTTTATTTGCTCTAAACCAATTTTTTGCTTTATCGAGTTCTAAATTAGAATCTGCAATTAAATCATTTAAGTTGTTGTTTGATTTGCTAAATGTAGTATCATCAGCAAATAAATTTGTTAAAAAAGATGTTGCATTTGGTAAATCATTTATGTATAGAATGAATAAGAGGGGGCCTAAAATACTTCCCTGTGGAACCCCCGTTTGAATGATTTTTTTAGCTGAATTTACACCATTGATTGTAACAAACTGTTGTCGTCCTATTAAATAGTTTTCAAACCATTTCAAGGTATTTTTAAAACCATAGTGTTCAAGTTTGTTTAAAAGAATTTTTATATTTAGGACATCAAAGGCTTTTGAAAGATCTAGGAAAATGTTTATTGTGTATTCAGGGTTCTTTTTAATTAGATTTTCATAGATATGCTTAAGTAAATTTAATAAAGGCTGTGTTGTGTTATGATTAGGACGAAACCCATATTGATATTTATACAGGATATTACAATCTGATAAAAATTTGATCATTTGTAATGCAACAACTTTTTCTAAAATTTTGCTAAATGCTGAAAGAATAGAAATTGGACGATAATTAGTAAACTTATTTTTTTCCCCTGCTTTAAAAATAGGTACTACACGAGCAATTTTGTAATTTTGTGGTATGAATCCTGTTTTTAATGATAAATTAAATAGGTATACTAACGGATCAATAATTTCATTTATAACTTCTTTGATAAGAAAGATTGAGATGTTATCCTCCCCACAACTCTTTTTGCTTTTAAGTTTATTTAGAGCATACAACAAGTTCTTTTTAGTTACAATACCAAAATTGAAATTAGTATCATTTTTCTCCCCAAGAAAACTGTGAAAATTATATTGAGAATTTGGTATATTTTCTGCAATTTTAGACCCAATACTTGAAAAAAAGTCGTTGAAACCATCAGCTATTGACTTTGCCCCTGAATATGATTTTATGTCATCATAAAAAATGTTAGGTAAACTTTCCTTATGCTTTCTTCCATTTATAACTGAGTTTATAAGAGTCCAAGTTTTCTTAATATCATTTGATAATTCTAGAAATTTATTGTGATAATAATCTTTTTTTGCCTTCCTTAATTTATTTTGGTAAAGCCGATTTAAGTCCCTCCAATCATTAAAATTAGTTTCATTAGGGTATTTGATGCGTTTTTTAAATAACTTATCTTTTTGTCTTCTGATAGAAAGTAGTTCTTGTGTCATCCATGGATTTTGGGGGTGTTTTTTTCGATTTTTTCTTCTGTTAGAGAAGGGAAAACTTTCATTAAATTCCTTTTCTATACTTTTACATCTTATAATCTCGGTCAACTGGGTATCTGTTACATTTTCCTCTGTTCATATGTGAATCTGATTTTATTTGTTGTCTCAACATCCTTGTTTGTCGTTATTATAGTTTTATTGAGCACTGATTGTGTATGTTTTTTTTTATATTTCTAAAAATTACAATGTACAGTACATAGTATACAAAGATTAGAATTAATATCTCGTCTACTCTACCCTAGGATTTGGAAAAGTATGCAATAAAAACAAGTTTATGGAGGTAATAACATCAATTCTTTCAAAATAGGAGAGCCAGGTCTATTTTTCAATGGGTGACTAACAATATGTAAAAGATTTCTACATTTAGCATCTGAACGTAATAAGGTGCTCTCCCTCAAAGTACATAGCGAACACTTTAAAATAAATTCAAGATACAGGAGGGATTGTTTTTTACTTTAAGCCTAATTCCTGCGGGGCTACACACTACCCCAAGCCATTTTATCAAATTAAAAAAAATATATCGAGAAAAAAATTCTTAAAAATCCTCATTTTATAATTTAATTTCTTTACATTCTCGTTCTGAAATAAAAACGCTATTCAAAGAGAATGTAAAAATATCTTTTAAACAAATCAACGCTTAATTTACATGTCTTAAAAGATATGTTTTAAATTTTTTTTTAATTGAGCATTATAATTTAGCATTTTTGTCTCTTAAACATAAGTAATAATTATAAAAACAATAATTTGAGCTCTATTGTTACGACCTAAAGACGGAAGGCCCTTTGAACACAACATAATAACAAAAAAGCTTCGATTTGGAAGTAGAAACCAAAGTTTTGCCTGGTTTTGCAGTACTAGTATTCTTTTGTAAATATAAATATTGAAGGAAGTGTTAGAAATATATTGTATACAGAATAAAGTTACATTTATCTTCATTCTAATGTCACTTTTTTACAAGAGAAACTTTTCCACATAAATGATGCGATCTTGCGTCTGTTTGTAAGGCGTACGGACAGCCAAAATCTAGGGGAATTTCCTGTGATTATCCTCATAATAAATTTTTTGTTTGTGTTTCTGTCTGACTTGTGTGTGTTTACCGAAGGATATCGCCAACCACTGAACCGATATGGTTCTCCTTTACAAGGTAGCATCTGATTGATCCTGCAAAAGTTTTTAACTATTTTAGGGGAGGGTATCAACACTATCCCAAGAGAAATTACCCCTAGAAAAAAAACTACCCACTCCCGAATTTCTAATTCATAAAACTACAATTGAAAGTGATGGGGGGGTTGACTCCCCCCTCCCCCGGCAGTGAAGTGTAGCAATTCTAAAGGAAGTCATAAATGTACGTTCATGTAAAGCACTTTACTTTGAAGCATTTTGACAATTATAAATCTCTTCATATAAATGTTAATGTTACAGTTTTGGGTTTTTGATGTTGCCATTCTTGTTGATAGAAAAGTTTATTGTTTGTTCAATAGATTAAGCTTTGAATGGATCTCTTCTCAGGATTCTCAGGCATACAGGGATAGGACCATAACAGTTAAATTAATCGTTCCTCCATTGCTAATGTGTGTAGTACTGCCTTTAGTAGCCTTTAGTGCCTCCTGTAAATAAAATAATCTAAAACCTCATAGGACCTTATTTAATTGTTGAAGCTTACCTATGACAAAGAACCTAATTGGTTTAGTAATTATTGAAATCTTAAGCTTCAGAGAAAAAAATCCTTACTAAATTATTTAATAAGATATCAATAAATACGGAGGAAGACTGGGATGTAAATTAATTTACCTGACATTGTCCTCTCCCTCCCTGGTGGCTCCTAGTTTTTCTGCCACATGATACATGATAACGTCAAAGTATTTGGGCTCCATAGCGGATAAAGATTTATGGAACCCAAACATTGAGAAAAGTTTTACTTGGAGTTGAGTATTGTCCTCCAGGGATCTAAAGGGATAAGACAATGGCCGATAAATTGATGTATCTCCCCAATGATGATGCACAAAATTACCCCTTTAGTAGATTAAAATTATTGGTTGAAAAGCTCAAACACTCAACATAACTAACCATCCGATCAAAATTTACAGAAGTCCCACATGTTGTGAAGCCAACGAAAAAGTTATTATAAAACTTTGGGGACAAGTGTATTAAACACCCCATTGTTACTTCTCTATAATCTACTCTATAAAATGTTAATAATATCTGCACTAATAATCCTTATATATATATAAGTAACAGGATGTCTATGTGTCTATCTGTACCGAAAAATGGACTGATATTGTTCTCCTTTACAAAGTTTTTTTTTCTGGGAAGGTTAACAACAATTTACGGGGAGAGCACCACAATCCTCCCAAAAGAACATATTCAACCCCACCTTCCCTAAAATATTTTTGCTTGTTAAAACTGTTCCATAACCTTTCTACAGAAAACAAGGATGATAAAATAAAAGCTCAACAAATCAGACAGTCAAACTAACATTGATGAACATAGAATAAATAATAAAAAAATAATATAGTAATTTAACCTCCCAATGATTTTTTTTTTTGCGAATATACATAAATACAGGAGATTTAATACCTACGTCGTACAAACGTTTTTAGTCTTTATTATATAGAGGCTTCGCTTATTACGTCGTTCCCGAAATAATCTTTCAGTTCAGGACAACTACATGACGTACCTAAAATATGTTTAAAATAATCTTTAAAAATAATCATATTCAAAATTTACAGACGGACGTTTTGATAAAGACTACACAGAGTTGAACTACAGATTTTCAAATTGCTGAGTAAAAACGTTCTTGCATTCATATTAGATTTAAGTATAATTTCTTATATCCCCAGTTGACCACTTCTAATGCCACCCTTATCTTTATATTTTTGATTCACTGATAATTTTAAAACTAAAGCTTACACTGCACTTCCGATAAATAGTGTAACAATGCTACCTATTCTATACAAATAGCCAATATGTCTGTACATCCATGTTAAGTCTTTCTAAGCAATTTAAGCGCAAAAGAAAGTTCTATATCATTGAAATGTTTAGACAGTTTAGGGAGTTGAATCCATTTTTATAGAAGCAGAAATATAATCTATGATTACGGTGTTGACCCTTTAAAAACATAATCTACCATTCCACTTTCCCCTCTCTTGGTGATGATATCATCAACACGAATTCGATTTTTGAAATGTACAATTCCACTTTCAATAGAGGCGAAACTGGAATGGTACATTTATGTTTACATATCAGCATGTTTATAAAATTTGATTTCCTTATTTAAATCGACATAATAGTAATGCTATATTCTAGTTATTATTTTTATTTTACATAAATTTTTAAAAATTATAAATAGTATTGTATACATTTCTAGGATTAACATAATTTAAAAATAGTATGTATGGTTTCAATTATGTCGATGTTTAAAGTGTAAACCACCACTCCAGTTTTGCCTCTCCTGAAAGTGGAATGGTGCATTTTAAAAATCGTATTGGCATTGCTGATATCACCACCAAGAGAGGCAAAATTGGAATTGTAGATTACAAAAATCATATAGGCGTTGATGATATCATTACCAAGAGAGGGGAAAGTGGAATGGTAGATTACATTTTTAGAGGGTCAAAACCATAATCATAGATTTTATTTCTGCTTCTATAATAATGAGTTCAACTCCCTAACTGTTAGAGTTGTTGTTAGTATTTTATTTTGCAAAATTCAAAGCGTAGCTGAAATAAAACTTTGTCACTGTGAATTAGATTTAGCAATTAATAATTAAATTATAATATTTTTTTATGTATATTGCCATCCTTGTTTAAAATGGAAGGTTGGGGTTTGAGTGTTAACTTACGATTTACTGAATAATGTCTAACTTTCTTTTATAAGGTCACCTAATATTTCTTTGTATCGATTCTGAGGCAAAACGTTTAAATTTCAATTATGTGAAATCAGTGAATTTACAATAAGCTAAAGTAAAACAAGAACAATAATGTCTTTAAGTAGCATAACAACAATAACAAACGAAAAAATGTTTATGTGTAGTGGACAGTTTTTTCAAGGGTTATCAAGAGGATGATACACCTGCACGCCATATGGTCTAAAACCTGCCAGGGGCCCCTACTAAACTTTTTAAAATGCTGTGAAACTATCGGTCCAGCCGTTTATCCGATCTTAGCAGACACACATATACTGCGCATCAAATATTCAATTCTAAAATCTTAAAAGCAAACTATTTATATTCTTGTTATCTAAACTAAATCTAATAAGAAAATAAATTGATCCTTGAAAGAAAATTTGAAAAGTAACGCACTGTCTAAAATGCATGAAAGGATAAAAGAATGATAAACTAAATTAAAGGTAAAAATAATAGAAGTTTTTTTTTGAAATATTCAACTTTTTTGTACTCCTATTTTCTTCAAAATTTTTGAAAAGAACAGCAAATATTTGTTGTGAAGTATACAACTTTATCAGCAAAGCCATTCTTGCACCTCCAAAGGGGGGGGGGGAAGTGAGGGGGGGGGGTAAATAGAGTGCAAAAAGCAATGGAATATTTTCACTTTCCCCCAAAATTTGTACCCTAGTGGTAAAATTTTGAATTGTATTAATTATCCCCTTAAATTCTTTTTTGTTCGGGGGGGAGGCGTTGCAGGGGTAAAATCCCATACTTTGGGTTTGAGATGTTTTAAACACCTACCACCCCCCCCCCCCTTGGACATCCCTGAAATAAATAAGCTTTCTTGCTGTTCCATGGATCATACACGACACAAAAAAAAACATTTATTAGCCCATTTACTTATCTGTGAGATGTCTATGAATGAATGTGTTATCCCGTATCTGTTTAAAAACAGGTGTGTGTATTAACAAATACACAACAACGCATAATTTACTCATTTATAAATAAGCTTTGTAAAGTACAAAAAAACCTTGAAATATCTTGAAATAGATATGACAATCAATGACAATAAAAGTCTGTCTGTGTGTCTGTAGCATAAGATCCGATGGATTGATATGGTTCTTCTTTACATAGCAGCTTTTTATAGGTCAAGGGAATATCTTTCATTAATTTTGGGGAAATGTACCTTCACCCTCCCAAGAGAAATGGTACTAAGAAAAAATCCTCCCATCCGAAAAAATATATTTGTTCTTATCACTGTGTTCATTTTTTAAATATCTAACTTCTTAGTAAAGTGCTTGTTTATCAAACGCCACAAATAATGTATACATGCAATTTATTTGTGTTTGCCCAAAAATTCAGCGTGTCACCATAATTGTCGCTTACTTTAAAATTTTAACATTAAAAATCATTCAAATAAAAATAGAAAACCAGGAACATCAAATTTCAACTACACTTTTGAGTCGAAAAGAAATGGATAACAATACATTTACTTTACTCAATGGAAATGTTTGTAATTTGTGATAAAAGTCTCATAATGATTAAACAGTCGCAATTTGAAAACGCCAATTTAAGTTTACCATGAGTCCGCAGAAAAAAAAGTTTTACTTTGTTTGAATCACTGTCTAAAACTAAAATTCTGATGTTTTGCTGTCCATTCAAAAGTTTTGAAATGGACAATATATGTGACACACTCTGCAAAGGATTAACTTCAAATCTAACCTTTTAGGCTTCAAAAATAGTTAAAAATAGCACAAACAATTTCAAACGTTCACAAATAGCGCAGCAACAACAAGCTATTATTGATCAATATTATTTTTGTATGAAAAATCTAGGAATGGATGTTATTACATGGATCTTACAACATAAGCCTAGTTCACAGAAGACATAGGTCGACCGCTGGAAATTCTAGGTCGACCTAAAAAAAGCTTGAGGTTGACTGATTTTATAAAGGCATTTGTTAGTTTTACTTGTTTAGGTTGACCTAAAGAATAAATCGGTCGACCTCTAAAAGTTGTTTGTGAACTGGGCAATATTTTCATGTTTTCTAATAAAGTGAAACTCTAAGTGGGCTAAAATAACAAGTTCACCCGTTCCACCCTCCTTACTCCATTCCCTCCCCTAATACTGGATGAACGAACTGACCAATAAGAGAGTTCCATGTTATCAACCTAAATTGACCACAATTTTCCCCTGCAATAATATCCACGTATATTCTACATCCATTTTGGCAGGTGATGCTTATAAATCACTAAGTTTAAATATAATGTAATATGGTTATTGAATCCTAAGCAATTTTCTATTACATTTTTTTTATTTGAAGTTCAAACAGAGAGTCTGATGGACATTTTTGGTCATATATTAATTACACTTTTTCAATAGAAGAAATAATTTCGAGAAAATTCGTATAAAATTTTATATTAAAACGTTTATGAAATCAAGATTTATTTAATACGTTTTGTTGATGTTTCTCATTAAACTTTTTCTATGTGAGTCATTTTTAAGTTGGTGTGCTTTCCTTTCCGTAATTTCCGTAATTGTATCATATTATAAAAGCATAACCTATTATATAAAGTAAAAAGTTTTTTTTTGTCTGTAGCGTAGGATCGCGCAAACCGCTGTACCGATATGGTTCTCTACTACAGTAAAACTTCTCATAGGTCCTGGAAAGGTTTTAAACTATTTTAGGGGATGGTATCTCCGCCGTCCTAAGGAAAAAAAACCCTTAGATCAAAATAACCCCTTAATTTTTTTTACTTTTTATTTTAAAACCTTATTTCAAAATTAAGTGCCCCTAGAGACTTCTAGGGGGCGTATCCGCTTTTATCTTTTTTTCTGTTGCAAAATTGAACACTATATAGATGTTATATTTTGCGGAACTGAATGCACACCTTCTAAGTTTGGGTGTATTTATGGATCTTAACAGTAGGGCAGTATATATAAAAATGTTTTCTTAGTTAAATATTTTCAAATTTGCGTTTTTAGTAGCGCAGCTACTACAAGTTTGGTGCATGTCCATTCGTCTGAGAAAGTTCATAAAGAATATACAAATAATTGAGTTAGGGAATCAATAAGAGTCATTGTATTTGTACTTGTTTTGACTTAACATTTGCTTAATAGCTTAAAGATTTATGAATAACTTAATGATTAATAAAAGTCTGTTTTTTTTGTACAATCATTTGCAAAATTATCCTTCATAGTTACTTCAGTTTGTATTACTGTAAAATATTTCATTATTCTTCTTTGTACAATAATATTTTACTACATATGGACCTAATTATCCTTATTAGGACAAGTCTTAATATCTCAGCTGCCCATCTGATGAATGTGATGTGTATTTTCCTGTAAAGGGAAGGCCTAGCAGGAACGGAAGGTGCGTGGGCGAAAAAGCGCCGGATTTTAGGCTGGCGCATTTTTTTGTTTTCATTATTTTCTAGAATTTTCTTGTACAAAAAGATTATAAATAGAGAAAAGGTTATTATGTTTAAAGCAAGGGAAAAAGATATTATTTTTGTACATAATATTAGATTTATCTAAATTAAACTAATTTTTATCTTTTTATTTTAAATAATCAAAAAAGCCGACAAGAGTATATGCTATTAAAGTTTTATCTGTTTACCAATTAAAAGCAATTAAAGTAGAGATAAGCAATAATCATAAGGTGGACTAGAAATAGCTAATTTTTAGTTGCATTTATAATAATTTTTAATGAAAAATAAGGAATAACACATAAATTTTAAATTTTGTTTTATTTCATTCAGACTGAAAATGAAAAAAATAAAACTATAATATTTTCAAACTTTTTGTAGGATAGTTTAGGTTAGTGGAGTTCAAGAGGTAATATTTTCCCGCAGGGTTAGAGATCCTAATAAAAACACTAATTACAAAAGTTAGAAATAGGGAAATTCTCTTGATTCGTTTTATAGATGATACTAAATAATCCTATTCAATAAACTAGTTTTTTTGCCTTTTCGATAACTACTGAACCAATTGTGTTATCCATTTTAGGTTAGCTTCATGTATGTCCCAGGTTGGTCTTTGACCTTTTGAATATAGACTTACTATATGCTAAGAGCACAATTGCTCGTTAAATTATTGACATTTAAAATTCAAAACTATTAGTCCAGCCTATTAAATCGCTTGTATTAGTCTGAGCTCTCTGTTTATGTGTTCTGTATTTTTCTCGTAGTTTCTAAGCTAATATTTAGTCTGTGCGCCCACAGCTAGCAAGTCAGTTCAATCAACAACACAACGCAATCTACAACTCAAGAAACAAACAAGAATCAAAATGTCCAAGGTTCCCATGACAATGAGAGACTTTTTCTTTGACGATCCCTTCTTCAAGAACTCCTGGGATGACTTTGATCAGGTGAAGGAGAAAATGTTTGGTGAATCCAGAGATATGTGGAAGAAGTTTGATGAGGATTTCAGAAATATGGCTTGCATGTCAAATAACATTATGCTCAACTCTTCTATTGCTGATGAAATGAAGTCATCAGCGTCTTCTATGGAGAAAAGTTCTTCATCTGTTGAGAAGAAGGAATCTAGTTCTTCCAGCTCAGAACTTGGAAGGCCATTTGCGCTGGACAGACAGAATTCTCTGGAGAAATGGGAAAACGGCTGGATGTTTCCCCGCAGATGGATGCTGCCCAGTCTGAAGAACGAATTCAGAGACATGAACCTGTTTAAAGACAAGGACAGCGAGGTGATCCGTGTGAAGGAGGACTCTAAAAAGATGGAGGTTAGCCTGGACACCTCTGCGTACAGACCAGATGAGTTGAGTGTGAGTGTATCTGGAGGTGTTGTCACTGTCGAGGGTAAACATGAGGAGAAAGCTGAGGATGGAAGTAAGATGGTCTCCAGACAATTCCTCAGAAAATATACTCTTCCCAGTGGGGCTAAACCTGAAGATGTTGTGTCCAACTTATCATCTGATGGCGTCCTAGTCATTACTGCCAGCAAGGCTCCTCCCGCAATTGATGTTAAGATCAGCCAAAATTAAATGTTAACCAAAGATAACAAGCAGTATTTTGTTAAGTATTTAAATACTAATGTCTAATATTTTTATTAATATTGTTTATAATAAAAATTTAATTTTTTATATGATGAATATGATTAATTTCTAACATTGCTTTAAATAAATATTTATTTGTTGAAATTTGTTTCATTAAAATTCTGATAAATAGGAGAACAAGATCCAATAAAAGCGAAGCATAAAATCAATCTGAAAAAATACAGAGACAGCAATTTAAAAGTAACTGCGCCTTTTTTGTTTTATCTAGAAGGTAATTTTTAAAATAGGATGGTTTAAAATGAGAGCACTTTATGCTACTTTATTGTTGTAGGAATCTTTTTGGCCAATTTAAAACCATTCTTACATATAAAGATTTAATATGAGACATTCGGATTAGAAGTACATCTAAATTTGATATAAACTTCACGAAACCTCTATGTACTATGCAGATGATGTCATTGCTTGAAAAAATTTAGAACAACTATTTAATTACCTAGTTCAAAAATGAAATTGAGTATTGATTTCTTTGTTAGTGCATTTTATTCAACTGCCTGTACGTCCCTTTTTACCTACCTTGGCTACTTTGTACGTCTGGCAGTCAATAACGTTACAATATGAACAATTCTTTGTTTTTTATTTCTATAATTAAGGTCGGTCCGTTCGTCCGTACGTAACGGATAGTTTTTTTTGATTTAGGCATGTTAGAATTGTCCTATCGATTTTACACTTTGCATGATAATTCCGGTAGTAGTTAGGAACAACTTACAATGCGTAGCAACTCTATATAATGTCCGTACGTCCATTTTAAACATGTTAATTTTTAACTTTTTTAACAACAAATAGTTTTGTGATATAATTGTCCGATATATCTGATTTTTGGAATACCGATTCCTAGGACAACAAAGTACAATGTTATAAGCGAAGCATCTCTATAATCAAGTCCTAAAAAGGAAGTGTGGCCTTTAACATTATTCTGTATTTAAGCAGCTTTTCAATTAATTTACTTACAAAACTTTTATACATTTATATTCAGATTAATCAGTTCTGACACTACAAGTGTTAATTTTCGTTTGTCCTACCGTTTTAGAGCTTCGCTTTTATGGATGTTGTCATCCTTGTTTTTTTTGTAAATAAAAAAAGTAGACTTAAAATAACAATGGAGGTTTTGTGAGTATTTTATTAAATGACAATATCCCCCACCCATCTAAATCTGTTAAGAACCTTTAAGAATACCTTTAATGTGCCGAATCAATACAGCAGTCGGATCCAATCTTTAATACACACCGACAGACACACTCACATTCTAGCCGTGTATCTATTAGGACTAATGTCTTCCACCATATTCTCTAAAGGATATTGTTTTATATAAAATAGCCTAAAACTACCCATATACATATTTAATGTTGGTCTAGAAATAAAATTACTTTAAAAGTTTACAACAAAAAATCAAATTATACTTATATACAAACACTAGAAATATTCTTAATTTATTAAAAACTTGCAATATGCTAAAATTATCACAAAACAAAAAAATTTAACATTTACAATAACGTAGCTGGACAAAGTGTCAAAAAAATCAGCCTTGTTACGTCATAAAAACGAGGAATTATCCTTCTCTTTTTAGGAGTTTTCTTTCCCACCTTTCTTCTCAACTCCCTCATTTTTATGACGTCATATGGCTGATTTTTGAGACACTTTGTCCAACTACACTGTAACATTTGTATTAATTAAGATAATATTTGTGATAGATGTCTTTTCTTACAAAGATATCATCAATGATTGGTCTACTCTCTCTTGTTTCAAAGTCTTGAAAGTACTGATACACCTAAATAAACAAGACGATTACATTTAATTTTAGCAAAGCTGCTTAAAATTAACAAGCAAATTAAATACAACATTGAGATATTTTTTAGCATAAAATTAAAATGGTTATTTATCGCAACGTATTATAGACATCTTTCTGCGGACATTAAAAAAACAGTTTTGTGAGCCCGAAGGGTCCGATTTTTTGAGCTAACAAAACTGGTTTTAATTTTGAGATTTTATTTTGATATTCTTGGAAAACGATGCTATACATGTTTTTCAATATTACTACGAACCGGTTCTAATCTATCAGATATATATCGGTTTCAAAGCCATAATGGAAAAGAAATTATATACCTGATGGAAGTCATCCAGATGGACATAACCTTTATCAGCCAGATATTTAATCAGATCCTCTCGGCTTCCTTCACTTCTTTCCCCTGTAAGAAAACAAAAACAAAGATGACAACATCCATAGTTAGCAAAGCAAAACAAATCAGGGATGAATAGGTACACAGTGATTCAGAAAGCAGATATTCAGTGGTCATTAATCAAGGATAAATTTATTGGAAAAAAATCTCACATGTCTTTATGCCATAGAACATGGACGAACATTCAGGCTGACATACAGATAGTTTAAATGTAGATTACCAAGCTGCTGTGAAATGAAACTTACCAACGAAATGTGTTTCAATATTCATAACTTGGATATCAACCTAAAAAACATAAAAATATCAAAAGTCCGTATGTAGATCTCAATAACCGCTCGAGTCCTATTTTTAGTGAATAAGCCTAACCCTTCCTCTCCCCTCACACAAAATCTTTATTTTAGAGTGGTGATTCTTATGACAATTAGGCACAAGATTATAGGTGAAGGATCTTATAATCAAGTTAAAATACATACAATATTTTAAAAATTCAAAATGGCTATTGAGAAATGAACAACCCTCACCATTTTTTAAAAAATGAAAACAAGAGGATGAGGGGTTATCTTTTTTGCTGACCTACCCCTACGAGAAGCCTTAATTATGCGAAGCCTATACCTAATTTACCCAATATAAACCAACCTGACCTAAAGCGATAAACAAACAAACCAAAAAAATGAATTACTCTTGTTTACAATTCATCAAATAATACATAAGGGGGGGGGGGTGCTGTTCTTGGCTCAACAAGGAACTTTAGGGGAAAACGCCAAACTTCTTTCATATCTTGTTTGTGCCTATAGCCTACCTTATCCCAGGGAATTGTCTTCAGAACTTGAAACTCATGTCCTTCAATATCTAAACTAAAAATCAAGACAAATCATTAAAGTTCATTCGTGGTGCACAGCAACCTTTAAGATTGACTAAGAATAATTCACTTAATTTGAGTTTAAATCCGATAGAAATAATTTAAAAATATTATTCTATTATATAAGGTAGTAGTTTTTTTTGGTGTTGTCTGAGGCCAAAAAAATGTTCGTAAAACCTGTCCAAGACTTTCTTCAAGCTTTCCGGAAAAGTATAGACAAATCAGTCCAACCATAACACTTTATATAATAGGAATAGCGGATATGCCCCTAGAGGCCTCTAATAGACCCTCCAGTTTCCATTTTAGTTTTAAAAAGAAAAAATATTTTTTTTATTAGGACGGTGTTGGTTATTTTTTAGCTGCGATTATTCTTGTGAGGGTGGATTTATCCTCCCATGAAAAAATTTTGATCCTTCCCATGACCTATAGGAAGCTTCAATGCAAGTGAACCATATGGGTTAGCGAGATTTAAGGTACAGATGAACAGATACACATGCACACAGACATCCTATTACTTTTATTTGAGGATTACTTGAAATCTACTATACCTGAAATAGTTGACAGTAGGGCTGCCACACGCCAGAAGCAGACTGTACAGGGGAATGCATTGGCTGGGAACTTGACCTTGATCACTTAATCCCTCATAGGTTAGACTAAAAATAAGGGTTTCAGCAATAAAATGAATCTTTAGAAAAACTTCAACTGTTCCAATAGCAAAGAACGTCAAATCTTTTTTAAAAGTTGGATAAAGTGGGGCAAACACCCCTTTACACCCCCCCCCCCCTCTTGAAAATCTATGTCCATCCAATGCATTCCTGGATGATTATTAGAGTTATAATATCAAAAATAGCTAATGTAGCTGATTTGCATAAGAAGTGGCTAGTGGCGGCTGTGTAATAAAGATGAAGAAAAATTGCAGCTTTTAATGAAGAATATAGTAACAAGGATATCAACATCCATAAGTAGCGAAGCTCAAATATTATGGATGGATATCCGCAAAAACTTAACTATAGAGCAGTTTCATAAAAAAAAAACATTAAACTAATTTACTAAAAAATCAAGAAACCTTGTAAGATTTATTACGTGAAAATCTAGGAATCGATGGAGCATCTCATCCAATAAGCAAATCTTAATGAAACTTTGTGGGGATATATAAAAATTGCGAACTTATTTAATCCATAAAAATATCAGTATATCTCGAATAGGAGTGAAGAAAATCACGAAAACTTAAAAATCTAGAAATTGAACTATCACTCCAACCAATAAGCAAATCTCAATAAAACTTAATAAAAGTTTGCAGAATATGAAAGTATTCAATCCCTGAAAATTTCAGCCGTCTATCTTGAGTAGGAGTTGAGAAAATCAAAAAAACTTTAAAATGTAGGAATCGATCTAGCAACCCAACCAATTGACAAATCTTAATGAAACTTAGTGAAAAATGAAGAATGTTAACATATTTGATCCCTGAAAATTTCAGCTATCAATCTTTTATAGGAGCCAAGAAAATCACGTTATCCCCTTTCTGTCTCAGACGGACAGACGGATGAACATTTCGAATTATAGAGTAGCTTCGCTACTAAAAATTAACCTGTATGTGAAAATGGAAGGATAGTTCTTTGGGGACAAACATGCATTTACACTAAAGTATATGAAAAATAATTAAAACACAGCTTAAAATTCTATTACATAAAAATGCTTTAATTTTAAGCGGCAAAGCAACAACAATTAATAAGAATTTTGTTAAAAAAAGAAAAATAAACACCAATATTCTTTCATGGAGTAAAAAAAAACAAAAAAAAGATTTTTTTAAAAGGTAGAATTTGATACCTGTAGACTTTTCTATTTTTAGCAACACCAACATCATAAAACTGAGACAACGGTTCCACAAGAAGCCCCTGAAAAACGTATAACTTGAGAAGTTTATGCTTTTGCAAGACATACAGACAGACAGACAGACTGAGAGACAATCAAACAGACAAACAGACAGGCAAACAGACAGACAAACAAACAGACAAACAGACAGACAAACAGACAGACAAACAGACAGACAAACAGACAGACAAACAGACAGACAAACAGACAGACAAACAGACAGACAAACAGACAGACAAACAGACAGACAAACAGACAGACAAACAGACATACAAACAGACATACAAACAGACAGACAAACAGACAGACAAACAGACAGACAAACAGACAGACAAACAGACAGACAAACAGACAGACAAACAGACAGACAAACAGACAGACAAACAGACAGACAAACAGACAGACAAACAGACAAACAGACAGACAAACAGAAAGACAAACAGACAGACAAACAGACAGACAAACAGACAGACAAACAGACAGACAAACAGACAGACAAACAGACAGACAAACAGACAGACAAACAGACAGACAAACAGACAGGCAAACAGACAGACAAACAAACAGACAAACAGACAGACAAACAGACAGACAAACAGACAGACAAACAGACAGACAAACAGACAGACAAACAGACGGACAAACAGACAGACAAACAGACAGACAAACAGACAGACAAACAGACATACAAACAGACATACAAACAGACAGACAAACAGACAGACAAACAGACAGACAAACAGACAAACAGACAGACAAACAGACAGACAAACAGACAGACAAACAGACAGACAAACAGACAGACAAACAGACAGACAAACAGACAGACAAACAGACAGACAAACAGACAGACAAACAGACAGACAAACAGACAGACAAACAGACATACAAACAGACATACAAACAGACTTACAAACAGACAGACAAACAGACAGACAAACAGACAGACATACAGATGGACAAATAAATAGACAGACAGATAGACAAACAGACTGACAGACCAATAATAAAAGGTAACCATACCGTCCAATTATATTTAAGTTCAAAATATAGAGATGTGCTTCCTTCTTCGAAATCTTTCCCTCCTGCTTCGATAAAAAATCCATCTAGAAAAAATTATAGGATCATTGGAAGAAAACAAAGTGGCTGGTTTCGTCGTATTTTAACAGTAGCTTTTGAGTTTAGTAGGTTATTTTAGGTAAGGTTAGGTAAATGTTAATGATTGCCCCGCAGGGTTAGGAAATCGACCCCACAGGAGCTTGAAAAGAAGCAAAGCTACTGTGAAAATACGATTAAACCCGCTAGTTTGTTTTCTTTCCATAATCCTAATTTTTTTTAATATTTAAGTTGGTAATAAATTCCCAATAAATGAATACTATCTTTTAACCTAGTTCTCAAACATTATAACTTAAGACATTGAACAAAAGTCGTGCAATCAAAAAATGATATAAAAGAAATTTTACCTTTGATTCTTCCCTTGAATATTTTTTCATCAACTTTTTGAGAGGTAGACTTGTAAAGCGATGAATTTCTAAATTCAGTTAGGATAATTAATAAGTTTTAGGTTTTTTTAGTAAATTTTTTATAGTAAATTTAGAAAGAGTAACAACAATAATCATTATAAAAAAAGTCAGTGTGTCCATACTCCATTGTCCATCTTAGACATTTTTTGAATTACAATGGATCCTTTGTTTATCAGGCATAGTGCAATAAGAAAAGCACCTCTATTATTATGCCTTAAAATGTAAGTATGTCCATATCAAGTATTCTGTAAGAATTTTTTATAGTAATTTAGGGAATGGAATTGACCCATGCTGCAATTGAAGTTGTGTTTTACCTCAAATATTGTTCAACAGGAACAGTGAGATTATATTTTTCTTTTGATGGCTTCTCTATGTAGGAATCCCTAAAATAAAAATTGATTTGA
The DNA here is from genome assembly GCF_053477335.1 of Acartia tonsa. NCBI lineage: Eukaryota > Metazoa > Arthropoda > Copepoda > Calanoida > Acartiidae > Acartia > Acartia tonsa. Next base: position 8,180,061 of record NC_137265.1, on the reverse strand, counting down.
AGCACAGGTAATACCTACCTAGGTTAATATTAACTACTTTATCTTTAAGACGCTTAAAGTTACTTACACCCAACGACATAAAATATTTTCTTAACCTTTACAGATCGAGGGGGGCCGAGATAGAAGGGGGGGGGGGGGAGCTCTTAGAGCCCCCCCCCCTCCCCGATTTGATAAGGTGGGAATTGAGGCCCGATCTGAAAGGGTTAAACTTACATATAACAGCCAAGATTTTAAAACTCATGTAATTAGTTCAGACTGGTAAACACAAACATACAAGCACACAGAAACATATGTTCAAGAACATTATGTGAATTAAAGTATTAGCTTAAATTTATGTGTTGTATTTTATCTTAAGAGATGCTCCACCGTAGATGCTGAGTGACTAAAATGTTGCCAATTTATCTTATATAAAAAAACTATTTTTGTTTACTAAAAGGCTAATACAAAAAGTGATCATGGCTGACATAATATCATCACATTATAACAGTCTAAACTATAATGAGACTTTAACTACACACAGGAAGTTCCTACCTTAGTGTCTGTATAAGCTGTGGAGAATCATCTTTAAGACATGACAGTAGCCCACAGGTTTCTGATCTTAGGATCCATTGCTCAGTGTCATCTAAGATGAGGCAGATTGATTTATTATTACTTGGATCTTACTAAATCTAATATAGTGAAATTCGTAACAGGCTAAAATAATGATACCAACAGTCAACCCCCTTTACCCCATCCCCTCCCCTCCTTCTAAACTAAAAAATACATACTGAAAGGTGAGTTTCATGTCATAATATCCACATATATTCTAAATCCATTATGAGAATGACAGTTAAAGGATATGTAATTCTTATAAATTGAAGCAAATATAATTTTATTTATGAGATAAAAGTATGAAAACTAACATTTTATATTATTAGAAAATATATGAAGCTTACCTCTGCCAAGCTTCACCACGGAGACATTTGAAATTAAAACTAGAATAAAAATTAAATATTTGGATTAATTACAGATAACTTATCTTTGCTGATAGGCATATAATTAAAATGGAATATAATTAATTTTCTCGTATTCATTTGAATCCGGTGGATAGGAACCGGTTCTCATGAATACGAAAAAACTATGTCTAGCATCGTATTATATCCAGTTTTCTACGAATATAGAAATGTACAATCATAAGATTAAAACTAGTTTTTTTAGCCCCGTGGTGCATTCTATATCCGCGGAAAGCCGTTTATAATACGATACGAGAAATAACTATTCTCGTATTCATTCGAATCCGGTGGATAGGAACCGGTTCTCATCTATACGAAAAAACTATGTCTAGCATCGTATTATATCCAGCTTTCTACGAATATAAGAATGTACAATCATTAGATTAGAACCAGTTTTTTTTACCCAGTGCCTTCGGCACCTCGGGGCTAAAAAAACTGGTTTTAATCTTATAATTGTACATTCTATATCCGCGGAAAGCTGTTTATAATACGATACGAGAAATAACTATTAAAGAAAGAAAGTTTATCCGGTTTTAGAAAATTTTATTTGTGGGAGATGGTTCCATTAAACATAATAACACTTTATGATGGATTCGTACACTTATTTCTAGTTTTGCATATTATGGAATCGATTTCAATCGCATAACTGTTTTATTAATACAAAACAAACTATTATTGCAAACAGTAATTAAGAGTTATGCTGACTTTAATCTTTGTCTTTTCCAAATTTTCTAAAAAATAAAATTTTTATATTAACCTGAAGTGTGTAAAGTTTTAATTGGAAAAGCATCTATATCAGTTCTCCATATTCTAAAATTTTTTAAAAATTATCAACATCAAGCACAGATAATTCTGCCCTTCCTTAGGGGGAGGGGGGGGGGGGGTCCTATGTCTAATCATTGTAGGGTTACATAGTTTCCAATATATGCTAACAAAACCTGACCTAACAAACGAAAAACATCCCCCATACCCATTCTTTATTTCTCAAATGTGAAAAAGTCTGCTTTGAAAGAAAACATATTACCTTGGAAGTCCGTATTGTCTATTTGAAAAATATTATTTGTTTTTAATTATAACTTTAAGAAGGACAAGTACGTCAAATGGTAGCGAAGCTGTTTTCATTTAAAAGCAAAATGCATTGTCAAGAATTTATAGGGTAAGAGAAAGACCTGCACATATTCGCTAAACTCATGTAGTTAAGCTTTAAGAATGACGCCCATATTAGGCTAATTTTCTTTCTTTTTAAAAAATGTATATATGTTGTTAAGGTTTTTACAGTATTCGGGCCACCTTTACAGCGAGAAAGACAGAAAGATACAAATGTGGTATTCGGCAACCGTGAGCCATGCCTATGGCACCCCTGACCGGGGTTCGGGGAAGGGCCAAAGGCCCTCCCCCGAGTCCTGGGGAAGGGGTCTGCCGACCCCCTCCCTATGCCTAAAATTAATGATTGAATCTGACAAGCTTTATTATGGTTAAGCTGCATTGTTAATTCCCCCCACCCTTTCCAGGGATGGGGGATCATTATTGCCCAAACTGACTATTGTATATGTATTATAATGCTTTTATGTTATGATTATTTATTCCTATCTGTGTAGCTATTGTTTGTTGTATATAACTTTAGTAATCCTTAGACCTTCAATAAAGGAACAACTGAATAGATGCTGTTTGTTATTTAGTGATTGTTAGAGAAGCGTAGCTTCTCTATAGTAAGGTGTCCACGTCTGTCACACTGCCGTAGTCTTTTCGAACTCTGGTGTCTGCCATTTATCCTAGGCGGATACCACAACTTTTGGTGACAGCTGTGTGAGATTACGGCAAACCACAAGTGTAGAGCAGACGCGCAGCTGAGGCTAAGGTACTCCCAGCAGTGAAACTGGCAAAACTGACACAAGCAACCTGAATTACCCACCCTGGATAGCAAGGTCTAACTCTGCATCCGGCAGTTGTGGAAGTGAAACAGCGAAACTTGACGGAGAACCGCGAGAAGCGCCGACATCTAACGGAGAATTGAACGCTCAAAGGGCTGAAACAGGCCTGCGGACTGGCTGAAACAGGCCAAATAAGTGCAAACGGCTGAAAATAGGCCAACATTTACTGCAAGAGATAGCAGGATCCGAACCAGCGGCGCTAGCAGGACGGGACATTCCCTGCCGCCATCAGCCGGATTCGGATATACGGCACTGTAGGACGGGACATTCCCTGCCGCCGATAGGCTGAAACACGCCACATAGCTGCGAGCTGCGAGCCAACATACGAGTGTAGTGTACCAAAGCAGAGAAAACTACGTCAACTCCAAGTATCCTGAGAGGCTACAGCGCAGCCACCCATCTAGAAAAGCAGATATTATATCACATTGTAGGGATTACCACCCTAGTGTGATGGTTAAACAATAGATTTATGAGCAAGGATTAGCAAACAATTTGTTGTGTATTGTGATAAAACTAAAAATAGAACAGGCTTGGATTTGTTGTGTATTGTGAGAACAACTAAAAATAGAACAGGCTTGGTAAGCAAATCTGTTATGTATTGTGATAAAGCCAAAAATAGAATCTAGATGTAATATAACAATGCCTTGATAAACAATCTAACCACCCAAGCCTCCAGCACAACAAAATACACCCCTTATTCCAGAGGAAAGGGAGGGGCCCACTCTCCATTGAAGAAAATACAATCAAGGTGACATAACAATAAAGCCTAGGATTAAGGAGAAAGGGCACCATTACCTCATCACACAGTTACCTCAAACCAACAGCACTCCCCCCTTCCTCACAGGGGGAACGGACGGATTTACCCCGTCCCCTCACGCGCTTCCCCCCTCCTACCCACACTTGACTAAGTCCGCCCACGGTGTGGAGCTAGCGACCGGGAAAACAGAGCGCCATTTACGGGTCGCGCAACGGAGCTCGGGAAATATCATAAAATTCAACGGACAAAGCGGACCAATGAGAGAGCGAGTTGAGGGATAAGTGCGCGTTTTACCTGTGTGCGCGGATTTGACGGTGCGTAAGCGCGCTGCAAGGAAAGGAGATTTCACGCACACACACACACACAGGAGCGGAGCTACTCCATAGCATCTAACAGAGGTATTTTTAGAAAATAAAGCATTACAAGCTTCTCCCTCCTATCTATAGTGTGATAAAGGAAAACCCAATCAGTTCCTGACAGCAGTTCAGACCCTCAACAGCTATCTACCCCTACCAGCCTACTCTACAACCTCAGAATAAAACTAGTGATAAGTACAGCTAAGTTATATCTTTGTAACTAAACTACCAACCTAGTGATAAAACAGTGTTGGCTGTTAGGCTAGAAAGCCTCAAGTGATAAACCATTTATAATATTGCCTTATAACTTTGTGTCCCGCCGTTGAACCGTTGACCCGATGGAGCAGCCGCAAGCGCCAGGAGGCGACCAAGCCCAAGGATGGCTCCAGGATGACCCCCAGCCGGCTCCAGCCGAGTACCGCAAGCTGATGCTGAGTAACCTGCCGGAGTATAGAGGACCGCCCAAGCAATCCTGGAGTTCCCACATCCGCAGACTCGAGATGTCATGGGCGGCTTACCGCGTGCCGCCCCATGACACCCTCAACCGCCGCAACGCCCTTTTACTGTCACTGGTAGGGCAAGCGGCGGAAATGGCTTCTCATCTGTTTGGCGAGGCAGGCCAAGCCTTGACATACGAACAAGTCAAGGCCGAGTGTGAAATGTTATTTCGTCCCGCCTTTGAATCCCAGACTTTGAAGCAAGCCTTCAGGGATTACAGGCAACACTCGACAGAACCTATACAAGCATACATATCCACAAAGTGTGCCTTGTATAGGGAGGCCTACAGCCATGAGGATCTCGAATTATTAATCGATGAATTAAATCGTGGCATTCGTAACGCTAATGTGAAACGTGAAATGATGAGTCATGAGATCGCCTCTGTACCTGAGTACACGAGGCGAGCCATGTTCACCGTCACAATGATTACCAAGCAGCTGAAGGAGGGTGTGTGCCTAGTGGACGCCACCGACGGGCTCACGGGATTAGCCAGCGTCCAGTTACCCAATTACGACGAGTCGGAGCCAATGGAGATTGGCGCCTTGGCTCCGGGTCTCCACCAGATGGGGAAGGTCGCTCCAGATGACAAGATTCCAGGCCGCTGTTTCCGCTGCCAAGGGAAAGGCCACCGAGCTCGAGACTGCCCGACGCCTATGGAAGTCAGCCTAGAGGAGAGACGCACCCAGCCACGCCGTGACCGTCCTGCCAAGTGCGAGCGTTGCCACTATGCTGGCCATACGGCGGCCGAGTGCAGAGCGGACTGGGACCAGGTAGCCGGCCGTAGGCGCACCGCAGACAAGGGTGCTCCCCCAGGAAAGCCCAGCAGAGTAGCCCACATGGAAGGGAGCGTGCCCCCAGCACCACCGCAGCAAGCAGCCGCCCCCAACGCAGCGGGCCGAGCCGACGGAATGCCGCAGTTTGGGACCGTTCCAGCCAGGATCAACGTACTGGGAGGCGCGGCTGAACCCAACCGGGTTGGCCTGGGCTTCACGCACTTCAGCCCCATGCCACTGGGCATGCCATGGACAAGGGAAGGGACCCCTTGGGGCTAGGGGAGCCGACACCCAGGCAAGCGCCAGTCGCCTGCCAGTCTGTCATTGGGGAGGGTATCGGGGTGCCCCGGACACACAAAGATAACGCTCAATGGAAATTTGTATCTAGCCAGGAGCAGCCCAGCCGTGTCCAGCCCCGAGAAGCAGCCGTGACCCGAGCCGAAGATCCCCAGCCGCGTGCGCGAGGTAGATGGCTGTCTGGTAGCTTCTCACACTGGTGGATGGTCCTGTGGGGACTACTGCTGGCAGCCGTGTGGCCTACAACCAGCTACGTCCTGGTGGGATGGGACTGCGCCAACCCCACCCACGTCACAGCCTACAATAAGGAAAAGATGTGTAGCACGGAACCGCTACACCAGGAGGTGCCCCTGGGCCATGAAGTACACGTCCTGCAGCAAGTCAAGATTAGGGAAACAACAGGATACAGTTGTCAGCTCACTGTGTCCCAGTGGACATTCAGGTGTGGGGTATGGGGTCACCTCAAGGTGACCTCGGTCCCCACCCTCATGAGGCCAACCAAGATCGGTCCAGAAACGTGCCGAGACCTGGCCAGGAACCGAGTCTACACGCTGCCAGGCAAGACCCAGCCACTGACGTTCCAGCTGAACCATCCCCTGTTCTTCACCCTCGATATGGTGGGCGCCCTTGTCAACAGCCCCGAGGGGGTGGGTTGTGAAGGGGAGGACGTCCACTTCGAGGGCCAGCTGTACCGCAATGAATTAGTGCTCCAGGAACGACGGCTGCTGGTCAAGGAAGAGACCTACGTAGTAGAGGATGGACGGGTGGAGTCCCAATCTGACCACCTGGCCTTAGAATGTCCCCATTCTGAGCTGTCTTGCATCACTGGGGAAGCAACCTACGTGTGGGACCACCTGGGGAGAGATTGCCCCTTGAGGCTGATTCGCAGCCTCCAGCCTAGCCTAGTGATGGATGCGTTCCTGGTTGACCATCAAGCCCAGTTTTTCATCAACATGACCAACCCCACCTCAATAGTGAACTGCGACTTTGAGGCCCATGCCACCAACCACCCAGCATTGTTCGTGGCAGCTGACCCGGCCGCGGCAGCGCTGCCCAGAGTATCGGCCAGGGATGTGGATGTCCCCCTGCAGGCCCAGATACATGCAGGTTACATTGGATTCACCCTGGAGACACGCATGAAAAGCACAGCGGCAGAAGAAGTAGCGGCCAACTGCTGGAAGCTCCAGCAACTAGACCCGGCCCACCCGGTGCGTGTCCAGGGGAGCACGTTCTCTGTACTGAGGGGAGATGTCCTGCTCCAGCTTACCTGCCAACGCAACAAATACGTTGTCCGTGAAAGCAAGGAATGTTGGGACAAAGTACCAGTGGAACCCACAGGATTTGTAGACGCCGTGACACGGGTGTATAGCGGCCATGCCACCAAGATTCCCTGCTCCTCCACCTACCCCCTGACTGTGCACGCGGAGGAAGGCTGGATAGAACTAACCCCCGCACCTAAGAAGAGGCCACCCCCGCTGGATACGCCCAAGCAGCTGCTGACAGAACCCTTGGATGACTTTAGTTCAGGAGGCTTGTATTCACAGGCTGAGTTGAACGACTGGCAGCAGCTGCTAGCATTCCCAGCGTATAAAAGCGCCATGCTGACCGCCTGTCCTATGGCTCGTGCGTTCAGCAAGGTAGCTGTTCGGCCACTGGAGACCATGGGATCGTGTCCTACAATATCGACCGACTGGCAGAGGAAGGAGAGGCCGCCCTGGATGTCTGGGCTGGGTTCAGACAAGCTATTCACGAGTGGGGAGATGGCGCAGCCATACTGTGCTTACTGTTGTTGATCCTCAAACTGCTGGGGGATCTGACCATTATTTCCCTGGCAGCCGCACAAGGAGGTGTACGGGCCGCCATGAATGCGATGTCACAAGTGTTCCTGTACCATCCAACCTTGTACAGGAAGGCCTTGGCCAGAGCCCGGCTCACCCATGCCAAGTCCCGGGACTTTTCAGCAGACTTGGATGCCATTCCCATTGGCCGGGAAGCCGCCGAGGAAATGGTGTCCATGCAATCGACCGACAGCGGGCATGACCGCCCAGGCAGGCCTGGACCGCCCTCTGGAAGACCCCGCGGCCCCTCTGGAGGCCAGGCTGCCGCTCAGACGGTCAACTTGGCAGCCAGTGCCCCAGCCGCTGCCAACAACAACCAGAATGCCCCGCTGCTGACCGGCCCCGCAGCGGCTGTGCCCCACGCCAACCTGACACCTGCCGGCGCCGAGCTACGTGTCCAACCAAAGCCAGCCTCTACCTTCTATCCCACATTGGGAGCCCATCAGCCCTGAAAAAAATCACCACTAGGATTCCATTGAATCATTATCATTTGTATATATCTTAGCCCGAAGGAGCGGGCCGAAGGCCTCAACCACTGTCGGAAGTCTGGTAGGGAGACCCTCTCCCAGCCTTCCGAGGGGAGAGTTGTGGTATTCGGCAACCGTGAGCCATGCCTATGGCACCCCTGACCGGGGTTCGGGGAAGGGCCAAAGGCCCTCCCCCGAGTCCTGGGGAAGGGGTCTGCCGACCCCCTCCCTATGCCTAAAATTAATGATTGAATCTGACAAGCTTTATTATGGTTAAGCTGCATTGTTAATTCCCCCCACCCTTTCCAGGGATGGGGGATCATTATTGCCCAAACTGACTATTGTATATGTATTATAATGCTTTTATGTTATGATTATTTATTCCTATCTGTGTAGCTATTGTTTGTTGTATATAACTTTAGTAATCCTTAGACCTTCAATAAAGGAACAACTGAATAGATGCTGTTTGTTATTTAGTGATTGTTAGAGAAGCGTAGCTTCTCTATAGTAAGGTGTCCACGTCTGTCACACTGCCGTAGTCTTTTCGAACTCTGGTGTCTGCCATTTATCCTAGGCGGATACCACACAAACACTTATAGAACTGCTTCATAACTAAAACCAATTTTAAATAAAAGCTTAAACAAATCTCAACTTTAAAAATAGGGCTTCTAAAGCAATCATCAAAACAAAGAATTTAAAAAATGAACATAATAATATTATTTCCTTATTGATGATGAGCATTCCTGAAAATAAGAAAATATATCAGTCTTAAACAATGATGGCAATGTTTGTGTAATAAACAAAGATGACAGCATCCATAATTAGCAAAGCACAAAAAATTGTGGAATGGAATACAAACAAGGATAGCTCAGACGAATGGGAATTTTTTTTTTTTTTTGATACTATTGTCCACAAAACTTATGAAAATCAAACTAAAAATACCAAATATATGAAGAAATATTCCAAAAAAAGCTGCCTGTCCTATTATCTTGAATAACAAAAATCATTAAAAACGATGGGAAATTAAATTTTGATAACCTTGTTACCTTATAACAACATTTTTGAAATCGGTTCAAACAAGGATATGCAGTAAAATATAAGAATAGTCAAAAACCCTGCTAAAAAGTATGAACGTATGGTCTTTAATTGACAGTCTAGAGTAATAAATCTATCATTACCTCATTATAAACAATCTGTCCACAAACTAAATTATCAAATAAAATAACAAAGATTATTGTCCACCACATCTTATCTGAAAATAATCATTTATTAACGCGTTTCATATCATAATCATTCGGCTGTAGCTAATACAAGGCTATTAGGATAGCAAAATATCGCAATACAAATTTTAAAATTGATTGTTGTTATTTTTAAAATTTTGTATTCTAGTGATCTAAAATATGCTGTATTTGTAATCAATATATAAAAAAACAAACGGCTCTTAGGTAGGGTGATGGTACCCTCACCCAAAAAGTTATAAACCTTTCAAGGTATTATTAGAAGCTTAAGGAAAACCATATTTGTTCAGCAGTTAGCAAAATCTTTCGGTGCAGTAAAAAAGATCCAAGTACATCCTGTTATTTTTATATTTAAGTATTATATTTTATCTTAAAAGCTGCCATTTTGGAGGTCGGAAAGGCTAAGGCATAATAATTTTTCTCCAGGGTATTATTAAAATTTAAAATAAGTCTTATTTCTTCTTTTTCTAAATTAATTGTAGAAATGCTACGCTTTTTGCATGGTGTTTCTTCCTAGGAATCATTATATGAGATCTGCATCACGTAAAATAATTATACCAAAAAATTGATGTTTAAAATGGTTTCAGATCTTTTTAGAAACAATTAACATCTACTACTTAAATCATTTATCTTTCCATCTACTTAGCTTAACTTTAATATTATTAATTATCTATTTGACATCTAAAACAATATATTTATGTTTTATAACAATTTTAAAAGTAAATCACAAATATACAAGTAACTAGTAAGTGAATAAATCAAAATTTTATCATTCTATAAATATTGATATGAGAACTTTTATTATTGCTGATCCACTCCCTTTACAATTTGCAAATGATTTGCACTCCTAAACCATATAAAGAACATAGTACAGTAGTGAACAACAATATCCCACAACTATTATTTGCACATTTATTCTTTTCCAATGTCCCCCCCCCCTTCCCTCTTAGAGTGAGATTGGAATTTCCAAATGGGTGGAGAAAGATTAAAAATAACCCAAAACCAATCTGAGACAATATGAAAGTCAACCACTCCATTTCCAATTCTAGTTTTATAAATAAAAATAAAAGAAAGTTAATATTTCTTAGTAGGGTGGTAGTAAAATAATTATAAACCTTCTCAGGACAAATGAGAAGCTCCATTGTAAAGGAGAACAATCAATCGGATAGATCCAACCTTTAGTACTGACAGACATGGTAGTGCGAATGGGGCGCTTGTCTAAAATTTGGTTTATGGAGATCGCTCTTCTATGAGTACTACTTAAAATTTACTTTCAATAAAAATTCTCAAGATCAGTATCAGTGAAGAATGCTTATCCTTTTACTCTCACAATTATAATACGAATTTAGTTGAAATCATGGCAGTCCAATAAATACTCACGCATGGTATTATAGTGCTTTAAACTAAGAGTAAATGGTTGGTTATGGTCTTAGATCAATGTAATATAAGTATATCAAGTATAAAAAGGAAGGAAATCAGATTAATTAAGTGTATTTATATACATGTGAATTAGCTAAGTATAAATATTACAGGATTGGAAATAATAAACATAAGTAGTGTAGGATGAGAGTGTGCCTGAGTACAAGTCATCTAATTGTGCATATTGAACACAGTAATAGTGTCTGACTGATTATAACGTAATAAAAAAAATCAGCCAATGAGAGGCCGTTATTGACCAATGGTAAAATTTATAGTGGCCTCTCATTGGCTAATTTTTTTTGTTACTTTATAATCAGTCAGACACTATTACTGTGTTCGTGCATATTGTTAGGCCTCTAACATAAGACATATGCACAATTCATGCCAAGTACAAAGGAACCTAAATTTAAACTTATACAATGCATGCTAAATTAACTAATTCATTACCTTTAAGCCAGGAGAGAAGAAGAGAGAACTAATCAGTTCAAGAGTTAATGAATAACTGAGCTAAATTTGTGATTGCAAGCTATAAAGATAACTAATTACCCGGATTTAGCGTTCTGTCTGTTCAAGACAGTGTCTGTATGTTAAGCTTATGACGTAAATAGATCAGTGGCTTTAGGTATGCTTAGTTTACATAATAGTTACATGGTTATTTAACAATGGATACATAGTTCAATATAAACATATAACATTAGTTAATCACATATAGATTACCATAGATTTGCTTATATTATCCATATATGGAAGTATATTGATAATAAATAAGCCAAATAATACATAAAAATTGCCTTAGGGTTGACTATTTTAGCAGTATCTTATGCCCTGAGGTGTGCGCGATAATTATACTAAACTGTCAATCAAAGTTGGAGTAATATCTCTTGTTGTACCAATTTATATTATGTATAGATAAATTGATCTAGAAGCGAAGCATTTCTTTAAAAGTATAGTCTGTACGTTCAAATTATTTTGAAACTTAGATCTCGCATCTACAGACAGACCCACAGACATCGTGTTAATTTTATTTAAGGGTAATGTGCTAGTATTGAATTTGTTTGTCACATCTAAAATTGCACATATATTTTCTTTATTTCCAAATTTTTGTCATCTCATTTAGGAGAAAATGCATATTTTTCAATACTGCAAAAATTTTAGCTTATATTTTATTGATAAATATTTACCTATCTCGACTTTTAGTTCGCAAATTTTTTTCCCTCCAGAATTATTTTATATTTCTTAAGAATTGTTACTGAATAATACAATCTAAATAGGTAAACATTTAGGTTTAATTCAAAAGAGCAAATTAAAAAAATAAGCACAATTGTATGAGAAGAGAAAGTATGCCGGGAGGGAGGGGACACTGGGCTGTTTATTACACCAGTCCTTAAAGTTTTTTTTATTCGTTAGCTTTACAACTTTTATTATATTTTTATTGGAAGGTTCGTTAAATCGAATGTCCAAACGTTTCAACCACTTATTGTAATCTACAGAAGGGGGTAATTATGCGTATCATCATTGGGGATGTACATCAATTTATCGGCCATTGTCTTATCCCGTTAGATCTCTGGGTACCAACAAAAGTAGGGTAAACGACTTTAAGGTTAAGCAAAAATTATTGTTTACTTTGTGATTTTACAGAAAAATCAGCATAAGCTAAATTAACCCTAAAATAGCAGAATGATATTTCTCGTATTCATTCGAATCCGGTGGATAGGAACCGGTTCTCATCCATACGAAAAAACTATGTCTAGCATCGTATTATATACATAAAATTAAAACCAGTTTTTTTAGCCGGTGCCTTCGGCTCCTCGGAGCTAAAAAACTGGTTTTAATCATATAGTTGTACATTCTATATCCGCGGAAGCTGTTTATAATACGATGCGAGAAATAACTATTCCGCTGGATTAGAGAAGGTTCGGAGCCAGAACGAAAAAAAGTGTGGGGATGGGCGTCAATACCAACTTAATCTAACTCAACCTATATTCAACTTAAAACGAATCTTAATTACGTGTTTTTAAAAGCGAAGCTTTTCTATAATTAGGGTCGGTCCGTCCGTCCGTCCGTAACAGATAGCTTTTTTCGTTAATTTAGGCATGTTAGAATTGTCCTATCGATTTCAAACTTTTCATAGTGATTCCTGTAGAAGTTAGGTACGAGTTAGAAAGCGTAACAACTCTATAATCATTACCAGAATGTCCGTACGTCTATTTTAAACATGTTGATTTTTCTACTTTTTTAACAACAAATTTTTATGTGATCTAATTATCCGTTTGATCTGATTTTTAGTATATTGATTCCTAGGACAGCAAAGAACAATTTTATAAGCGAAGCAACTCTATAATCAAGTCCTAAAAATGTAAGTATGTCTATAAACATTATCCTGTATCAAGCAGTTTTGCATCAAATTTACTTACAATTTTGCTTCGATTCTTATACTTTTATATTCTGATTATTCAGTTCCGACAATATACAAGTGTTAATGTTTGTTTGTCCTACCGTTTCAGTGCTTCGCTTTTATGGATTTTGTCATCCTTGTTTTACTAAGTTGTATGTGTTCCGTATGCGATATGAGGGCAACCACCGCTATTTTTATTTTAAAAAATCTAATAATAAAACTTTTCTTAAATCTTATTTATAAGGTTGCCAAAACATTAAAAAATATCCGATGACATGTTAAAAATACCCACAAATTATTATAATTAATTCAAGTGATATAATTTTAGAAATTGAATTTCATATATTTTATAGTCATGGTCTAATATTTTACGTATATCACCTCCCACCACCCCTCCTCCCCCCCCCCCCGATAAAGGGTTAGGATATTGTAGGTACGACTACGCATTGGTATTGACCCGAACTCTGCCTTACATGATTTTAACATTTATTCGCTCACCAACCCCTTTTTAAAAGCGAAACTTTTCTATAATTAGGGTCCGTCCGTTACGGTTAGCTCTTTTCGTTAATTTAGGCACATTAGAATTAAGTCCTAAAAGTGTAAGTATGTCCTTGAACATTATCCAGCATCAAGCAATTTTCAACAAATTTACTTACAATTTTGCTTCGACTCTTATCCATTTATATTCTGATTATTCAGTTCTGACACTATACAAGTGTTGATGCCCTTCTGTCCTACCGTTTCAGAGCTTCACTTTTATGGATGTTTTTTTTTTTTACAAACTTTCGTTTTGTGTTTGTTCAGTTTAACCCTTCTCTACGTTTAACCATTATCCACCTGCCCCCCCCCCCCCCATCCTTACCATTTCTTAAAATCGCTGAATCTCACTTTGGATACAATTTAAAATTTTATTATGGCTTCGCCTTTAGTATATAAAAGCTTCGCACTATCTAACCTTATTTACCTTGTAAGCGTTTGTGCAGGGGCTATTTTTATATTTACTTAAATATATTGTAACACTTTCATTATTAAAATAGTAATATATCAGGCTCTATATATTGCCTTTTAAAAAAATTACGTCATACCATACAAATGACCAATGATAGGCCAATAAACAGACTAAATTTTCAATGGCAGTACAATCTATAATACAAAGTAGAACGATGTCGGTCTATTTGTTTATAGCGAAGGATGTAGTATACATATAAATTAACCAATAGTAGGCCAGTATGACGTCATTTTTTAGGCACTATAAAAAGCTTCTGATATATGTAATGTATAATTATACATTTTTTAGTAATAATACTTAATATCAATGTAAATATAGGGTCTAAATTCCTTTAAGTTAATAAAAATAATATGGCAATTTAATTTAAGGGATATTGTGCAAGTCATGGTTTGACTTAACCCTTTCACTGTCTGTTTGTTAGGACGAAAATAGGTCCTAAATAAGTGCAAGACAGAAAAAAATGTAGAGAAGCTATGCACCTAGCATAAAGAAAATTTTATGGCTTAACACTACACATCACACACACGCTCAGGGGAATATTTCCTGGATAATACACAGGCAGAACTAGGTAAAGAAAAATCATAAGATGAAAATATTTACAAAAACTGAAACCTATTTTTTTTTAGGATAAACACAGACATCCAACTACTACGCGAGAAAACAGAAACAAATAAGAACACTGAAAACAAGAAAAGAAAATCAAATACTCTAACATATATTCAACAATTGTATTACATAAGATATCTAGTGCTTTAGAAGCTTTTCATTTTATAGTCTTTTTACTATCATGACCTAAATTGAATCTAGATTTTACAAGCTAAAAGCTCTGATGTCATAGCCAGAATTTAGTATAAAAAGGGCAAATCTCAAGACTTTTGTATCAGTCTTGGGAAGATTGTTCACTACTCAGCTTCTAGCTCTAATCAAGGTTAGCATTATAATTTAGGTTCAATAAGGTTTTCTATTAGTAGAGTATAAAGGAGTTCTTAAGTAGATTTCATACTTTGCCATTTTTTACTTGAGTTTTCTTTGAATTTTCTAAGTGTCATATTTCTCTTCTATTTTTCCTGAAACTTAGAAATATTTTAATATACATTTTTCTTTAAAGATTCTAAGTGTCAAAACACTTGTATTTATTTTTAGTTTATACTTTACTTTAAAGGCCTAAGTATAAAAGAGAACTTAGAAATATTTTGACACACATTCTCCTTAAAGATTCCAAGTGCTAGAACACTTGTATTTATTTTTAGTTTAGTCTTTACTCTAAAGCCCTAGGTATAAAAGAAAACTTAGAAATATTTTAATATACATTTTCCTTAAAGATTCCAAGTGCTAGAACACTTGTATTTATTTTTAGTTTATACTTTACTTTACAGCCCTAAGAATAAAAGAGAACTTAGAAATATTTTAACTTACATTCTCCTTAAAGATTCCAAGTGTTAAACACTTGTATTTATTTCTTAGTTTATACTTTACCTTAGAGTCTTAAGCATATATAAAAACTTAGAAATAATTTCAACTTAAAATTTTCTTAAAGCTTAAAATACCAAAAGACTTGGTATAAATATAATATTCTAAATCTAAGGACATAGTCTTTAAGTAGTATTCATTTCATACAGTATATGTTCTGGTTATATTTACCAGGTATTTTATCCATTGTAATAATATTTCTAATTAGTATACACTTGTGTGTTTGAAGATTTTACCTTTTGTGGTATATATATTTTACTTTTCTAATCAGACATTTGTTTTGTATAACTGTAAGAAGTAAAATAAAAGAAAAGAAAACTTAATCAAATTTTACCTTTGTTGGTTTATTCATTTATTTCTTTTTCTCTACTAGTACATAGTGGTACATTCTTGTATCTTCTTATCCACTTTAAACTTGGTAAAAACTTGAAATTTGCTTTGATCTGTTTGTTTGGTCTGTACTGCACCTCTCCCGTTTCCGAGCCACCTTATTTAACACCTTAATAAAAAAAAGAATATTAGAAAATTACAGTCTTAAAACTTTTGTGGCAGGGAAGTTTTTTATTTACACCTAAGGACTTTTTTTCTTGCTACTCAGGGATAATATACCACTGAACCAACGAGCTATTTAACTAACAAATTAAAGTCTAAAGAGAAATTATCTGACAACACCTTAACATAAATTTTTCTTTTCTCTGAGTAGAAATCAAATAGAGTTTTCTCTATCTTGCTTGATAAAGGAACAGACCGCTTTTACATGTTACTAACTAATGAAGCAACCTGTTAGTTCCTTAACCCTACCTAAGTGTACCAGGGAGGGAGGGGACATTGGACTATTTATTAAACTAGTCCCCAAAGTTTCATAATAACGTTTCAAACACTAATTGTAATCTCCAGAAGGGGTAATTTTGTGTATCACCATTGGGGATGTCCATCAATTTATAGACCATTATCCCTTTAGATCCCTGATGCGTATGGCTCTCTCTTTCTCCACTATCACAATAACTCTATCTGTGCGGGATGCTTTCTCTTTTTCTTTTCAGGGAGTAAGGGAGGGGACAATGGGTAATTAATTCAATGTAAGAGTTATCAAAGAAAGGCCATGAAATCCAGATTAATCCAATACATTTGGAGGAAATTATAAAGGGATTGTTAATTAATTAATAGATTTTCATAGCGTCATGTAAAGTGAAATCACAACTTGTTTTTGATGAAATATATTGAGGTTTTATGGTGTGATTTTTATATTACAAGAATATTGGACCCAGCCAGCTGCTAGTTGGCTGGGCAAGAATATGACTGCCCCTTTTTTATTCTGTTTATTTCCCTTGCCCCTTGCCCCCACCTCCCTTCTCCCTTCTCCCCGTCTGCTACATTCAAAACTAACACAACAAGTAGTTATTTCTCTTGCCCCCACTTCCCTTCTCCCTTCTCCCCGTCTGCAATATTCAAAACAAACACAACGAGTAGGGGCATTTTATGCGCTAGTACCCAAACTCAGTCAGAAACTGCTAAATTCTTGCACATTCCCTTTAAGCCAGTACCCAAAGTCTGAGACTCCTAAAAATTGAATATTCGATCCATTGTCCCCTCCCTTACTCCCTGTTTTCTTTCTCAACACTCAACTTAACTCTATCAGTGCGGGATACTTTCAATTTCCATACACTCTACTCGACTATATAACCCCCTTTTACTGTCAATCCATATAATAAAGTAACAGGATGTTTGTCTGTCTATTTGTACTGAAGGATCTCGCTAACAGTTATACAGATATGGTTCTCCTTTACAGTGCATTTTCTTAAAACTATTTTGGGAGAGGGTATCTACACGAAAAAATGACCCTCCAAAAAATAAAAATTTCACTTTTTCTCTTTAGAACTCAAATTGGTAAGGGGGCGGGATTGACTTGATAATAAAGTTTCTTCGCTTAAAATATTGTACTTTGCCGTCTAGGAATCAATATACCTAAAATAAGATCAATCAGATAATTAAATCACATACAAATTTGTTGTCAAAAAAGGCAAAAAAATCAACATGTTTAAAATTAACGTACGGACATTCTAAATCGCTTTCTAAATCGGGCGTTGCTGCAAAAGACCTACCCCTACAAAAGACCTACTCATCGGTTCTACAAAAGACCAACGCCTACAAAAGACCTACTCTACAAAAGACCAACGCCTACAAAAGACCTACTCTACAAAAAATCGTAATGCTAGAAGGTCATGGCCGCAGAGCTTGGCCCCCTGGCCTGCCTAGCCGCGGGCGCTCGGCCCCCTGGCCTATAACCTAACCTAACCTAACCTAACCTAACCTAACCTAACTTATATGTAATAATGTATGAATGTTTATCGTACATTAACTTAATTATATTTTAGAATTTCGTTGATTTACAAAAAGTGGTTGGTAGATTTTTTTCAAATTTTAATATTTTTTTTTCAATATTTAGGTAAGTTTAGGTTAGGTTATAGGCAAGGGGGCCGAGGGGGCCGAGCACTGCGGCCATGTATTGATTATGTATTCCTTTATTAATAAATTTGATGTTTATGTAACAATATATATTCGTAGGTCTTTTGTAGAGTAGGTCTTATGTAGGGGTAGGTATTTTGTAGAGTAGGTCTTATATAGGGGTAGGTCTTTTGTAGAGTAGACCTTTTGTAGGGGTAGGTCTTTTGTAGAGTAGATCTTTTGTAGCAACGCCCTAAATCGTACCTAACTACTAAAGGAATCACCATGCAAAGTTTGAAATCTAAAAAACTAAATGACTCGCTTACTTTACCAACAAGCCAACGAACGAAATAATGTCAAGACTTGATGTCCATATGATAATGCATTGTCCTTATATAAAAAGTAACAGGAGTTGAGAAAATCACAAAAACTTGAAAACTATGAATCGATCTAGCACCTCAACAATTAAGCAAATCCTAATAAAGCTTAATAGAAATATGCAGTATGTCAATCTCTGAACAGTTTTGCCGTCTATCTTGAATAAGGGTCGAGAAAATCAAGTAAACTTTAAAATCTTGTAATCTATTTAGCACCCAAATGAATGTACAAATCATAATGAAACTTGGTGAAAATATATAAAAGATTATCTCTGTAAATTTGGGTCGTCTATAATGATAAGGAAAGGAAAACTATAAAAAAAACGTGAAAATCTAGGAATCAAACAAGCACCTCCATTAATTTTGATAAAACTTATTTTAAAACATTTGAGTTCATAAACTAAAATTTGATCACTGTATATGGTTTTTATCCTCTCCCTACAAATTTCTATACCGCTTTGCAGTCCCAAACTCCAATGTAAAGAACACAGTGTTTGCAATTTAGTGGGATATTAGATTTGGCATTGCTAAGTCGCCCCTACATCTCTACAAAATATAAAGTTATTAAGTGAAAAGGTTAGAATTTGTATAATTAAACTTTATCATTTATCTATAATACAAAGTAGAACGATGTCTGTTTGTCTATGTTTTTTTAAAATCTAAATTACGAAAAATTGGTTTGAAACCTCTTGGGGCAAAGCCCCTAGAGGCTAGTGGCGAAGCCGCTAGTATTTATATATATTACAACCATACCCACAGAAAATAAGTATCAACATACAGTATGATTAGCTTTTCAATAAACATTAGTAACTCTTTGTGGAGTAGAAATTGAATATAAAATAAATCCTAAAAGGTATTTAGTAAAAGGTTAAGATATGTTACATAAAAATTCTTTAAATAAATTATAAAATGAAATAAATAAAATTCTACTTTAGTATACTTATGAAAGCAAATCAATTTAAGGTCATCTGAATCAGTATTCGAACAATGATAGATATACCAAACTATTAAAATTGTTTCATTTTAAGATTTTAGTAGAAATAAAAACAAAATATACAATGAAATAAAAAGCAGAAACCATTTGGAAGGGCGCGAAGCGCAAATTTTTTCTTTAAATATGCAGGGAGGGAGGGGTTTTTGGGCTATTTATTACACTAGTCCCCAATATTTCATATAAAATTTTCTTATTCGTTGGCTCAACAACTTTGGGGACTTTAATGGAATTTTGATTGGTTGGTTAATTAAGTCGAGTTTCCATACATTTCATCCACTAATTGTAATCTATATAAGGGTAATCATCATTGGGGATGTACAAAATTTCTTTGGTAAAAAGTTTATATTATACAAAATAAAATACTTCCTATTACCTGGTTTGTTATGTTCAGTGAAAAAAGATTATAACCTAATTTCTACACTAATTAAAAAATTTGTTAAGGTTAAATGAATAGTAACTGTCTGTTTGGCGCGAAGCGCAAAAATTTTTTTTTTGAGTATTTCTAAACTAATTAAAAAATTTTGTAAGGTTAAATAAATAGTAACTGTCTGTTTGGCGCAAAGCGCCAAAATTTTTTTTTTGAGTATTTCTTGATCTTTTTTTGGGATAGTTTTGCTTTTGTAGGGTAGGGCGCAAAAAGGGGCATTTTTGTTGACCAGGGGGGGGGGGGCAAAATGGGGCATTTTTCAACATTTAGGGGGGGAGATGGGGGGGGGGGGGCGTTTTGGGACTAGGAGGCGAGCTTTGATTCGCCACTATTCTTTGGTGCATCAAAGAATGCAAAATGTAATGTTACCACAGGAATTGGTCACGTCAGAGTACAGCATCAAGTGCCCTAGGTAATTACTGAACCGATTCGGTTCTACTCTTCATGGAATATACCTACTGGTCCTATGGTTATTTTAGGAGCGCTACCGCTAGTATAATCATAAGTGTCATTTTTTAATGTGAAGCTCACTTCCAAATGGCTAGTAGCAGTCTCAACTACTTTGGCGAAACAAGTTTTTAAGGTTTAATTTGTTGAAAAACATTAATTTTTTTTTGACATTCTACTCCCCAAGCCAATGAAGAAAATAAGATATTAATGATTAATTTGTGATAGGGGTAAGTTGGTTAAATTAGACAACACTTAAATTATTTTTCATATAAGCATTCAAACTCTTATAATCAAGATCAATGCTATGTATTAAATAAAATTTCTCCTTAAAAGCCCTTAAAATTTTCCTTTTCCATATTTTAGCAAAATTGGATGTAGAATATTTGGATAAAGGGGAATTTTTGCCGTCAATTTAGGTTGCTAATATATTCCTCAGATATTAGTCTGGTTAGCTATCCCATCATATATAAGACAGCTTTCGGTGGATATCATATAAAAATGAAAATTTATAAAGATTTAACCCAGTTGTGTTAGTCCTGAGGGCCCATAATACGGAATTTGATTGTTTAAGGGCTGATTTCTGTACTCCCCTAAGACCTAAAGCTATGGTACCCCCGTCACTTATTGTTTAGAAATTGTGCACAGAAATAGACAGACTTTCAAATTTGATGCACTCTCCAAAGAAAATTACACAAAGGAAATAACGGTGACAGTTACCCAGTAATCCGAGAATATGTACGCAAATTTAAAGTGTACAAATAAATATAAATATGTTGCTTGTCTTTTTTATGCGTTGAATAATATGTATAATATTTTTAAAATAATTGTAAACTTTTAGAAAAACTTATATATACTGTACAAATCAGACCCTTAATGTATCTGTCATCAATTCAACTGTACGCTTTTTGTTGCGCTAATTGTACAAAAATAATGATAACGTCTATAACACTCAGGGATCCTAGGAAATAAGGCAATGAACGATAAATTAATTTATATCAACAATGATGATTTACAAAATTCCCCCTTCTGTAGGATTAAACGATTTGTTGAAAAGTTTTGAACCTGAATCTTAAATCTGGCATGATCATTTCTGTGACAGACAGGAGCGTAGCAAGTTAATAATCTTTACCAGTAAGTTCTGATTTTAGATAATAAGGTACACTCTCTAAAAGCAAACCATCCCTATTAAAGGTTCTTGAAAATGTAACTACAGTAAATCCTTGTTTAAAAGCAAGTTAAAATTTTTCCTAATGCCTAAAACATACGGGGGGAACCTAACAATCCGGAGGCTATAAATGCGGTGTCCTAACCCTGTGGGGCTAACTAGTACCATTATAACCTGACGTAACCTAAATAAACAAACGAAGCGCCCTACCCAATGTCAAATTGCTTCAAAATAAGAAGAGTGGTAGGGGGTAACAGTGCTCAACAAGGTACTTTGAGACACATATCTAAACACTATTAGACAATGCAACATTATTTTTATTTATTCTAGGAAAAACAAGGATGACAACATCCATAAAAAGTGAAGCTAAATAAATCAGACAAATCTTCTTAAATACCAGATGTTTAATCAGATGGATGCTCCGCTAAAAATATAGTGCATAATCAACCTGATAATAATTATTTTTTAAATGATAGGATAACTAACAAAATCATTATGATTCCATTTTGGTCGTGATGTTGGTACGCTTTACAACTTGTATCTTATTGTTTCAGGAATCATTGGGAAATGCTGGTAATCAAAGGAACGATTCTAACATGCCTGAATCGACTATTAGACCTATCCGTTACGGACATACGGACTGACCCAGGATATATAAAAGATTATCTTTTCTACTAATATCAGAAAGAGGGGACAATGGGCTGTTTATTACACCAGTCCCCAAAGTTTTATAATAACATGTCATTATTCGTTAGCTTAATAACTTTGGGGGCTTTAGTGAATTTTGATTTGTTGATTCATTAAGTTGATTCATCAGTTTATCGCTTATTGTATTATCCCTTTAGATCCCTGACTAAAATGCACTTTCAAGTAGTATAAAGG
This sequence comes from Acartia tonsa, assembly GCF_053477335.1. Taxonomy (NCBI): domain Eukaryota; kingdom Metazoa; phylum Arthropoda; class Copepoda; order Calanoida; family Acartiidae; genus Acartia; species Acartia tonsa. The sequence goes on along the minus strand of NC_137265.1, from coordinate 8,157,881 downwards.
AGAAATTTTTAAAGATTGACACCAAGTAAACCGAAAACATACACAGGTAAAAAAAATATAATGGGCAAATAACCCAGGGATCTAAAGGAATAAGACAAATTGATGTACATCCCCAATGATTATGCACAAAATTACCCCTTTTGTATATTAAAATTATTGGTTAAATGTTTGGACACTCAGCTAAACGAACCAAACAATCAAAATTAAGTAAAAGTACCACAAGATATAAAAGTTTGGAGACTTGTGTATTAAACAGCCTATTGTCCGCTCCCTCCAATGTTTTTTGTACATGAACATGTACTGTACAAAATCTGACCATGATTAAAAAACTTTTCTGCGGTAAAATGAGCCAAAAAAATCACCATTGTATATTTGTAAGATATGTCTTTCTAAAAATAGCTTTTTGGTCCTTCACATAGCAAAATCTTCTATAACATAGCTTTTCTGTCCTTCACATACCAAAATCTTACAAAACATAGCTTTTTGGTCCTTCACATAGCAAAATCTTGCATAAATAGCTTTTTGGTCATTACATAGCAAAATCTTCCAAAACTTAGCTTTTCTGTCCTTATAGCAAAACATTGCAAAACATCGCTTTTTGGTCCTTCACATAGCAAAATCTTGCATAAAATAGCTTTTTGGTCCATCACATAGCAAAATCTTGCCAAAAAATTGCTTTTCTGTCCTCAAAATAGCAAAATCTTGCAAAACTTAGCATTTCTGTCCTTATCATAGCAAAACGTTGCAAAAAATAGCTGTACAGGGTGCGGCACATAAATCAGGACATTTTTTAAGCGGCCATAGCGTCAAAACTACTTGACCAATCAGGACGTTTGACCCCACTATAAAAAGCTTAGGTAATGACCTTTTAGCACAAAAAAAATCTTTGGACGAAGATGGACGTGTACAACGATTTGGCCGCGCATATGTTCAACAAAGCATATTCTAAATGCGCCGGTGGTTTAATCTTGATTCTTGACTAGTCCCCACTAAATCTGACCTCAGCCCATCTGTAGGTGAGGTAGAGTTATGCAACTTGCTGGGGATACTGTTAGATACAATAATAAGACACTAGAAAATACTTGAGCTCTCTATCTGAAATGGCTTGGCCGTAAACTTTAATTATGGTAAAACATATGGGAGTAGTGTAATAAAGATACCATATTAACAAATTAACAAATCAAACCTAACCCCGCATATAACCTATTCTAATGACCTTATGAGGTAAAACATTACCTGTCTTGAACATTGTTCACCAATTATAGGTAGAATTCGTTATTTACCAACTTTTTTTTCAAGTTAACTTTAAAGTAAACGGAATAAAAATATTTTTTCTTTCTTCAAGTTTTGAATAAAATATGAGTAACCTAAATATATTGAACTTCTAGCAAGCAAAATGTTAGGTGTTCATTTCAACCCACGAAAGTTTATTATCGTAAAAACGCTTTGCTTAGTTACGTATCCTTATATAAAAAAGCTAGGATGTAGCACTATTTTCTTACCTTTACATTGAAGCTTCTTATTGGTTACTGAAGATTTTTTTTTCTTTTTTTCTATACAGTTTTGGACGTAGCTGCACGTACCTTTTAGTGGAATAACATTTATAATGAGAATAAAGTACTATTCAGGCTTCGGCAGCTAGGTTAACCTTTGAAATCAGCCGTCCTTTTTTTTAAAGTCACAGCACTTTGCACCTATTCTGTTCATTAACTAATCTATAGCGACAGCTGTCTTTCAGCAGTTTCTAGCATCTGCTATAAAATGAGTCTTTGACAAACCATTAATATCGAATTATAAATAAAGAAAGAAAGAATTAGTGCATATATGATTTTGTGTTGTTTATAAAGTAGCTTTGCTACCATAAACAAGTTGCTTTGAAGATTTTGTATGAACACAATATTTGACAAGTTTGATAAATCTGTGAAATTTTGCTATGTAAAGCGTAAAGTGGAAATTATTTTAGATTTGATTTATGCCTCTGTACCACCTTGTCAACATAGTATTACTACAATTCAGGGACATAAGGGGATAAGATAATAGCCTCCTATAGATTCATATACATCCTTAATGTAATTCACCAAAATTACCCCTTCCGTACATTACAATTAGTGGTTGAAACGGTAGAACTTGATAAAGCAACCAATCAAAATTCATACCCAATGTTGTTTAGACCTTCCGAGATCAATATCTTCAAACAAACGGGCAGACATTGTTTTACCAACATAGTCAGCAGAATCTTCTTAGAATTCCTGAAAACGATGACTAAAAACTACATACAATAGGAGTTTATTATGAATAAAAGTACAGTAAATTAAAAGATATAAATATTAAAATTTTGAGAAACATGTATACATATAAACATACTTAAAAGTGATACAACATAAATATTTTGTATATTTATGATAATTTACAGAAATAATTTCAAAAGAATATAACATTAAATAAAATTTATCGTTTCTTTATTTTGACATCAATAGCTTTTTGGGCAGATTTATTAGCAGTAATAACCAGTACGCCATCAGAGGATAGATTTGAAACAACATCTTCAGGTTTGGCTCCACTGGGAAGTGTATATTTCCTGAGAAATTGTCTGGAGACCATCTTAATTCCATCCTCAGCTTTCTCCTCATGTTTACCCTCGACAGTGACAACACCTCCAGATACACTCACACTCAACTCATCTGGTCTGTATCCAGAGGTGTCCAGGCTAACCTCCATCTTCCTGTCATCCTCCTTCACACGAATCACCTCACTGTCCTTGTCCTGCAAGCAATAGAAACATAAATAAAAGGTAAGACAAAGATGTACTTCCAATGGTAAATTATAGAAGCAAATTAAAATATTCTGAGTTTATGACTTATCCTAAAACAGGCAGGTTCTTTACCATAAAGTGTGATATCCCCCCGAAAAAAATAACACTTCTTCCCTTCTTTTCAATTTTTCTTCCTTACACTGACCTTCCCTTTCCCTCTTTAAAGTCCTACTGCGGTGCCTGCCTAGTCGGATTTAGTGTATCCCTGCAGAGTTTAAATCCTCCCACAGGGGTTTATAGTAAACAAAGAAAACTATTCACCTTCCGTTCATTTTAATTTACTTCAAAAGTAAAAGGGGGTTCTGTACCCGCCAGAAACTTTAAGGAAAACTTCAAACTATACCTGGAAAATATCCAGATCCTGGAATTCCTTGAAGAGACTGGGCTGCATCCATTTCCTTGGGAAGGGCATCATCCAGTCCTTGTGATGGTGCCACAGGTCCAGAGGATGCTCATCCTGATTTATACAAATATTGTGCATTAGGTCAAGTTGCATCACGCTATTCTATGCTCAAAACAATAAAAACAATTGATTGAATAACAGTTGCGTTATCTCTTATTCAAACTAACCCCAAAATGTAATCAAATATGTCATAGTAATCTTTACTAAAAATTTCAGCCGTCTATCTTGAATAGGAGCAGAGAAAATCACGTTTTACCCTATTTGTGTCTTACGGACAGACGGACTGACGGACAGAAGGACGGATATTGTGAATTATATAGTAGCTTCGCACTATCTTTTTCCATCGATCATTTTACATTTATAGATTAAAGATAAGTGTTGATTATGCAAGATTTTAATTATAAGGCATTACAAATTTGAAGATATAAAATGTTTATTTTCTAGTTATTGCACAATAATTTCCTGTTTAAAGCTGATCTTTCTATCACTGTTTCTAGACTTGCTTTCACTGGATTTAGATTCTTTAGATGATTTGAATTCTCTTAACATCATTGATGAACTATTCCTGATCAATTATTGCAAGTGGATCACCAATAACAGAGATAAAATCAACCTTATTCGACGTTCACTCAAAGCCCAAAAATAATGGACTTAAAAGTGTATTAAACTGTATATAAGACATTTGCGAATATATTGATACCATTAATTTGCCTCTTAGATAGAAAAAAGTATGTTTTTTTAATATTTTTCTCTTGCTACAAATCAAATTTCAAATTTGAGTCACCAAAAATGCTAAACTAATTTTTGCTCTAGAAGAATCAATTTTTGGAGTTAGAAAGTGCTTAATACCTCATTTTAATCGCCTGGCATTGCTTTATAATATACAGGTAATGACTTGGTTTTTTATGGAACAGCTGACTAAAAAATTGAGGTTTTGTGATAAACCCACTTTTGTTGTTGCTCCATAAATGATATTTTTTTCCCCAATTTTTTTGGCTATAAAGAAGCTTTATATATTCATATAACATCCACCTAAATTTGACTTTTGATATTTTATTTATAACATCACCAGAGGGAATTGAATTTTGGAAAAAAAATATCAATTTATATTTTACACTGCTATGCATTGTTCTTGTTCTTGTTTCTAAAAAAAATTTTATATTATAAAAAAGAGAATTATTTAACGCTTCTATAGGTAAGTTTATCATTTTTCTAGGCTAAATATAACTATAATTACACCATTTTAAAGTTAGACATCTTAACATATTAACACAATTATTGAATCGGTCTGTATTATTAAGCTGGCAACTCTTAAAACAGCTGCATTTCATTATCCTATTATATAAAGTAGTAATCTTTTTTGTCTTCAGCTTAAGATTTCGACCATTACAGTACCTATTGAGTTCTGTGTTTTATGGATGCTTCTTATAGGACCCTGGATAGTTTTGGAATTTTGAAAAAAATATCAATTTATATTTTACACTGCTATGCATTGTTCTTGTTCTTGTTTCTAAAAAATATTTTTATAATTAAAAAGAGAATTATCTAATGCTTCTATAGGTATGTTAATCATTTTTCTAGTCTAAATATAACTATAATTTCAGCATTTTTTAAACATCATTATATTCAAGTTATTGTAATTTTTAAATAAAATATCAATATCAAGAACTATTGGAACAATTTTTACCATGCAAAACAAGGTGTTATAAAGTGTAGGATCCCTCACAATATCTATCTGTCTGTCTATAATGAAGTTAGTAATTATAATTTATAAATGTTATGGTTGAGATAGATTTATAACTGTTAAAAGTGTCTATAATGCATTACACATGTAATGCTAATAGAGAGGATGCTATAAGAGTGCTCTTATAATGTGAACTTCTCATAATTGAATGGGCTTCCTGAAACCAGAGACCATAAAGTTGGCCTAGTCACTACAAGGGGGAGTGCAGGAGTATCCAGGGGGAGTTGCTTGTAAAAGGGTAATTTTTTTTAGGGATGGGGGTAATCACCCCCCGTAATATATTATGAGGGGTATAAAACCAGCCTTTTAAATTATTTTTAATAGGAGTAAAGAAAATCCTTAAAACTTACAAATCTAGGAATCAAACTAGCACCCCAACCAATAATCGGTTCCATGCCAAATGTAGGAGTGGAAAAACATTGGAGGGACAAATGCTTGAGTCCCAAACGTCAGAGTGGAACAAACGCAGGAGTGGTACAAACGTTGGAGTGGACAAACGCAGGATTTTTGGGACAAACATCGGAGTGGACAAACACAGGAGTCCCAAACTTTTTTTTCAATTTTGAATTTTTTTATACAAACACAGCCCCCCCTACCTTCGTCCCGTTACTTTTCTTAGTTAGGTTAGGTTAGGATATAGGCTAGGGGGCTGAGCGCTGCAGCCATAGTCATTATTTTGTAGACAAGAGTATAAAAAATTCCAAAATTGTAATATTATTAAAATAGTAGACACTCCTAGGTTTTATTTAAGCAATGTCCACTCCAATGTTTTCCACTCCAAGGTTTGTCCACCTTGATGTTTGTCCACTCTGACGTTTGTCCCATTCTTACGTTTGTCCACTCCAATGTTTGGGACTCCTGCATTTGTCCACTCCGACATTTGGGACTCCTATGTTTGAGGTAGAACCCCATTAAGTAAATCTCAATAAAACTTGATAAAATTATGCAAAATATCAAAGTATTCAATCCCTGAATTTCAACCATCTAACTTGAATAGGAGTAGAGAAAATCATGAAAACTTGAAATGTAGGAATCGATATAGCCCACCCCAGTTTTTTGGCAAATCCTAATGAAACTTGATGAAAATATGGAGTATTGATAGAGAGAGAGAATATTCAATCCATGAAAATTTCAGCCTTAAATCTTTTATAGAAGCCGAGAAAATATCGTTTTCCCCTTTCTGTCTCAGACAGACAAACATACCAATGAACAGACATACAGATGAATGGACAGACAATGGACGGACAAATATTTTGAATTATAGAGTAGCTTCACTACTAAAAAACTAAATAGGATAATTGTTGTAACCAAATTGATTTCAGTATGTTTTAAATGAGCTTACTTAATCAAGGACATCCAAGCTTTTTGATTTGGGGGGAAGGGGGGGGGGGAATTGCAATATCTAAATTTGGGCATCCCCATGTTCATTTTGTGGGGTAATCTTTATATAATAGAGGCAAGGACGCCAAAGCTTTTTATATTTTTTTTTTGGGGGGGGGGGGGGGAGGGGAAGATTAAAAATTATGGGGTTGCCCCAAACTAATTAATAACCTCCCTCTTTTTATATAAAGATGCTAATTCCCCCCCAACCCTAAGAGGATATAAGCAGTAAAAAACCCCGCAGGGGGCACAATTTTCTAACACTTCTTTCTTATTTAGTCTTTTAAAAGGATTCAAAATGCTTTGACATATATATATATATTTTTTTAACTCTTATTTTATACATCTTAATTGGAACTGATGATCTATTTTTATAGAGAAACATATGTATTCCACCAATAAAAAGTTAAAAAATTAAGTGTGTTTATACATATAATAATTACTATATATAATAAGATAATGAAATGCAGCTGTTTTAAGGGTTGCCAGCCTAATAATACAGACCGCTTCAATAATTGTGTTAATATGTTAAGATGTCTAACTTTAAAATGGTGTAATTATAGTTATATTTAGCCTAGAAAAATGATAAACATACCTATAGAAGCGTTAAATAATTCTCTTTTTTATAATATAAATTTTTTTTAGAAACAAGAACAAGAACAATGCATAGCAGTGTAAAATATAAATTGATATTTTTTTTCCAAAATTCAATTCCCTCTGGTGATGTTATAAATAAAATATCAAAAGTCAAATTTAGGTGGATGTTATATGAATATATAAAGCTTCTTTACAGCCAAAAAAATTGGGGAAAAAAATATCATTTATGGAGCAACAACAAAAGTGGGTTTATCACAAAACCTCGATTTTTTAGTCAGCTGTTCTATAAAAAACCAAGTCATTACCTGTATATTATAAAGCAATGCCAGGCGATTAAAATGGTGTATTAAGCACTTTCTAACTCCAAAAATTGATTCTTCTAGAGCAAAAATTAGTTTAGCATTTTTGGTGACTCAAATTTGAAATTTGATTTGTAGCAAGAGAAAAATATTAAAAAAACATACTTTTTTCTATCTAAGAGGCAAATTAATGGTATCAATATATTCGCAAATGTCTTATATACAGTTTAATACACTTTTAAGTCCATTATTTTTGGGCTTTGAGTGAACGTCGAATAAGGTTGATTTTATCTCAACAACTATCCCCATTTAAATAACCAACAGACCAAAAACTTACCCATTGCTATTTAACTAAAAAAATCGCATCAAGATCCTGTGGTATTACAAAATAAGCTGTCTATTATTAGTAGCGAAGCTACTCTATAATTTGAAATGTCCGTCTGTCCGTATGAAACATTTTGTGGACAACGTGATTTTCTCGGCTCCTTTTCAAGATGGAAACCTGAAATCTTCAGTGATTAAATAAGTTTACATTCTTCATATGTTCATTAAGTTTCATTAAATTATGTCAATTAATTGGGGTGCTAGATCGATTTCTGTTTTTTTAATGTTTCATTTTTTTCAACTCCTAGTCCAGATAGACGGCTGAAATTTTTAGGACTTGAATAAGTATATATTTTACATACTTCCACAAAGTTTCGTTAAGATTTACTTATCTGTCGTGAAGCTAGATCGATTCCTATACTTCCACATTATAAATCATGAAAGGTTTCGTGATTTTACTTAATTTTTTTTATATTACTTATGGATGTTGTCATCCTTGTTTTGTTTAAAATTTTGAAATACAACAAGCTAATTATTTATTTGTTAAGCTACGCTTTCATGTTTTTTGCCATCCTTATGTGATGAAACAAGTACGACAACATCAAAAGTAGCGAAGCAAAAAAATCTGAAATGTAAAAGGGACAAAGTGAGCAGATGTTCAGTTTTCATAAAAGTAAGGAAAGAAAGAGAATATGCAAAATTTAAAGAAAATTACGAAGCCTCATAAGGTTTATGTCTTTTAAAGCATGACAGCCAGGCAGACGGGAAAACAATGTATTCGCATGTGTCATAGGAATCTTTGCTGAAATTTCAGCTGTCTATCTTGAATAGCAGCTGAAGATAATCACATTTAGCACAAAGCGTTACGGGCTGACTGTCTAACGCACAGACAGAAAAAGTGAATTATATAGATTAGCTTCTCTACTAAAAATAATTTAAAGTGGGGGTTAGGAATGGTTCACTAGCAATTAAACACCTTCTCTCTCGTTCTTTCTCTGATCTCATTAACTCATCTGACATAAGCGAGAAAGGCCTTAAATATAAAAAAATATTGCATCATTAGAACAACTATTTGACTTTAACTCAAAATAAATTTCTACGTGACAAAAATGTTTACTGTATGTTTACATTAGGATTTTGTTTATATTAGTCATTTCTTATATATTGTTTTTTTGTTGTATGAATAAAATGGAAAAAAAAGAAAAATTGAAGCGATTTAAATGTGTAAACGAAGAGTGAAAGAGATACACTTCAACCCACATTTAAATAATGAAAAAATATAGAAATTCTTTTATGGGGGGAAGGGTGATGATCTTTGCAATAACATTTTTTTAGGTGGAGTGGAATATCGCGCTTTTTCACAGGACTAATGCATAGCTTTCCAAAGAACAAATTCTTACAAACTATTTTGCAACCATTTGTTCAATTTTTCACAAACATAAAAATTTGCAATTTTACCTAAAATCTTGGTCGACCTGTTTCCACCAGTCTCTGGACTCGTCCAACATTTTCTCCCGGATTTTCTCAAAGTGCTCCCAAGTGGACTTAAAGAAAGGATCCTCGAAAAAGAAATCCCTGATGGTCAGGGGGATTTGTGTGTCGCAAGTCATTTTAATTTCTGAAAAAATTCAAATGATTTATATTTTCACAAGCGGCTTCGCCCCTAGCCTCTAGGGGCTTTGTCCCAAGAGGTAATTAAAAAAAAATTTCTGGTGCTGCCAATTTATGTGAAGTAACTGCCAATTTTTTTTTTTTTTTGGGGGGGGGGATATGCATTTTTTTGGGGGTTGGTGGTCGCCCACCCTCCAAGAAAATAGCTTTAAACCACCAGGACCAGTAGGTATAATCCCTGAAAGGTAGAGCCCAATCGGTTCAGTGGTTACCGAGATCTTAAGCTTCAGACGAACAGACAGATAGACGGACAGACATCAAGCTACTTAGTTTTATAGATTACAAATTTGTAGGGGGGGGGGGGGGAGGGGAGGGGTCCAAGAGCTACATAACCAAATGTATGTTTTATCTTCCTTTCTCTAATGTGCATGGTAATGAGATGCGCCTGTTTTTAGGCCAAAACATTTCAACAACTTACAACGATGCCTGACATATAAGCAGTTTCTACAACAAGAGGACCCTAAAGGATAAACCTATATTGGATTTTATCTTTGGTATGAATTGTATTTGATATCAAAGTTTAATTTAAATCATAAACAAATGAATCAATGATTTGGATTATGATTTCTTTTTTTGAAAAAAAATATCTAACATAAAATCACATAAAAGTGAGCAATATTGATTCCACAAAGTTACATTAGTATAAATTAGTTAATATCTGACTAACAAAGTAAAACTGGAAAAGAAGAATCATTAAAAGCTAGGAAGTGGCCCCCTCTAGGTGCCCCCCTTTGGCTACCTCCTGGCAAATATGTTGCCCCCCTATGCTCCTATCCCATTTATGAGTAACAGGGGCCCCATCCGGTATATATTTGGGAAGGTGCCAGGCAGGGATACAGGGATATTTCAATAGACATTAGATTTATCCTGTTTTTGTAATTGTTTGCTGTAGATTTTAAAAAAAGAAAACGATATGTATGTTACAACAAGAACAAATTTTTGCATAAAAAAGAATTGAAATTAAAATAATGTTGACTTTTCTGTATTTGAACAGTTGATAATAACATAAAAAGGTTATTTGAAACTTTAAATATTTTCCAGTATGGTTTCGAAACCGCTGAATTAAAACTGGTTCTGAAACATGCTGAAAAATCATGTATCTTATCATTTTATAGACAATTTAAAATAAAAATCGTAACTTGCTACCAGTTTTGTTATTCTGGGCCTTCAGCCTCTCCCGTCTAACAAAATTGGAATTAAATTTTAATACTATTTTTTTTTAGTTTACTATTCGCGGAAAGTTGTCTATAAAAGGATGCGATAAATAACAATTCCTGTTTCTATGAATTATAGCGCACACTTGATTTTTTGAGTTAGACGGAAAATAGTGCATTTTAACGCTGCCCAAATACATCAATTTACATAGACGCGAAAACAAATGTTTTAGTGAGTTAAATACCGCACCTACTTTACAATCAAGATATGTCCGACAATTAGTTTATCATATTACAATAAATCTATTCACGTAACAATCTGCTCACAAGCTTAATCCATTTGATTGTATGAACATTGTTTTAATGTTCTATCTTTGTTGCAAAGCGTTTTAAAGTGTCATGTTCCACTTAATAAAAATACGTTTTAAAAGAAGGGATGAAAGAAAAAAGTAGGAAAGGAAGCCCCTTAAAATGGATTTAGACGAATTTTTATGACGTCGCAAATGACAATTTTTTTAGTGCTTCCTTGTTGCGCCTTTTCAAAACATTTTCTAAAGGGAGATAGCTAGTTATAGAATAGCTGTGCTACTAAAAAATTGCATAATGATTATCTAATATTTATGAAATCACGACACACGACTAATTTTACTCTTTTTTTAGTGGCGCAGCCACTCTAAATGTAGCAGGTTTCCGTTTGTATGTCTATACGTTCGCAACAAATTAAAAAAGCTAATTTAAATATTAAAATCGTTCTATCTTTCTCATAGTTTGTATGGAGATTCTTGTAACGATGAGGCAAACTATACAAACTTTTCACAAATCCAGACGTTAAATAATATTTTTGTTTTTGGATCACACAAATTGTGATTTTTTTGTCTGTTTTGCTTTCATGAATATCGTCATCCTTGTTACATAATTTTTTCGTGACTTTAACACTTGAATTTTAAAATATTTCTATCACTTTTTTGGTGGACTTTGAACTAAAGTACTCAAAAAAGTAAATTAATTTTTGTAGTTTTACATCTATTTTTAGTACAAAGCTTCTCTATAAGTGTTTGTGCAAATAATTTTCACTTCACTCTCCCATCACTTCGCTTCCCTAAACTTCCTTTTTCCTTTGATATCCCTTCTCTTTTCCTCCAATTTTTGTTTTAATATTGTAGAACTCATATAAAGATATCATCATATTAATATAAATATGAAATGTATGTGTTGTAGATGCGAGATCTAAGTTTCAAATGAATTGAATGTATAGACATCACTTTTAAAGAAAAGCTTCGCTTCTAGAATAATTTATCTAATCTTCATTATAAATATGTACAACAGAGGTATATACCTAATTTTGATTGACAGACCCCTCTAATTAATGCACTTACCTCAGGGGACAAGTCATTGATATAATAGTCAATCCTTAGGAAAGTCCATTTTAAGTAGTACTCATAGAAGAGCAATCTCCATATTCCAAATTTTGGACAAGCGCCCCATTCGCACTACCAGTGTAATGAATCGATTGATGAATTGTTATTTTAGTTAGTTGGGCTATATTTCATTTTTATTTCTACTGTTCATAAGTTACTGATTAGGTGAGGTTTCCTCATATAAAAGTAACATAATGTCCTTCTCTCTGTCTCATTTCCGATCAAGCTTTTTATAGGTACTTGAAAGGGTTTGGGATATGGGGAGAGAATCTCAACTCTCCCAAGAAAAATGGGAAGGGTTGACTTTTCCCTAATGTGTCCCTAGAAGCCTCTAAGGGCGTAGTATCAATTTATTCATTAAAAATTCAGACAAATATTTTTAAAAATTAAGGAGATGCGTATGTGTGTGTGTGTGTGTGTGTGTGTTGTTTCTATGTAATTAGTTTTGGGTATGATATCATACTTACTCATATAGTCACAAACAACACACACACACTCACATCCACATACACACACACACACAGATACTCTGAGAGCAAGGACAATTATCTTCATAAAACGCAGGTACGATTTCTAATTCAAGTTGTAGGTAACCTTCCTCAAAATAGCTATAAACCTTCACTGTAGTGGAGAACCATGTCAGTCCAGCAGCAGTTAGCGAGATCCTTCGCACGTACACACACACAAACAGGCATTCTGTATTATGTATGGATTACAATGAGTATATTATGAGAACATAGACGCACGAAAATTAACAATTGTAGAGTATATATAAACTGTAGAGTGTATAAAATGGAATGAAATTTGATCCCAAAAAATCAGCTAGACAACTCTAGTCTTATTGGATGGTCTGTCAGTAAATAATGCAACAAAAAAAATAGGAGGTTTAGATAATTATAAAATAATTGCTTTTATTTTGAGCTTCTTTGTGTAAAGACCATATGAGGTCTTACTTGAAATACGAATACATTTGCAGGGTTCTACACCTTACTTAACCTAACCTAAAATCAAAATTAAGTGGGAGATTAGAATTTTGCTCACTTCTGACAAAATATGAGATTTTAACTCAATGTTGATGTGCTAAATTTAAATATTACATTAACCAGACATTTTTTACATCACAACAACATTAATAATGTGATATAGACATTTTAATGCAAAATTATGATTTTATTTAGTCAAATCAAAAACAAGCATGACAACGTAGTTAAAAGTGAATCTATATCTATATTACAAAGTAGAATGATGTCTGTCCATCTGTCCGTCCGTCCCTTAGGATCTCAGTAACCACTGAACCGATCGGATTCTACTCTTCAGGAAATATACCTACTGGTCCTGTGGTGGTTTTAGACTATTTTCTTGGGGGGTGGGACACCCCCAACCTTTAAAAAACAAAAATCCTCCAACCCCCTTTTTTAGGTAGGCTGTATTTTTAAAAAAAAATCTGTACTATGCATCAGCCTGTAGCAGTGCCTATCTTTTTAAAACAATTTCTATATAGGAGGGTTGACTTCCCCTTACCTTATAGGGCAAATCACCTAGAGGCTAGGTGCGAAGCCACTAGTATTATATAAATCAATGATTTAGACAAACATTAACAAAATTCATTGATCTATCACAAATAGTTAAATACAAGATACTTGAAATGAACATATTTCCAATTTTAAGACAAAATGATAGAGATGCTTACTGTCAAATTACCATTGAAAATATTAAGAGGATAATAAGTCATGAAAAAGTTGTAGCAAAATGAACATGACAAAAAGTGATTATTGAGTTGCTTAGCTTTCTAAAATGTACCTTTTCAGTGGATGTAGAATATGGACGTGGATATTTTATGATAGAGGAAAAATTGTAGTCAATTTAGGTTGCTTATTCCCGTGTCATTTATTAGTCAGTTCGTTTATCCAGTAAAAGGGTAGGGGATTGGGTAAACGAAATATTGTTTTTATAGCCCTTTCACTTTATCAGAGTACTAGCGGCTTCGCCCCTAGCCTCTAGGGGCTTTATTTCTGAAGGTTCAGGGGAGAATTTTAAAAATTTTGTTTACATTTTTTTTTATAGATATTTTCTGTATTTCATAGCTTTTTATAACTTTTTATATCATTTTATAACTCTTTATAACATTGTATAACTCTTTTTAACATTTTATAACTCTTAATAACTTTTTATATTTATTTATATTGATTTATGTTATTTAAAACAGTTAGGGAGTTGAATCCATTTTTATAGAAGCAGAAATATAATCTATGATTATGGTTTGGACCCTCTAAAACTGTAATCTACCTTTCCACTTTCCCCTCTCTTGGTGAAGATATCTTCAACGCCGATACGATTTTTGAAATGTAAGATTCTACTTTCCCTTCTCTTGGTGAAGATATCTTCAACGCCGATACGATTTTTGAAATGTAAGATTCCACTTTCCCCTCTCTTGGTGAAGATATCTTCAACGCCGATACGATTTTTGAAATTTAAGATTCCACTTTTGCCTCTCTTGGTGAAGATATCTTCAACAAGAGAGACAAAAGTGGAATCTTATATTACGATTTTTGAAATTTAAGATTCCACTTTTGCCTCTCTTGGTGAAGATATCTTCAACAAGAGAGACAAAAGTGGAATCTTATATTTCAAAAATCGTATCGGCGTTGAAGATATCTTCACCAAGAGAGGGGAAAGTGGAAGGGTAGATTACAGTTTTAGAGGGTCCAAACCATAATCATAGATTATATTTCTGCTTCTATAAAAATGGATTCAACTCCCTAACTGTAAAACCTTCGAACTTTTTCTTTTTTTTAATGTTTTTAAAAATTTCATTGCCATTAGCCTTTTTGGGGCCTCGCCCCTAAAAAAGAGGATGGTTTCACAAATTTGATAAAACAAAGTTTAAAAGAAGAAAAGAAATTAAAAAATAAAAAAAATAATTGAAAATATAAAAAAAATACCTATAAAAAAAGTATAAAAAAATATAAAAACATAAAAAACATTAGAATTAGAAAAAAATATGAAATTATTTTTTCGGGGGAAAATTTTCATTTCGGAGGGGTTGGGGGTGTCCCACTCCCCAAGAAAATAGCTTAAAACCACCAAACTTCCTTTAAATAATTATATCTGACGTTTATCAGTGATTGTATCTGTTCCTTGTATATGTGTGGTATTCGGCAACCCTGGGCCATGCTGCATGGCAACCCTGACCTCGACTTGTAGGAGGGCCGAGAGCCCTCCCCCGAGTAACGGGGGAATGGGTCCACCTGACCCCTCCCCCATGCTTTAAAATTGATTATAGTTTTGACAGCCGCATTATGGTTAATCTGAATTGTTTGGTTCCCCACCCCTTTCCAGGGATGGGGGATAATTGTTGTCCATTTTGATTAATGCATGTATATTTATATTGAACTTTTGATTTAGTATTAATTATTCCAATCTGTGTATTTATTATTTGTTGTATTATAAATCAGTAACCTTTAGACTCTGAATAAAGTAACATCTTAGTAAATTCTGTTTGTTATTTGGTGATATCTAGAGAAGCCCAGCTTCTCTATAATTATATGTGTCCACGTCTGTTCGCACTGCCGTAATCCTGAACTTGGGAAGCGGCCACTAAACCGAGACCGCTACCACAACTTGGTGACAGCTGTGTGAGATTACGGCAAACACAAGTGTAGAGCAGATGCGCAGCTGAGACTAAGGTACTCCCAGCAGTAAACTGGCAAAACTGACACAAGCAACCTAAATTACCCACCCTGGATAGCAAGGTCTAACTCTGTATCCGGCAGTTGTGGAAGCGAGAACCTTAGTAACTTGCCTGGGTAATAGTATCCAGCCGGCAGGAGACGAGCAGAAGGAGACCAAGGGGGCCTCCAGAGCTGCGGAGAGCAGCGAAAGCTAACGGAATACCGCGGAGAGCGGCGGAGAGCGGCGGAGAGCAGCGAAACCTGACGGAACACCGCGGAGAGCGGCGAAATCGGACGGAGAACCGCGGAGAGCGGCGAAATCCAACGGAGAATTGTGTGTGGACGGGCTGAAACAGGCCCGCGGACTGGCTGAAACAGGCCAAGCAACTGTAGATGGCTGAAATAGGCCCATTACCACCTGCGACGGATAGCAGGAATCGAACCCACGGCTCTGCAGGACGGGACATTCCCTGCCGCCGACTGGCTGAAACAAGCAAAATAGCCGCGAGCTGTGAACGAAGTTACAAGTGTAGTGTATAAGTAGGAGAAAAACTACACTAACTCTAAGTATCCCGGGAGGCTACAGCGCAGCCGCCCACCGAGGAAAGCAGATATTGTATCAGATTTTATGTATTGTCACCCTGGTGTGAGGGACAAACAAAAGATTTGTGGGCAGGGATTGGTAAGCCAAAAATAGAACCCAGGTGCGAGATAACAATGCATTGTTAAACTTGGAGCCACAACCCTGCAGCACGGCAAATACACCGCCCCTACCCCAACAGAAGGGGAGGGTCCCTCATAAATTAAAGTGAATATAATCCAAGGTGACATTTTGATAAGCCAAGGATTAAGAAGAAGCCCACCTACTTTTCATAACTCAGTCACCTGAGGCCCGCGGCACCCCCCTCCCCCTCTGGGGAAGGGCGGCCTTACCCCGTCCCCTCACACGTTCCCCCTTCTCCCCGCACTCAGACAAGTCCGTCCACCATGCAGAGACAGAGACCGGGAGAACGGAGCGCATCACACGGGTTGCGCAGAGAAGCTCGGAACGCAACGAAATCCGTCGGACAAAAGGGAGAAAACGGACCAATGGGAGAGCAGATTGAGGGATAGGCGAGAGTTTTCACCTGTGTGCGCGCGCCCTGATAGTGCATAGGCGTGTTGTGAAGGGGTATTACACACACACACCCAGGAGGGGAGCTACTCTATAGCACACAAAGGATAGATCCCAAGGAATTGCAAAGCTCCACCCCCTGTCTACAGTGTGATAAGGAAAACTAAATCAGTTCCTGACAGCAGTTCAGACCCTCAACAACTTCCTAGAACTGCCAGCCTACCTCAAAGCTGAGTGACTAGCAAGAAATTATCACAGTGTATACATATTTATATTTGTGTTCCCAACTATCAACCAAGTGACAAAAAGGTAGTGATTGTTGGTATAGTGACCGAAAGCGTAAGCAACCAATAGCTTCGGCTTAAATTCGTGACACGACGCTGAACTTTTGACCATATGGAGCAACCACAAGTTTGGGGAGGCGATCAGCTCCAGGGATAGCTCCAGGATGACCCCCAGCCGGCTCCAGCCGAGTACCGCAAGCTGATGCTAAGTAACCTGCCGGAGTACAGGGGGCCGCCCAAGCAGTCCTGGAACTCCCATATAAGGCGTCTCGAAATGGCATGGGCGGCTTACAGAGTGCCCGCCCATGACACGCTGAATCGCCGCAACGCCCTCCTACTATCCCTGGCGGGACAGGCGGCGGAGATGGCCTCCCACCTGTTTGGGGAGGCAGGCCAAGCCTTGACCTACGACCAGGTCAAGGCCGAGTGCGAAATGTTGTTCCGGCCAGCCTATGAATCACAGACCTTGAAACAGGCCTTCTGTGATTATAGGCAGCACTCGACGGAGCCCATCCAGGCCTACATCTCCACCAAGTGCGCACTCTACAGGGAGGCATACAGCCATGAGGACCTTGAACTCCTCATAGATGAATTGAACCGCGGGATCCGCAACGCCAACGTGAAGCGCATTATAATGGGGCACGAGATCGCCTTGGTCCCCAAGTACACGCGCCGCGCCATGTTCACCGTGACCATGATAACCAAGCAGCTGAAGGAGGGTGTGTGCCTGGTGGACGCAACCGACGGACTTACAGGCTCGGCTAGAGTCCAGTTGCCCAACTATGACAACTCGGAGCCCATGGAGATTGGCGCCTTGGCTCCGGGTCTCCACCAGATGGGGAAGGTCGCACCGGACGACGCTTCCAAGATCCCTGGCCGCTGCTACCGGTGCAATGGGAAAGGCCACCGGGTCAGAGATTGTCCTACCCCCCAGGAGGTCAGCCAAGACGAGCGCCGCCCTCAGCCCCGCCGTGACCGGCCTGCCCGGTGTGAACGTTGCCACTACGCAGGCCATACGGCGGCCGATTGCAAGGCCGATTGGGACCAGGTGGCCGGGAGGAGGCGTCTAGCAGGCAAGGGCGCTAACTCGGGCAAGTCCAGCTCCCAGGTAGCCAACATGGAGGGAGGTGCACCACCGACAGCACCCCAGCAGGCCGCCGCCCCCAGCGCTGTGGGCCACCAGGAAGGTATGCCGCAGTTTGGAACCATACCAGCGAGAATCAACGTGCTGGGAGGAGTGGCTGAACCCAACCGGGTCGGCCTGGGGTTCAGCCTAAACCAAATGGGGCCAGAATATGTGCAGCCAACCAACATTGCGGAGCCAGAAGTCCTGCGGCCGCTGCCACTGGGCCTCAACATGATGGTACCTGCCAGGCCGAGCCCCCTGAAGGAGGAGGTGACCCCCGTCACCCCCAACGAGAGACGAGAGGCGCTACCCAGCGCCACCTGGACGATGTACAGGGAGACCCTCGCGGCCGCCGAGTGGGAGAGACGAGAGGCGCTAGCCGGCACAGCCGAGACGATGTACGGGGCGACAACCGTCGCCGCCACCTGGGAAGGACGAGAGGTGCTACCCAGCACCCCCAAGCCGATGCATGGGGCGACAACCCTCGCCGCCACCGAGAGACCTGACCCCTGGGACGAGTCCGCAGCCGCGGAGGAAGGGGTGACAACCGTCACCCCCAGTCAGCTCAAGCCCCCAGCCAGCCAAGAGTGTCCGCCCCCTGGCCGTCCAGCTGTCCCTCACCCTCAACTGAGTCAGGATAATTTAGAATTAGTAAATGTATTGTATCAAACATTTTGTGCCCCCCCAGCTTTGCCTGTGCCCCCTGCACCAGAAGCTGGGGAAATTGAGATTTGTGGGTATCAGGACTTGTCTGTGCCACATGCACCTGAGTTCCTAGGGCTGGGGAGGGATGTAAAGCAGGGCGAGCCTGTGCCACACGCACTAGAGCCCCATGCCACTAGGCATGCACTTGAAGAGGGAATGGCCACTTTGAAGCTAGGGGAGCCGACGCCCCACCAGGCGCTGGTTGCCTGTCAGTCCGTCATTGGGGAGGGTATAGGGAAGCCCCGGGCGTCTAAGGATAACACTCAATGGAAATTTATATCTAGCCAGGAACAGACAACCAGGCCCCCTTCCCAAGGCACCGCTGTGACCAGAGACGAGAACCAGGCAGCCGAGAACCCGCAGATGCGAGCGATGGGATGGTGGCCGTCCGGCCGGTGCTCCCACTGGTGGATGGTCCTGTGGGGCCTGCTGCTAGCAGCCGTATGGATCACCGCCAGCTACGTCCTGATAGGGTGGGACTGTGCCAACCCCACTCATGTTACAGCCTTCAATAAGGAGCGGATGTGTAGCCAGGAGCCGCTACACCAGGAGGTGCCCCTAGGCCATGAAGTACACATCCTGCAACAAGTCAAGATCCGGGAGACTACTGGGTATAGCTGCCAGCTCACAGTGTCCCAGTGGACCTTCAGGTGTGGCCTCTGGCCACCTGAAGGTGACATCGGTCCCCACCCTCATGCGGCCGACCAAAATTGACCCAGAAACTTGCCGAGACCTGGCCCGGAACCGAGTCTACATCCTGCCAGGCAAGACAAAGCCATTGACGTTCCAGCTGAACCACCCCCTGTTTTTCACCCTTGATATGGTGGGGGCGCTTGTAAACAGCCCTGAGGGGGTGGGTTGTGAAGGAGAGGACGTACACTTTGAAGGCCAGCTGTATCGCAATGAGCTGGTGCTCCAGGAGAGAAGACTGCTAGTCAAGGAGAAGACCTACGTAGTAGAGGACGGACGGGTGGAGTCCCAGTCTGACCACCTGACCCTGGCGTGTCCCCAGTCAGAGCTGTCCTGCGTCACTGGAGAGGCCACGTACGTGTGGGACCACCTGGGAAGAGATTGCCCCTTGAGACTGATCCGCAGCCTCCAGCCCAGCCTGGTGATGGATGCATTCTTGGTGGACCATCAGGCACAATTCTTCATTAACATGACTACCCCCACCTCTATAGTGAACTGCGACTTCGAAGCCCATGCCACCAACCACCCCGCATTGTTCGTGGCAGCTGACCCGGCCGCGGCAGAGCTGCCCAGAGTGTCGGCCAGGGACGTGGATGTCCCCCTCCAGGCCCAGATACACGCGGCCTACATTGGATTCACCCTGGAGACTCGGATGCGGAGTGCAGCCGCAGAAGAGGTGGCGGCAAATTGTTGGAAGCTCCAGCAGCTGGATCCGGCGCACCCGGTGCATGTCCAGGGGAGCACGTTTTCCATCTTGAGGGGAGATGTGTTGCTCCAGCTTACCTGCCAACGGAATAAGTACGTGGTAAGGGAGAGCAACGAATGCTGGGACAAGGTGCCGGTGGAGCCCACCGGATTTGTAGATGCCGTGACGAAGGTGTACAGCAGTCACGCCACCAAGATTCCCTGTTCCTCCACCTACCCCTTAACTGTGCACGCCGAGGAGGGGTGGATAGAGCTAACTCCAGCCCCTAAGAAGAGGCCGCCCCCGCTGGAGACACCCAAGCAGCTGCTGACCGAGCCCCTGGATGACTTTAGCTCGGGAGGGTTGTATTCCCAGGCCGAACTGAATGATTGGCAGCAGCTACTGTCGTTCCCGGCGTACAAGGCCGCCATGCTGACCGGCCTATCGTATGGCTCCTGCGTCCAGCAGGTAAGCTGCTCGGCCACAGGAGACCATGGCATTGTGTTCTACAACATCGACAGGCTGGCGGAGGAAGGGGAGGAAACACTGGACCTCTGGGCTGGCTTCAGACAGGCCGTCCACGAGTGGGGAGATGGCGCAGCCATACTGTGTTTGTTGCTGTTGATCCTCAAGCTACTGGGGGACTTGACCATTATCTCCCTGGCGGCAGCACAAGGAGGTGTACGTGCCGCCCTGAATGCAATGTCACAAGTATTCCTGTACCATCCAACCCTGTACCGCAAGGCCTTGGCCAGGGCCAGGGCCAACCACACCAAATCTCGAGATTTCTCGGTGGATTGGGATGCCATCCCTATTGGCCGGGAAATGGCCGAGGAAATGGTGTCCATGAAATCCTCCGATAGCGGAAATGACCGCCAAGGCAAGCCTGGGCCTAACTCTGGAAATGTAAGTGGAAACCCCCGTGGCCCCTCGGGAGGCCAGGCTGGCCCAGACGGTAAACCTTGTAGCCAGTGCCCCAGCCGCTGCCACAGCCAACCAGACCGCCCCGTTGCTGACCGGCCGTGCCCCATGGTGGCCTGGCAACCGCTGGCACCGATCTACGGACCCAACAGAAGCCGGCCTCTACCTTCTACCCCACGTTGGGAGCTCATCAACTTTAAGAGCCTGCAGACCACCACTATGATTCCATTGAATTGTTAACCCCTGTAAATAACAGTCCCTACACCCCTGAGGCCGATAAGGCCAACCGTCCATGAACACCCCCCCCTTACCGCTAGGGTGGGGGAACCGTTCCACAAGGGAAAACTGAAGGCCTCAACCACTGTCGGAAGTTTGGCGGTGCAGACAAACCTCCCAGCCTTCCGAGGGGAGAGTTGTGGTATTCGGCAACCCTGGGCCATGCTGCATGGCAACCCTGACCTCGACTCGTAGGAGGGCCGAGAGCCCTCCCCCGAGTAACGGGGGAATGGGTCCACCTGACCCCTCCCCCATGCTTTAAAATTGATTATAGTTTTGACAGCCGCATTATGGTTAATCTGAATTGTTTGGTTCCCCACCCCTTTCCAGGGATGGGGGATAATTGTTGTCCATTTTGATTGATGCATGTATATTTATATTGAACTTTTGATTTAGTATTAATTATTCCAATCTGTGTATTTATTATTTGTTGTATTATAAATCAGTAACCTTTAGACTCTGAATAAAGTAACATCTTAGTAAATTCTGTTTGTTATTTGGTGATATCTAGAGAAGCCCAGCTTCTCTATAATTATACGTTCACGTCTGTTCGCACTGCCGTAATCCTGAACTTGGGAAGCGGCCACTAAACCGAGGCCGCTACCACATATGTATTTATCAATATCGTAGCTGCCCTATAACTAGGGAATCTTCGTAGGTTTGTCCGATACACGTTAGATTGATGGGCACCCTAAATCATGAAATTACCCCTTTAATAGAATAGAGATTGGACTCTAAAGTTAGTACAGTTCAATCAAGACTTGGATAAAAATTGAAACATTTAAATTCACACAATACCAAGAGCGACTCACTGATTTTTTTCTTTGCAATGAATTATTAAAAGCGAGGCTTTTCTATAATTAGGGTCGGTCCGTCCGTACGTCCGTCCGTCACGGATAGCTTTTTTCGCTAATTTAGGCATGTTAGAATTGTCCTATTGATTTCAAACTTTGCATGGTGATTCCTGTAGTAGATAGGTATGATTTAGAAAGCGTAGCAACTCTATAATCATTACCAAAATGTCCGTACGTCCATTTTAAACATGTTGATTTTTTTACTTTTTCAACAACAAATTTTCATGTGATCTAATCATCCGATTGATCTGATTTTTGGTATATTGATTCCTGGGACAACAAAGTATAATGTAATAAGCTAAGCAACTCTATAATCAAGTCCTAAATGTAAGTATGTACATAAACATTATCCTGAATCATGCAGTTTTTCAACAAATTTACTTACAATTTTGCTTTGACTCTTATACATTTATATTATGATTATTTAGTTCTGACACTATACAAGTGTTCATGTCCGTTTGTCCTACCGTTTCAGTGCTTCGCATTTATGGATGTTCTCATCCTTGTTTTCTTTGCAGTGAGTTATTACATTTACTAAACAAGTCATCATATTTGTAATCTAAAATATTCTTGTTGTTGACTAATCCTCTTCTGAAGTAAGCAAAGCTCTGATACCTAGATATCAGATATCTGATTTATTGAGCTCCGCATTAATGTATGTTATTATCCTTGTATTGTATAAATGTATTCTGGTGACATTAATAAATTGCGAATCCCATAGAAAACACATCTAAAAACAGATAGGCTTCTTGCAATATCCTAATACTAGCGGCTGTGCCCCCTAGTATCTAGGGGCCTTGTAATCAAAGGGAAAAGGAAGGGTAGAAAAATAGCCTAAAGCCACCCCAATACTTAAAACTGAAAAAATAGCCTAAAACCATTCCTTCACCTACAGGAAGCTTTCCTTAAATGAAGAACTTGATCGATTCAGTAGTTATTGAAATCTTTACCTACAGACAAAAAAACCTTGCTACTTTATATAATTACTAGTTGCTTCGCCCCTAGTCTATAGGGGAGGTAAGAAAATAGCTTAGAACCACCCTAAAATATATATGAAGCTTCCCCGAAAAGCAAAACAATTCAGACCAGTATTTTCAGAGATCTTTAGTTTTAGACAAAAACTTACTACTACTTTATATTATAGGACAGGCTATAAAGTAGCAAGATGTCTGTCTTAAACTCTAATTTTTTTATTTGAATATTCAACTTGGTTTTAAGCTACTTTTTAGAAACCCCTTATTTTAAACCTCTCAAATTTTTGGTAATTCATTAGACTATCCCCATTCAAACCTTTGAAATCCCCTTAAAAAAAACAAGCTTGGACGTCCTTGTCTTCAGAGGTTATCCTGGTTAAATCTACTCAAAGCCCATCTTAGAGCACATCTTGTGATGAATAGCCCAGGAGTAGTAGCAAACATTGGTGTACATTCACCTCCGCATATAATCACAACAGCTCTGCAAAAACACAATAGCAAATAAATTATGGATTTTACATATCCTTATACCCTAAAGTAGACGTAGTATCGAATCCAATTTAAAGCGTCTCTATATGATATCTTGAAATCGAAGCATATTCATCATCCTTATTTTTAAACTATTTCAAGGAAAAGAGGTAGTTTATGCTGAAAAAAATTGGCAGATTTGATAATTTAATAATGTGATATGGTTACGGCGCGGACGTGAATGCACAATGCAAACATTGTCTTATAATTCCCCTCGGATTAAAAACATCCAATAACAGGGATCAATATTAACAATCATCATAATAAATTTTCTAATAACGCAGCTATTTGATAAATCTATATGTTGGTATGTCGTCTAGGGGTCTTAGAGAGGTTATACTATCTATGTACAATCTCTATTAGGATTCTTCCTTTGAATAAGCATTTTATAGTGCCTATAAAAAAACCGTCCTATTGGCCTACACTTGGTCAATTAAAATGTAAACTGGCCTGCCATAAGTGATTTAGTCTGTGTATTGGCCTAAAATTGGTCATTTGTATTGCATGACGCAATTTTTTTTACAGTTACTATAATGAGCTTTTATGGTATGTCGTTTTAAGGGGCTTAGCGAGGGTTGTAAATTTTACATTGTATATTAAGAATCTTCCTTTAAAAGATACTCTTCGATTAATAAATCATAGATTTGTTGAGAAAGCTTTGATTACATATATAGCCCTGTATCAATATATTATCTACTTACTACTACTAGAGTATTTACCCTACAAACCAACATCTCTCATACAGATAAATGTAAGGATAAGAAAATACCACCTAAATATCTAAAATAAATATTCAACAAAAAATTCTACAAAATGACATTTAATTACGTGGCTAATGTGGTATCCGCCTTGGTTAAATGGCAGACACCCGAGTTCAAATGACTACGGCAGTGCGAACAGACGTGGACACATATATTATAGAGAAGCTACGCTTCTCTAGCAATCACTAAATAATAAACAGAGTCTATTCAGGTGTTACTTTATTCAGGGTCTAAGGTTTACTGAAGTTATATACAACAAACAATAAATACACAGATTGGAATAAATAGTCCTAAAGCAGAATCAATATAAATACATATACAATAATCAGATTGGGCAATAATGATCCCCCATCCCTGGAAAGGGTGGGGGAACCAAACAATACAGCTTAACCATAATAAGGCTGTCAAAATCTATCATTAATTTTAAAGCATAGGGAGGGGTCAGGCTGACCCCTTCCCCAGTACTCGGGGGAGGGCCCTCGGCCCTTCTCCGAACCAAGGTCAGGGTTGCCATAGAACATGGCTCACGGCTGCCGAATACCACACTAACATAATATTGAGATGCCATTATAGCTGCTTAATTTTACGTTGATAGCTTGGAAACAGAAAACAGTATTTTAGTTAAGAGGAGTGGAAGCTATTGCCTATAAAACATTGGGGAAAGGTTTAACGTCTTCAGTTTCCATGCGGATTGAGCCGAGATTCGAACCCATCATCTCCCCAACTACGATTAGATGCAAACTTTAATATAAATGAATTAAATTCTAAAGGAATATTATAAAATCTTAGAAATACCACCTATACCATCATCCATGTGAATATACAAATATATAATGTTTGTCAGGAATAGGAAAAAGAATGTTATCATGTGTAATAACAAGGACGCAAACAAACATCCTAATATATAAAGTAGTAAGGTTTTTTTGTCTGTCCCGAAGGATCACGCTAACCGCTGAACCGATATTGTTCTCCTTTACAGTGAAGCTTCTTATAGGACCTGGGAAGGTTTTAAACTATTTTTGGGGAGGGTGTCTTCACTCCCCCTCCCCCAAAACATTTTTTTTGTTCTTTTAAACAAAATTTTAAAATGGGATGAGGTCGACTTTTACCCCCTCCAACCTTAAGTGCCGCTAGTTTTACATAAAGTAATTCTCCAAATTAAGGTATAGATAAGTGGTATTTATTCTTTACAAAATAGGGGGGGGGGGGGAGAAGTTGATGAGGGTGGAAACGCAGATTAGATAAAAAAAATGGTGGTATAAACAGTAAAATGTTTCAAAAATTTCAAAATACTTTTATATACATACGTCAGGACACATACGGACATGCCATAATTTTATAGTAATAAAAAGGGTGGTAGGTAGGTATCCCATGTATCTGAATGGTAAACACAGTTTCTCGTATTCATTCGAATCCGGTGGATAGGAACCGGTTCTCATCCATACGAAAAAACTATGTCTAGCACCGAATTATATCCAGTTTTCTACGAATATAAAATTGTACAATCATAAGATTAAAACCAGTTTTTTTTGCCGGTGCCTTCGGCACCTAGGGGCTAAAAAAATTGTTCAATCTTATAGTTGTACATTCTATATCCGCGGAAAGCCGTTTATAATACGATGAAAGAAATAACTATTCCGGCATCAACAAATAAATATCGGGGATACAGAGATAGGACAATGGACTAACAGTTAATGTTTTATCTTATCAACTAGCGTCTTCGCCCCTAGCCTCTGGACAGACAAACAGACAGACAAACAGACAGACAAACAGACAGACAAACAGACAGACAGACAGACAGACAGACAGACAGACAGACAAACAGACAAACAAACAGACAGACAAACAGACAGACAAACAGACAGACAAACAGACAGACAAACAGACAGACAAACATACAGACAAACATACAGACAAACAGACAGACAAACAGACAGACAAACAGACAGACAGACAAACAGACAGACAAACAGACAGACAAACAGACAGACAAACAGACATACAAGCAGACAGACAAACAGACAGACAAACAGACAGACAAACAGACATCGTTCTACTTTGTATTATAGATAAATATAAGGGATGGGGAGGGGATAATTAAATTAATATTTAGAATCCAAGTAATATTTTACAAATCTATATAGTGAATTATTAGAGCATTAGAGGAAAGTTTAAACAAGGATTAAAACATGCAAAAGTGACGTGGTTCATGTGTAGAAATTATTCCTGGAGTGGATATAAAGAAATAAGTAAATCTGTTAATTTTTCTTCCGAAATCTATAGAAATTGTCCACAAAAACGAAAATAAAATCTTTAGGAGGGGGTCAGAGTAGAAGGAAAGGAATTCATACATTATTTTTCTTGACGTTTCCGTGGCCAACCATCAATAAGAACAATGCAATAAAGTAAGAAATACCTTGTAGTTGGCAATTTTATGAGTTGATTTTATAAGACGACATTTGATATCGTTTCTAAGGGAAACACAAAAATAAATTCAATAATCAAGTTAAAGTACAACATGAAAGTTTAGATAGCCTGGTTCAGACAATTCGCATCTAAAAATCTTTCACGAACAACAAGTAGTTGTTTCACATTTAACTATCAAGTATTTTTGTGTGTAGAGTTGGGGTTCTAATAACTACCCGCGTTAATGACACTATAGAGGGTTTAGGAAGGTTTAGTTGAGAATAAAAGAAAGAAGAGGGGGGGGGGGGATGTTTTTCTAGAGGGCGTAATCTCATAAGATGGTTAAGTATTCCTTCTGGAAATAGATAAAAACCTTCCCTTAGAAAAGTCACTGAAAAAATGGAGCAAAATCGAGCCAGTTTTTTTTGTACAGTCTTTCTGGTCTTCTTCCTTAGCATTAAATTTAATGAAAAGAGGCGGAGATTTTAAACACCGTGGTTACACGCGCGCCGCATGTTCTATCCGGCTATATAGAATGATATCAACCGGCCGACGGAAGTAGTACCGAGATTCCTACAGTACAGCCAGTGAGGCTCTGTTGCACCTGGTGCCGCCAACGAGAAATCACCTAATTCAATATTATCTACTTATTATGTTCAACCGTAATAATAAAAACATGAAACGATTACCTATTAATTTATTAATATAATCATGTAATATAAATATTAACTATAACATGTCTATATGATTTGCTCATAACAGGATTGAAGAGTTATTGAATATAGGTTGAATTATTATTATGTTGTCTAAGTTTGGATTTGAAGGGGTAACTTAGCAGAGGGGTGGGGGGTTACATTATTGTTTGTAATCTCCGCCCACTTTACACAGTTTACAGGTTGATAGTTTTATTTCAACCTTTGTACTTGTAAGTAACCTGAAATTTACAGTTATAATGTTCTATTAAAAGTTAAACGAAAAAAATTATGCTATCATCAACACATATAGGTTAATTTGTGAAAGGTAATGCATAACATTATTTTGTGATTTATTAGACAGAGTTCACTTTACATTTCAATACTTACAGCAGATTCAGTTGAAAATATCGCACCAAAGTTTATATATTAATGATTTTTCTGCTTTTTATAAAGGGATTATATATAATTTCGGGGCACTTGCACCTCCCCCTTATCCCTCCTACCACTTATCCAGATTTATTGAGAAGTTTCTCAAAAAAAATCTAGCCATTTTAGAGGACTTAAGCACAACACAATAACAAAATCCAACTAAGAAAACAGTTGAGCATACGACGACTTTTGTAATCATGCCCTATCTGCATGATATTTTCATATTGTCCAATAGATTTATTATTCTAGAGTTGTTTTACCCATATTTAATACTTTTTTTCCCTAAAAGATTACAAAACTGTTATACATTTTAGAAGCGCAGCTACTCTTTATAGAGACTATTTCCGTATTCTAACGGAATGTCTTACACATCAATCGTTTAGTGGATTTTAAACAAACAGCTAACTGTTATTTTTCTACTTTAAAATGTTTGTTTAGCTTGCTGTTACACTGCGCTTTTTATGGATTAACTTTTCTTTTTTTGTATTATATTTGTATACATCTCAATAAAACATTTTTTTATGTGGTATGATAACTTTTATAATCAGAATTTACTGGTAAAGCACGCTTTTCTCCCATGTCTTTAATTTTGCTCTAACTCTCTCACATTTTCATTCACCGCATACATAAAAAACAACTTTCTCTAAGACTGACCACACAGTGTTTCAATAATGTGCAAAAAATATTTTAAAAATGAATAATTTAGTCTAGAATTTATACCATTACGTATGACAGGAATTATCCACGTAGTAGAACATAAAAGAATAGACTTTGTTGTTGTTACTGTATAAGAAACTAGCTTCTAGAGGCTCTATACTCAAAGGAGAGCTGATATGGCAGAAAAAGTCTAATACTATCCCAAGACTTAAATAAAAAAAAATTGAATAGTCTGAAACCATCCAAAAAACTATTTTAAACTTACCAAAAATCGAGAACTCAAACCGTTCAGCCGTTTTTAAATGCATTGCCTAAGCTACAGACAAAGGCCTTACTGCTTTATATAATACTAGCGGCTACGCCCTCTAGAGGCCTCTAGTGCCATTTAAATGTTTTTTTTTATTTTAAATATCTAATTTGAGAAATAATTTGTCTATGTTACGATCAGCTGTAAAATTCATGTCTCTACGCAGCGCCACTACGCTAGCGGCACTATGCGGCAGGAATATTTCATTTTTTCGATTTTTTCATGATTTCTCTTGGGAGGGTGGTGGTACCCTCCCCCAAAATAATTATAAACCTTCCCGGGACCTATGAGAAGCTACCCTATTAAGGAGAACCCGATCGGTTCAGCGGTTACCGAGATCCTTCGGTACAAACACACAGACATCCTGTTACTTTAGTACAAGGATTAAAGTAATGTCCATGCCTTTTTTTATGTATCTCCGGACAACTTGTCAGAAACATGCAAGAAATTATCATCTTTGAGTAACCGACGAACGGAAAGCCATACCCATGGTTAAAAAGCAGCTATGTTACTAAAAATAAGCATTAGTAGAAAAAGAACAATCATCTATTTTGGTAAGAATAAGGAAAAATAATGAGTTATGAAATTCATATTTTTTCCACTTAATTTGTCATAGTGATAAGAGGAAGAAGGAACGTCGGGGATAAAGGGATAAGACAATGGATAATAAATTAATTTTCCCCAATTCTTATGTTTATAATTATGCTATTAGTATCTTATTATTGATGGGGGAAAATGGATTAATCTATCTACAATTATCCTCTCCCTCCTTGAGGGAAGGTACATCACATAGTAGACACGCTGGACATAAGTATTACGTGCGCTACAAGTGCTTACTCAGTCAGTCATTCAATGGCTTTCATAACAAAAAGACACGTTGTTTTAAAGTGATTTTTTAAGCATTTTTTCCATCTTAGTTTTAAGTGAAAATGTATTGTTTTTTTTGTAAAGTAAAATTTGAAACTTGACATGCATGTTTAAAGCATTAAGTCATTTGTACCAGGGAATGAAAGGATATGATATAGCAAGAATGAATTAATCAGTTTATATTTGTTACAATTTTCATATCAAAATATCTTTTTTTTGTGATATTTCCTATTATAGAATTTTTCAAATCAGACATTTATATAATTTTTGTGGCTGTTATTATGCACTATACAAGTGTCTGATATACTGTGGTATTCGGCAACCGTGAGCCATATCTATGGCACCCCTGATCTGGGGTTCGGTGTAGGGTCAATGGCCCTCCCCCGAGTCCTGGGGAAGGGGTCTAGTGACCCCCTCCCTAAGCTTAGAATTAATGATTTGAATCTGTCATGTTTATTATGGTTAACTGGATTCTTAATTCTCCCCCACCCTTTCCAGGGATGGGGGAATCATTATTGCCCAAACTGACCATTGTATATGTATTATTTATGCTTTTATGTTATGATTATTTATTCCTATCCATGTAATTATTGTTTGTTGTATATAACTGCAGTATCTCTTAACCCTTCAATAAAGTGACAACTGAAAATAGATGTTGATCATTATCTAGTGAAAGCTAGAGAAGCGTAGCTTCTCTATAGTAAGGTGTCCACGTCTGTCACACTGCCGTAATCTAATTGAACTCCGGTGTCTGCCATTTATCCTCGGCGGATACCACAACTTTGGTGACAGCTGTGTGAGATTACGGCGAACCACAAGTGTAGAGCAGACGCGCATCTGAGGCTAAGGTACTCCCAGCAGTGAATCTGGCAAAACTGACGCAAGCAACCTGAATTACCCACCCTGGACAGCAAAGTTTAACTCTGCATCCGGCAGTTGTGGAAGCGAGACAGCGAAATCTGACGAATAACCGCGAGCAGCGCTGATATCTAACGGAGAATTGAGCGCCAAAAGGGCTGAAACAGGCCTGCGGACCGGCTGAAACAAGCCAAATACGTGTAGACGGCTGAAAATAGGCCAACTTTACTGCAAGAAATAGCAGGATCCGAACCAGTGGCGCTAGCAGGACGGGACATTCCCTGCCGCCGATAGGCTGAAACATGCCACATAGCTGCAAGCTGCGAGCTAACATACGGGTGTAGTGCACCAGAACAGAGAAAAACTACGTCAACCCCGAGTATCCTGAGAAGCTACAACGCAGCCACCCATCTAGAAGACAGATATTATATCACATTTGCAGGGATTACCACCCTAGTGTGATGGCCAAACAATAGATTTATGAGCAAAGCTTGGCAAACAAATTGTTGTGTTGTGATAAATCTAAGAATAGAACAGGCTTGGATTACTGTATATTGTGATAACAGCTAAAAATAGAACAGAGTTGGTCAACAAATCTGTTATGCAATTGTGATAAGGACAAACAAATAAAAGCTAGATGCAATATAATCAAAACAATCTCAAGCCCACAGCACAAAAACAATACACCCCTTATTCCAAGGGAAGGGGAGGGGCCCCTCTCCATTGAAGGCAAATACAATCAGGGTGATATAACAGATAAGCCTAAGATTAAGAAGCAAAGGCCCCATTACACCAGCACACAGTTACCCCCTCCCTCACAGTGGGAACGGACGGAGTTACCCCCGTCCCCTCACGCGCTTCCCCCCTTCCTACCCACACTAGACTAAGTCCGTCTGTAGTGTGGAGCTAGCGATCGGATACACAGAGCGCCATTCACGGGTAGCGCAACAGAGTGCGGAAAATATCATAAATCCAACGGACGAAGCGGACCAATGAGAGAGCGAGCTGAGGGGTGAGAGCGCGTTTTCCCCGTGTGCGCGGATTTGACGGCGCGAACGCGCGTTACAAGGACAGAAGATTCCACGCACACACACACACACACACTTTCACACCAGAGCGGAGCTACTCCATAGCATTTAACAGGGGTATTTTTAGCAAAAAAAGAATTGCAAGTTTCTTTCCTCCTAGCTCTAGTGTGATAAGGGAAAACCCAATCAGTTCCTGACAGCAGTTCAGACCCTCAACATCTATCTACCTCAACACCTAACTATTGATAAGTACAGCCAAGTTATATCTTTGCAACTAAAACTCCCAACCTAGTGATACAAACAGTGTTGGCTGTTAGGCTAGGAAGCCTCAAGTGACAACCCATTCATTGTAGTACTGTATAACTTTGTGCCTGCCGTTTCACCGTTGACCCAATGGACCAGCATCAAGTCCCAGGAGGTGACCAAGCCCCAGGATGGCTCCAGGATGACCCTCAGCCGGCCCCAGCCGAGTACCGCAAGCTGATGCTGAGCAATCTGCCGGAGTTTAGAGGGCCGCCCAAGCAGTCCTGGTCGGCACATATCCGCCGACTGGAGATGTCATGGGCGGCTTACCGCGTGCCACCTCATGATTCCCTCAACCGCCGCAACGCCCTACTACTGTCATTGGTAGGGCAAGCGGCGGAAATGGCGTCCCATCTGTTTGGCGAGGCAGGCCAAGCCTTGACCTACGAACAGGTCAAGACCGAGTGTGAATTGCTATTTCGCCCTGCTTTTGAATCCCAAACGCTTAAACAAGCGTTTAGGGATTACAAGCAACACTCGACAGAACCTATACAGGCGTACATATCAACAAAGTGCGCCTTGTATAGGGACGCCTACAACCATGAGGATCTTGAGTTGTTGGTGGACGAATTAAATCGTGGAATTCGTAACGCCAATGTAAAACGCCTCATGATGAACCATGAAATTGCGAGTGTACCTGAGTACACTCGCAAGGCCATGTTCACCGTGACCATGGTTACTAAGCAGCTGAAGGAAGGTGTGTGCTTAGTGGACTCGACCGACGGGCTGACTGGATCTGCCTGCATCCAGTTGCCCCAATATGACGAGTCGGAGCCAATGGAGATTGGCTCCTTGGCTCCGGGTCTCCACCAGATGGGGAAGGTCGCTCCAGATGACAAGGTTCCAGGTCGCTGCTACCGCTGCCAGGGGAGAGGCCACCGAGCTCGAGACTGTCCAACGCCTGTGGAAGTTAGCCTAGAGGAGAGGCGCACCCAGCCACGCCGTGACCGTTCTGCCAAGTGTGAGCGTTGCCACTATGACGGTCACACGGCGGCCGATTGTAGAGCTGACTGGGCCCAGGTAGCCAGCCGCAGGCGCACCGCCGACAAGGGTGCCCCTCCAGGGAAGCCCAGCAGAGTGGCCCATATGGAAGGTAGCGCGCCCCCAGCACCACCACCGCAAGCAGCCGCCCCCAGAGCTGCGGACCGAGCCGATGGGATGCCGCAGTTCGGGACTGTCCCAGCTAGGATCAACGTACTGGGCGGCGCGGCTGAACCCAACCGGGTTGGCCTAGGCTTCAGTCTTAACCATCTGGGGCCAGAGCTGGTACAAACCAACAACA
Organism: Acartia tonsa; assembly: GCF_053477335.1. Taxonomy (NCBI): domain Eukaryota; kingdom Metazoa; phylum Arthropoda; class Copepoda; order Calanoida; family Acartiidae; genus Acartia; species Acartia tonsa. The sequence continues at coordinate 8,124,658 of NC_137265.1, read as the reverse complement.
TAGCCGAGCCAGAGGTGCTGAGGCCCCAGCCTTTCAGCCTCAACATGATGGAACCTGCCCGACTGAGCCTACCCAGCAAGAGTGGAGGGGCGCTGCCCAGCGTCCCTGAGACGGTGTATGGGGAGGCCCTGGCAGCCGCTGAACGAGAGAGGCAGGAGGTGCTAGCCAGCACCTCTGCATCGATGTATGGGACGCCACCCGGCGTCGCCACCTGGGATGATGGGGGGGTGCTATCCAGCGCCTCCCACCTTGTGCCTGGGGCGACAACCGTCGCCGCCACCGAGATACCTGGATCCTGGAACGAGCCAGCCTCCAACCTGATGTCTGGGGCGACAACCGTCGCCGCCACCGAGAGACCTGAGTCCTGGAACGAGCCAGCGGTCCCAGAGGAAGGGGTGACACCCGTCACCCCCAGCCAGCCAGCGCCACCAGTCTGCAGGGAGAGCCCAGCTACATGCCAGCCAGAGCCACCAGCCTGCAGGGAGAGTCCAGCTACATGCCATCCAGAGCCCTCTACCAGCCAAGGGAACCCAGCGGCTCACCATCAGGATAAGTTGAATTTGTTAAATGTGTTGTATCCAAAACATTGTAAACACCCAGCCTTGCCTATGCCCCCTGCACCTGAGGCTGGGGAGATTGAAATTTGGGAAAATAAGGACTTGCCTGTGCCACATGCACCTGAGTTCCTAGGGCAGGGGAGGGCATTGAGTAAGGGCGAGCCTGTGCCACATGCACTTCAGCCCCATGCCACTGGGCATGCCTTGGACCAGGGAAGGGAGCACTTAGGGCTAGGGGAGCCGACACCCAGGCAAGTGCCAGTCGCTTGCCAGTCTGTCATTGGGGAGGGTATCGGGGTGCCTCGGCCGCATACAGATAACGCTCAATGGAAATTTGTGTCTAGCCAGGAGCAGCCCAGCCGTGTCCAGCCCCAAGAAGCAGCCGTGACCAGAGCCGGAGATCCCCAGCCGCGTGTACGAGGAAGATGGTTACCTGGAAGCCTCTCCCATTGGTGGATGGTCCTGTGGGGCCTCCTGCTGGCAGCCGTGTGGCCTACAACCAGCTACGTCCTGGTGGGGTGGGACTGTGCCAACCCCACCCATGTCACGTCTTACAATAAAGAAAAGATGTGTGACACGGAGCCCCTACACCAGGAGGTGCCCCTGGGCCATGACGTCCACGTCCTGCAGCAAGTCAAGGTGAGGGAAACCACTGGGTTCAGCTGTCAGCTCACCGTGTCCCAGTGGACATTCAGGTGTGGGGTATGGGGTCACCTCAAGGTGACCTCGGTCCCCACCCTCATGAGGCCAACCAAGATAGACCCAGAAGCGTGCCGAGACCTGGCCAGGAACCGAGTATACACGTTGCCAGGCAAGACCCAGCCACTGACGTTCCAGCTGAACCACCCCCTGTTCTTCACCATTGATATGGTGGGCGCCCTCGTCAACAGCCCCGAGGGGGTGGGTTGCGAGGGGGAGGACGTCCACTTTGAGGGCCAGCTCTACCGCAATGAATTAGTGCTCCAGGAGCGGCGGCTGCTGGTCAAGGAGGAGACCTATGTGGTGGAGGATGGACGGGTGGAGTCCCAGTCTGACCACCTGACCCTCGAGTGTCCCCATTCTGAGCTGTCCTGTATCACTGGGGAAGCAACCTACGTGTGGGACCACCTGGGAAGAGATTGCCCCTTGAGGCTGATCCGCAGCCTCCAGCCCAGCCTGGTGAGGGATGCATATCTGGTTGACCATCAGGCCCAGTTTTTCATCAACATGACCAACCCCACCTCAATTGTGAACTGCGACTTCGAGGCCCATGCCACCAACCATCCAGCGTTGTTCGTGGCAGCTGACCCAGCCGCGGCTGCGCTGCCCAGAGTGTCGGCCAGGGATGTTGACGTTCCCCTTCAAGCACAGATCCATGCAGGTTATATTGGATTTACCCTGGAAACGCGCATGAGAAGCACTGCAGCAGAAGAAGTAGCGGCCAACTGCTGGAAGCTCCAGCAACTAGATCCGGCCCACCCGGTGCGTGTCCAGGGGAGCACGTTCTCGGTACTGAGGGGAGACATCCTGCTGCAGCTGACCTGCCAAAGGCACAAGTATGTTGTCCGCGAACACAAGGAGTGTTGGGACAAAGTGCCAGTGGAGCCCACAGGTTTTGTAGACGCTGTGACACGGGTATACAGTGAGCACGCCACCAAGATTCCCTGTTCCTCCACCTACCCCCTGACTGTGCACGCGGAGGAAGGCTGGATAGAGTTAACCCCTGCTCCCAAGAAGAGGCCACCCCCGCTGGATACGCCTAAGCAGTTGTTGACAGAACCCTTAGATGACTTCAGTTCAGGTGGTTTGTATTCGCAGGCTGAGTTGAATGACTGGCAACAACTGCTGGCGTTCCCAGCATACAAGAGTGCCATGCTGACCGGCCTATCCTATGGCTCCTGCGTTCAGCAAGGCAGCTGTTCGGCCACAGGAGACCATGGGATAGTGTCCTACAACATTGACCGACTGGCGGAGGAAGGAGAGGCAGCCCTGGATGTCTGGGCAGGATTTAGACAAGCCATCCACGAGTGGGGAGATGGCGCCGCCATTCTGTGCTTGCTGTTGCTGATCCTCAAACTGCTGGGGGACCTAACCATCATTTCTCTGGCAGCAGCACAAGGAGGAGTCCGGGCAGCCCTGAATGCGATATCACAAGTGTTCCTGTACCATCCAGCTTTGTATAGGAAGGCGTTGGCTAGAGCCAGGCTCAACCATGCCAAGTCCCGGGACTTTTCAGTGGACTGGGATGCCATTCCCATCGGCAGGGAAGCAGCCGAGGAAATGGTGTCTATGAAATCAACTGACAGCGGGCATGACCGCCCAGGTAGGCCAGGACCGCCCTCTGGCAGACCCCGCGGCCCCTCAGGAGGACAGGCCGCTGCTCAGACAATCAACCTGGCAGCCAGTGCCCCAGCCGCTGCCAACAACAACCCGCAGGCCCCACTGCTGACCGTTCCAGCAACAACCGTGCCACCAGCAAACCTGATACCTGCCGGCGCTGACCAACGTATCCAACCCAAGGCAGCCTCTGCCTTCTATCCCACATTGGGAGCCCATCAACCCTAAGAAGATACTCACCACTAGGATTCCATTGAATCATTATCGTTTGTATATATAGTTTAGCCCTAAGGAGCGGGCCGAAGGCCTCAACCACTGTCGGAAGTCTGGTAGGGAAGCCACCTCCCAGCCTTCCGAGGGGAGAGTTGTGGTATTCGGCAACCGTGAGCCATATCTATGGCACCCCTGATCTGGGGTTCGGTGTAGGGTCAATGGCCCTCCCCCGAGTCCTGGGGAAGGGGTCTAGTGACCCCCTCCCTAAGCTTAGAATTAATGATTTGAATCTGTCATGTTTATTATGGTTAACTGGATTCTTAATTCTCCCCCACCCTTTCCAGGGATGGGGGAATCATTATTGCCCAAACTGACCATTGTATATGTATTATTTATGCTTTTATGTTATGATTATTTATTCCTATCCATGTAATTATTGTTTGTTGTATATAACTGCAGTATCTCTTAACCCTTCAATAAAGTGACAACTGAAAATAGATGTTGATCATTATCTAGTGAAAGCTAGAGAAGCGTAGCTTCTCTATAGTAAGGTGTCCACGTCTGTCACACTGCCGTAATCTAATTGAACTCCGGTGTCTGCCATTTATCCTCGGCGGATACCACAATACAACACGGAAATAAATTAAATTATAAAGCAATATCCTCTATTTTCAATGTGTACCGCAAAGCGCTACCCCGTAAAAAGAACACAGTAAAAGTGTCGGACGGATTATGACGTAACAAAAAAAATTAGCCAATGAGAGGCCATTATTGACCAATGGTAAAATTTATAGTGGCCTCTCATTGGCTAATTTTTTTTACGTCATAATCAGTCCGACACTTTTACTGTGTTCCTCTAAAGTTAGTTAGATCTAATACAAGTATCCCAGAAAAGTCAAATCTTTAATTAACTTTAATTGGCATATCTAATGGATTTATTATTACTTGGATCTAACACCAGATTATCATATACTTTAATAGAGTGAAACTTGTAACGGGCTAAAATAATTATCCCGTACATCCTTTCCTTCCCCCCCCTTACTGACTGAACGAACTACCCAATAAATGACATGGTAAATGACAACCTAAATTGACTACATAATATCCACGTAAATTCTACATCATTCATAGGATCATAAAAAGTAAGGTTTGAATTTAAATCTCATCCTGCCACCCCTCCACTAAATGTTCTTACACAAATACAAATACACAAACATACCCCATATTAATTACTTAACAAAGTCTGTTTTCATAATTATCTTTTAAGCGATTAGTTATGTCAAATTTAGCGGAGTGCAGAACATATTTAGATATGAATTGAAAATCATGAATTAAAGTTAAGTACAAATGTTTTAGTTTACCATCTATTAATGACGCAGCAACCTTCCCTTAAAAGCACTTTCATATTAATCTAGCGTTTAGTTTCTAAACCTTTTGCTCACCTAGATCAAGTGGGGAGGTAAAGAAGTGATTAACACCAGGGAGTAAGGGAGGGGACAATGGATCGAATATTCAATTTTTAGGAGTCTTAGACTTTGGGGACTGGCTTAAAGGGAATGTGCAAGAATTTAGCAGTTTCTGACTGAGTTTGGGGACTTGCGCATAGAATGCCGCTACTCGTTATGTATGTTTTGAATATTGCAGACGGGGAGAAGGGATAAGGGAAGTGGGGGGAAGGGAAATAAACACTCGTTGTGTTAGTTTGGAATGTAGTAGACGGGGAGAAGGGAGAAGGGAGGTGGGGGCAAGGGGCAAGGGAAATAAACAGAATAAAAAGGGGCAGTCATATTCTTGCTAGCAGCTGGCCGGGTCCAAAAATCTTTTAATATAAAAATCACACCAAAACACCTCAATATATTTCATCAAAAACAAGTTGTGATTTCACTTTACATGACGCTATGGAAATCTATTATTCAATTAACAATCCCTTTATAATTTCGTACAAATTTATTGGATTAAACTGGATTTCATGCCCTTTCTTTGATAACTCTTATATTGAATTAATTGCCCATTGTCCCCTCCCTTACTCCCTGGATTAACACTCTTAACAAATATGGGGGTGCCCCAAATTTAGAAATATGTTAATTCCCCCCAATTCCTTTATAATTTTACCGGTACCATAGGTATATGCTCCCAAAACCAGCTTTGAAAGACCTAAAAAACATTGCCGCTTCATGCCATTTTTCAGGTTAAGTTCATCCCTACCCCAAAATCTAAGCTTAAAAAAAGAAGTGAAACAGTCACGAACAAAAAAACAATTTTTTGTCAACAAAGAGCCTCCAGATCTAACAGGGACAATAAAGTTGTTATTTTTTTCAGATTTTTTTGGTGTGAATTAGTATATTGAAATATACACAAAAATCAACACACATATACCAAGTTGTATTCAGTGTTCACTTCAAACAGTTGTGTGAGAAAAAAATGCCTCCGTGTATGGTAAATTTTTGAAATGTAAATTGTAGCGTATGTAGCTACTCAATAAGTAGGCTATGTCTGTCGTTGGCCCATTCATGACAATAGGTTATTATCAATTAAACTTCTCATTAGATAATTTATTAAAATTCTGATCTAGCTAAGAACTCTAATTACAAACTTGTGTGTAAAAATATTCACGGAAAAATGTAATTTGATTTTTCTACCATTGTCCTTGAATTAGTGTCTGCGCCAATAAGATCTAGGGGCTCAGTATTTGAAAGGAATGGGTAAAAATAGAGCCTAAAACCATATTGAAATACTTAGGTTTAAAATAGCATAAAACCACAATGGTTCCTTCCCAGCAATGAAAAAAAATAATTTGTTCAGTGTTTGGAGAGGTCTTAACGGACAAACCAAAAACACTCACAATTATATATAAAAAGAAATCATCGAATAAGCTTTCTTTAAATAACAATGCCTTTCCTTCTGTCAATCTCTAACAATCTTCCTTTCCTTTGATATGAGAAAGCCCTTGGTTGACTACAGCTACAATGTTAGTCTGCTGTAATGTTTATATATATTTTGATATGTATATATTTGTAGAGCTACGTGTACCTTCACATAGTGAAATCTTTGAATTCATTGGTTTTTCGTAAAGTGACTATTATTTAACTATTTTATTTTGAAATTGTTTCATTTATCATTAATTTAGGCTTGTTAGAATCGTCCTTTGAATTTAATCTTTTAATATTAAATCTTTCAATTTTAATTAATAATCATGATTGTGGAGTACTTTATAAAACCATACCATAAAGTTCGTGTGTCTATTTAAACATGCTGTTTTAAGGCTATTTTGAAAAAAACTAAATTTGTTCTTTAAATTATTTCTTTCAATAGCGTTTACTGACACTATAAGGCATACTTTAAGTATTTTTAGCCTCATATAGATACATTCTGCATTTAGGCAATGTTGCGACGAAAGGCATTGAAGTTTTGTTTTTGGTTCAGTATTAATAGTCGTGTGTTTTCTAATCTTTTTGTAATAGAAATATTTCACTTTTGTATTAAAAAGCCAGAAAAATAGAGATATACCAAAAACCTTGATAGAATTACGAAATTCCCTATCACATGAGCTTTTTTTTATAAAATAAGGAACTATTTCTAAATTGGATTTTTGTAAATTATGAAATAAGATATTTAAAGAGAATACAAGAAGAGCCAATTAAGTAAATAGTAATCACTTCATATTCCTAGCTATTAGGAATGAATCAGAATGTATCAATTTACAGATGTGCCATCACTACCTCATTTTATCTTCTCTGCTTAACTTAAATTAGTCGAACAAAGACACAATAGAAACTTATTTCATTGGGGGAGGGGGGGGGGGGAGTGATGATAAGAAGCAAATTGGTAAGGATTATTTGGGGAAGGGGGGGGGGGGTGTTGTAGTAAATTTTTTTGGCATTTTTTTGTGATTTTTTAAATTGATACATTTGTGGAATTGATTGCACTCCCAATTTACACCTATAGAGCTAATATAGCTAATTATTGTTCAGTTTAAACTTGTTATTTTTCTGATACATCTGTGATAGTTATATTTTTATATTAATGTTTTACCTGTTTAAATTCTTCAAGTATGTTTATAAGATGGGACAGAGTGCTTATTTTCTACTAAAAATGTACATTTCAATCTTTAAAAACTAAGGTATGTATATTTTTAAGCTGTTTTCAGAAAGGACCAAGATTATATACTTTGTATCTTCTCTTAAACTAAGGTCTGTCTGTATGTCCGTCCTTCCATCTGATATGTCAATTGAAATCAGATTTTAAGTTTTAACTTTTTAAAATTACTGTTAAAACCTTTACTGCTGTTTTGTCATCAAAACTAATTTGTTAATGCTTCAATACTTAAGAACAGTCTCTGTTATATATAGCGCAGTTACAAAAATCTAACAGGTCTAAGATTTTAAAAACTACATCAGTGTAATAACCTTTTTCGGCGTTCTCCTCATAGAAATTTTTTTTTTCAATTTTGAAAAATTGAGTCCCCCCCCCCCCCCCCCGACAGAGAACAACTATTTTAGGTTAGGTTAGGTTATAGGCTAGGGAGCCGAGCGCTGCGGCTAGGCAGGCAAGGGGGCCGGGCGCTGCGCCTAGGCAGGCTAGGGAGCCGAGCGCTGCGGCCAGAGTTCATAGAGTTCTGTCGGGGGGAGGGGGGTTACTCAAATTTTCAAAATTGAAAAAAAAATTCTAAGAGGATATTATCCCTTTTTCTATCTAAAATACTTTTTTTAAAATATGCTTAAACCTGCCTATTGACTTAATTTATATATATTCTTTATTTATTTTTGACTCATTTTTTTCTAAAGGATAGATTGACGTGAAAATTCAATTCCCTACAAAATTATTCTTTAAATTCTTAAGAAAGTATTATCGACAATTGATATCATATTTTTATCACGTTCTTGAAGGGACAGCTTATTTTAGATTTTAATAATATTATTAAGTCATGTTTTATATTTTTCTTCTGGATGGCTGCTTCTTCTTAATTAGGGTATGTCCGAACATTCTAAAACGATGAGCTCTAAAATAAGTTCTCCTTGTTTATTGATGGTAAAATTAAAAAATACTAATTAGACATTTAATTTTTTGTTTTACTAACTGGCTAAAATTTAGGAGCAACAGTGTTCTCGTAAAAAAAATCCTGGAAATTAATTTATTACTAGAAATCCAATATTCATTTTGTTTCATTGTTTAGTAGAAAATAAATTATTATAGGAAGAATAATAATGGAATAAAGGCAAAGTACCTTTAACCACAATCGATTTTCTATAAGAAATTGTTAATAGTTAAGCTACTCTATAACTAACATTGCCTTCCGTCTGTACGTACGGCTTCCATTCTAGAATATCATTGATTTTAAAAGGAATTTGTGTGGAAAATGAAATATCCTTATCTGCTTTATAAGCATAAGCAAGGATTTTGAAAATCTTTTTATCAGGCCAATTACAAAAAATGACGTCATACTGGCCTACCATTGGTCAATTTAAATATATATAGGCCTGCCTTTGGTAATTTAGTCGGTATATTGGTCTATCATTGGTCAATTGTATTTTATGACGTCATTTTTTCATAGGCTTTAGAGAAAGCTTCAGATTTTTAAATTTCTCGTGGAGATTCCCCTTACCCTTAGATTCTAATATACATTACCCTTGTCCGTAAATATATGTTTGTTTTTAATTCCAATGCTATGCTACTAATGGATGTTTTCATCCCTGTTTTACATACATATTGTTATAAACATTACACTTGTGGTTTATTATACAAATATGCAAGGACTTGGGGATACCCTTGAAAAGTTAAAAGAGTGCAACAAATATTTATTTAATATTTATACTCGTTATAACATACCAACAAAATCGTTTTTTCTTATCTTATCTATTTCTATGTAGAACTTAATATATCACAAAGTTAGGCAGTTTATATATTGCTTTCATTAGAACCTTAAATTAAAAAATAAAATTTTTAAATCTTTTTCTTTCCCCTATTTCCTGAAATCTTATGAAATATTAGCTAATGAAGAATAGAGGACGAAATGATTCAGCAGCAATACAGCTATTTTTTTTAATCAAAATTACTTAGAATTTGAAGAATAAAAATATTTATTTTTGAATGCATATGAAACTAAACAATTCTATAATTGAATCTATAAATTTCAATTTTCTGTTGCTTTTCCCTTTTCCCTGAAATCTTATGAAATATTAGCTAATGAAGAATAGAGGACGAAATGATTCAGCAGCAATACAGCTATTTTTTTAATCAAAATTACTTAGAATTTGAAGAATAAAAATATTTATGCCCAATTACATGTTTTTATTCAAGCAAAATAATCATATATATACATTAATATTAATATTAATATTCAAAATCATGCTTTAATTTTTACTATAAAATCAAAAATAATACGATTGTATAAAACCATTGTAATCTTATTAATTGTAATTTAATAGATTAAGTGAGGTATAGTTGATTTATTAATGGTTTATTATAGTTCGTTACCAAATAGGTAAGGTACTACAAATGTCAATTTAAGAAAATTAAAGCAAAAGTAAGATAAAGAATAGCTTTAGCCGATAAAGTTGGGAAAGAAATTAGAAAGGGGAGGAAATTAAAAGAAAGGGTGTGCAATCATATCCGCATTATGTAATATGTGCAAACTTATTACTAATGTCCAAATTACACAATATATAGCAAATAGATTAGTATAGAGGTCGTGTTTGAATAAAGAAAAATAAAGTAACCGGACATTTAATGCTTTGTTAATAACTAGAAACTTCGTCACTAGCCTCTAGGTCTTTGCCCAAATGAGTAATTGGAACTCCCTCTGTATATAGAATCGTTTTTAAAGCTATATAGATTACATGCCTCACCTAAAGAGAAAAGCCTAATAGGTGTTCTAGTTACCGAGATCTTCAGCCTCAAACAGACGGACGGTCGGAAAGACAGACAGATTGATTAAATAATATTTCTTAAATGCGGAAAAGATAGGACACCAAATGTATAACTCTATTAACACATTACTTACTTTTATATACAGTTGGACATTTAGTTTTTACCAGGGTGGGTAGCTTATTACAAATGTTTTATTATTTTTTTTATAAGTGAGGGTAATTTAATTTTTTAGTATTTTTCCTTGTTTAAAATAAGAAAATTATGTACTTGTGTTGCTCCTGCTATAATGTCAGGCGTGTCGCATTATTAAAAAAAATGTTAAGATATCCTTACTCATTCTTATTTAACAGTAACACGATATCTGTGTTTCTGTCTGTCTGTATTTCATGTCTGTAGCTCCAGATCTAGCTAACCGCTGGACCGACATGTTTCTCCTTTACAAATAAGCTGTTTACAGATCCAGGAAAAGTTTTAACTATTTTTTGGACAATGCAAATTATTATGTTCATTTAGGACTTTTAGACAAAGGATATGATATAAAGACTTGATTTTTGTTGGACCTCAGGAACTGACTATGATAAGGGTAAATGACATTTGTAACTACTCTATAATAAAAACATGTTGTGTAACTTCAAGTGGCTCTAAATACTCACAATTTTGCTTTATGTAATTGGTGATAAGGGACTTAAAGGGTTGTAGATTATTCCAACCGTCATAATGTACCTGACATCTGAATTTTACACGGAATAACTGTAATGTTTTTTTTTCAGGGATCAACTTTGGCTGGAGAAATGACCGGAAAGGGAAAGAATATTTTGGTCACCGGGGGTGCGGGGTAAGTATTTTATTGTAGTGAAGCTACGATTTAATTCATCCTTGTTTTTTGGTCTTTTAGTCCGTAACTTCTTTTAAAATTGCTTTATCTTTTTTATCCAAGGTACACTTTTTATTATTGCATTTAGGGATATCCAAGGAGGGGTGTTTTCTCCCCCCCCCCCCCCCCAAAAAAAATGAACGAATTTAAGGGTTCCAGAATTCTTGGAATTATAACAAAGGTTCCCATACAAATTTTACCATAAATTTTTGTAATACTCCCCTTCTAAAAAACAAAACAAAAATATCTACTAAGTTTCGTTATTTTGTATGACTACGTGATCAATAAACTTGATAACTCAAAGAATCGCTGCTCTAATGTTATTATTTGTTTTAGTTATCTGGGATCACACACAGTTATAGAGCTGCTGAATGACGACTACAATGTTATTGTGGTCGATAACTTTCTTAACAGTATACGAGGTAACATTATTTTTCAAGTTGCTTAGCATTAATAAAAGCGAAGCTTTTCTATAATAAGGGTCTGTCTGTCCGTCCATCCAGAACGTTAAGCTCTTTTCGTTAATTTAGACATGTTAAAATTGTCCTATAGATTGCAAACTTTGAATGATAACTTGTATGAAAGTTTAGAATTTAAGAAGCATAGCAACTCTATAATTGTTATCAGAAAGTCTGTACGTCCATTTAAAACATTATTCCTGACATACTTTCACTCCACAAGTGTTAATGTTCGTTTGTTTAACGTTTCACAGCTTTGCTTTTATGAATGTTGTCATCCTAGTTTTTTTTGTAAGGAGGTTATTTAGAAATACAATTTTACCAGATTAGAATTGGTATGGACTTCAAATTGGTAGTAAATATGTATAGTACTAGTTTGAAGCTTATCTAAAAAAGTACAGATATCATTTTAAATAAGTATTTATGGTGTGTCAATGTGAAAACGAATATTTTTGTATTTATTATATCAATATTTACGACAAAATCATTCAAAAATAATCTTTATTTAATATTTAAAAAGACATCGAAAATACAGGTATGACCTGAGTGATTTTTCCTATTTTAATTCTATTATTTTTTAATTCTTTTTTTCACATAGCACTTTTTTCCACTTTGATTTCACGGTTTTATCACAATACCAGCGTCAAAACACCTAGAAACCTGTAGTGGCTCCGAAAGAAGTGAGGGAAGGAGGGGGGGGGGGGGAGTCAGTCGACCCTTCACTTTCAATTCCCTTTTCAAAAACTATAAGAAGCTTCCTTGTAAAGGCGGTTAGCGATATCCTAACCTATAGACAAAAAGAAAGACATCATGAAACTTTTCTATATGTATTACATACTTTAATTTGTTTAATATTTATAACTTAAACAATCTTTTTTTACTGTAACACGTATATTTTCAGTTAATTCAAAGCTTATTACGTCCAAAAGAATAAAAACAAGGGCAATTATTTCCATAAAAAGCGAAGCAATAACAAGCTAACAATATTCTATAGAAAATAACATTAATGATATTCAATATCTATCTTCCTGATAGGTATACCCATTTACAACAATAATTAACCTATATGTAGTAGATAGGCATACCTAACTTTAATGTGATTATCCACTTATTGTATGCATATTGAGTTTTAAAATCCTTTATCGGAGAAAGAGTTTAAAAGTTTAAATAAGTGAAAAGTTGTGTAGCTGTTCCTTCCCATCCACAAATATTCACAAAAGGATGACAGGCAAACTCATGATCAAGTTTTGTACAATGCATATTCTGTACAAAGAGTGCAGGGGCGTCCAAGCTTTTTATTTTGGGGGGGGGTAAAATTTTTTTAAGGGGGGGGTAATTCGGTTTTGGGGGGGGGTAAAATGCCGCAAATTTTTTTTACCCCCCCCAAAATTTTTACCCCGGGGGTAAAATTTGCTTGGGGGGGGGGGTAATTACCCCCCCTGAAATCTGTTGGTAGGGGTAAAATTTGTTTACCCCCCCCAAAATTTACCCCTGGGGTAAAATTTTTTGGGGGGGTAATTTAAATTTTATCAAAAATTTAGTATTAAAAATGCGCGCACAGCGCGCAAAAATTTTTTTTGTTAGAGATTTTCTATTTTGGGGGGGGGTATTTACCCCCCCAAAATTGTTTGGGGGGGGGTATATACCCCCTCCTAAATGGTTGGGGGTGCCTACGGCACCCCCAGGGTAGAGGTAAATTTTAAATGGGGGGGGGTAAAATGAAAAAAATTTTGGGGTTGCCTACGGCACCCCCAAATTCGTTTGGGGGGGGGGGGGGTAATCGCCCCATTACCCCCCCCCCCCTTGGACGTCTATGAAAGAGTGTTTCTCGAGTTTTTTTAGTGTTTTATTTACAAAAATACAAAATAAATACCTATGTATATTGTTGAAACCAATATTTGTTTTAACCTTTAAAAGCAGTATTTGAGAGGTTGTTTGCCCTTATGCTTTTTAATCCTCCGTTCAATCTCAGACTAATGGGTATCTATCATCCATAAAATAAAATACCAAATTTGACAATCATATTTTAGCCGTTATGTCCATAACTTTCTAATTAATAGCTCTAGGAAGCAAATTATTAAAAAAGTTAAGTATTACAATTGAAAAATTTATTATCATAATCTAGTTATCACACAAGTTTAGCAACATGTGACCATTTAATGATAGGCTATATCAGGGTTCAATTTTGTACACTACATATATTTTACATATGGTATTATCTTGTGTGTTTTTTTTTCAATTAATTAGTAAAGAAAAATTTACTTAAATGAACAAAGTATGTATCAATTCAACTTTTAGTTAGAGTATGTGAAGGGTTATTTACCCAGCCCTTATACTTTTTAATCTTGCGTACATTCTCGTTCTACTGGTTCTTTGTAATCGACAGTCCAATTTTACAGACACAGGCGTATATTATTGACGTACAAAAGACAAACTTTTAATGTGCAAGGCTTTTATTTAATGAGTTTTTGACGTTTTAGCCAATTTTATATTATAACTTTAGCGGACTTGATCGAACAGCAAAGTTGTAATGAGTTCATTCTTTTATCCAATTAAAAACTTTTTAAATTCGTTGAATACATGTGTGTGCGTGTGTGTGTGTTTCTTTGAGTGTGTTATTTTAATTGCAGTCAGATAGAAGGACAAACTAGACTAAAGCATATCCTAACATCAAACAAATAAGTTGTCCCCCTGTCTGTCTGTCAGTAACTAGATTAAAATTAGATTTAAGTTTTTGGTTAAAAAGTTTGGACACTACAAGACTGAAACGATCTAATCACAATTCAATAAAAGTACCCAAAGTTTATGAGTCAACGAATAAGTAAAGTGGACATAAAACTTTGGGTACTAGTATAATTTTCAGTCCAATGTCCCCTCCATCCGTAAAAAAGTTAAATCTGTTCTTATTTTCAGGTAACGGGTACCCAGAATCAATAAACAGGATCCAGAAATTAACCGGGAAGAAGGTGGCTTTCCATGAAGCTAACCTTTGTAATAAGGACTCTCTTAGAAAGGTAAAATTTAAATAACAAGAACAATTATGTCAAAAACTAACACAGCAAGAGATTAATTTAACAGGGAAGGTAGTTTTCCATGAAGCTAACCTTTGCAACAAAGACTCTCTTAGAAAGGTAAAATTTAAATAACAAGAACAATTATGTCCGTAATTAAAACCGCAAGAGATTAAATTAACAGGGAAGAAGTTGTTTTATGTAGCATAAGTGAAGAAAGTAATAATTAAAATTGATATCAATGGATTTTTTAAACATAAAGATAAATGCTTGTACACATATATCGGACAGTTTTCCATATCCATGCCTTAAAAATTTATCCCATTTTGATTTCGGGAAGAAGGTCTTAGAAGTGGCACTGCCATCTTCATTCTTTTCAAATACATTTATATAAAAAAAATTCTTCTTTTTCTTAAGGTGTTTGCTTGTCACAGCGGAGGTGGAAATCAAATTGACTGTGTTATTCATTTTGCTGCTTTAAAGGTGACTATTTAATGTAGCTTTATTTGGGGGCGGAGGAGATCAGAAAAATAGATTTAAAACACCCTCAAGATATCTGTAGTGGCACTAAAAAGTACAACCATTCGGACTAGCAATAGACCAAAAAAACCTTACTTCTTTAAAAAATTAACTCACAAACATATGATATTACAAATTCTTTCAAGCATGTTTGTTATTTTCAGATGTCAATGTACAACTAAAATTTGAATTTGAAGGATTACAAATATTTTTTAGCTTCCTATATCGATATATCGTACATTGTTTATCCCTTGTGACCCTAAATTAATTCAAGATTAAATCAATCTAAAAGTTTTGCTTTACTTAAGGGTTTAATTCGTGTAGTTTTGATGTAAGCAAAATGTTTGACTAATAAAAAATATTTTATTATTAATTCTCGTTTGTCCTATCGTCTGATTTGAGAGCCTCGCTTTTAATGATATTGTCATCCTTGTTAAGTGATATTTTAAAGAAATAAATGTACATTTTTCCACAAGTTGTTTAAGAATGACGTAAATGATATTAGAATGATTCTATAATAAAAGTTGAAACATCTGTTGTAACAAAGTTTATTTTATGAACTTGAACTTCAATTTTCACTTCCTTTATCAATTTAATCAAATATAAAAATAAATTTTTTGACAATAAAAAAAAAGATTATAATTCAAAGTGGAGAGTCCTCCCCTCCTCCAAGTGTCTATAGATGTCTCTAGGGGTGTAGTCTTATGACCTAAAATAGCCGCTAGTAAACATAAAGAGCATGACTTAAAATCTTATATTATGACAGCATCATATATGTATAATAGACAAACTTTGATTTTAGAACAACCTTAAAAAGCTTAGTCCTAGTAATTTAATTTATCTTTTATTGGAATAAAAAACAGTTTGATACTACTATCACATACAATTTACACCTATGTGGTAGTTTAACCATTTATTCTATCGAATACATTTTAACAACGTCATAATAAAATCATTTTTATATAATTCAACATTTTGTTCAATCTAACAATATCTATTGTTATTATTCAAATTTTAAACAATTTAAATGTCATAAAACTATTATATAAACTAAAAATACAGACTGTAATATTATACTTTATTTGAGAATTATTTTATGGGATCATATACAAAAACAATTTTTTATTTTCTACTTTGTTTTAGTAGTAGGCTACTCTGTAATTAATTTTGTCTGACGCTTCTGTTAGTTCAAAAAGCTACAATAGGGGAAATATAGTTTTATACAATTCAAGATAGACGGCTGAATATTTTTATGAAGATTCCTTATACATTACCAATGACTTATACATTACTTACTTGGTCTGCCAGTCTGTCAATCATGCAACAAAAAATAAATATTAAAACTTAAAAACACAAAATAAACTCTTTATTTTTTTCCTAGCAATAAATTCTTGATTTAAGACCCTTTAACATCTGATCTTTAAATCACTTTTCTGTATTTTCACAGGGAGGGAGGGGGGGGGGAGGTCATTGGACTGTTTATTACACTAGTCCCCAAAGTTTTAAGATAATTTCCTCAGGGCTCAAAAAATTTTGGGACTTTTGTTTAACTTTTTATTACACTAGTCCCCAAAGTTTTAAGATAACATTTCCTTAGGGCTCAAAAAATTTGGGGACTTATGTTTAATTTTGAGTGGTTGGTTCATTAAGTTAAGTGTCCAAAAGTTTCAACCACTATTTGTAAATTACAGAAGGAGTAATTTTGTGTAGAATCATTTGGGAAGCATATCAATTTATCGGCAATTATCTTATCCCTTTAGATTCCTGGTATTATGGATGTTATCCTCCTTGTTGAGAAGTCATGACTACCTGGTTGGATAAATCAAATTCAAACCCCAGAAACTTTACAAATTTAATCTGGGTTAAATTTTAATGTTGAGTTGCTGAGGACAAATTTAACATTGAAAATTCTAATTTTTTAAGTATTTTTTTGTTGCAAATAATTGGGTCAAATGATGTTTTTTTTTGTAAGATTATTACGAAGACAGGAGACTAAACTCTTAGCATCATTATTAGAATTATGTGAGCTCTAGGGATCTTAAGGGGTGATAAATTGTACATAAACAATTATCAAAAACATAATTACCACTTCCTGTAGATTAAAATCATTAGTTGAAAAAATTGAATGCTTAAACCAACAAATCAAGATTAATAGAAGTACCCAGAGTTTTCAACGAATTGGAGAACCTGTTTAAAACTTTGGGTACCAAATTGATCTGATTCTACCAAATTTTTAGGCCGTTGGTGAATCGGTTGCTCAACCTTTAAAATATTATGGAAATAATGTTACTGGCAGTGCGAATCTAATGGAGGTAAGTGCTTCTTTTATTGACGGACAGGTTGACATGGCCCAAATATACATAAGCTGCATTCAAATTTAAAAAATAACATAGTTTGTAGAATATTATGCATCCGCTCGTCGTCGGGAAGGTGATAGGTTCGAATCTCGGTCCGACACCGCGTCATAACTAAAGACGTTAAAAATTGTTCCCACTGCTACTATGTCAGATGCGCGACGTAAATAGTTAGAGTGGGGGGAATGCCTTGGCCCAAAACAGGCGCAACTCGCTACCGTGCACAGTTGGGACTTCTCAGACAAAGGTCGTGCATCTCAGAGAGTTGGTTGTCTGATGGGTGAATGGACGCTTTACACCGCAATCATTGCAATTGCAAGTATGTTCCAAGGTGCGTGGAGATATAGGTCTAGTACCCGAAGCGACACCTAGCCCCCTAGAGTCTTAACTCTTAGTAGAATATTATTCTTTACTAAATCGGCTACCTGATATATTAGGTTTTTCTTTGAGTCAGATTAGGTTAGGTTATATTAGGTACAGGTTAGCCACTCAGATTTAATGTTCTGCAGGTATAGGGGTAATGCATATAGAAAAAAGTAACACTCCCTTATTTACAATTTATACAAGGATGACAACATCCATAAAAGCGAAGCACTGAAACGGTAGGACAAACGGACATTAACACTTGTATAATGTCTGAACTGAATAATCAGAATATAAAAGTATAAGAGTCGAAGCAAAAGTGTAAGTAATTTTTTTTTGCCAAACTGCTTGATACAGGATAATGTTTATGGACATACTTACATTTTTAGGACTTGATTATAGAGTTGCTTCGCTTATAAAATTGTTCTTTGTTGTCCTAGGAATCAATATACCAAACATCAGATCAAACGGATAATTAGATCACATAAAAATTTGTTGTTAAAAAAGTAGAAAAATCAACATGTTTAAAATGGACGTACGGACATTCTGGTAATGATTATAGAGTTGCTACGCTTTCTAAATCGTACCTAAATACTACAGGAATCACCATGCAAAGTTTGAAATCGATAGGACAATTCTAACATGCCTAAATTAACGAATAAAAGCTATCTATCTCGGACGGACGTACGGATGGACGTGAGGACCGACCCTAATTATAGAAAAGCTTCGCTTTTAATAAAAAAGGCACTTTGAGGGAAAGCACCAAAGAAAAAAATACAGTGTTACTAACTTTTTTTATTAGACTAACTTCATGAAAATAATCATTTAGGTTATGATGGAGTTTGGTGTCAACAGATTGGTGTTTAGTTCCAGCGCAACTGTTTACGGTCAACCTCAGTATCTTCCTGTTGATGAAAGCCATCCTGTAGGTTAGTACATCCTTCTATCTATCTATTCATCTATCTGGTATTCAATTCCAGCGCAACTGTTTACGATTAACCTCAATAACTTCCTGTTGATGAAAGTCATCCTGTAGGTAAGTAACCCTTCTCTCTCTCTATCTATCTATCTGGTATTTATTTCTAGCGAACTGTTTAGGTCAACCTCAGTATCTTCCTGTAGATGAAAGCCATCCTGTAGGTAAGTAATTAGGTATCTATCTATCTAGTCACCAGCAAAACTGTTTACCTGAATACCTTCCTGTTGATGAAAGTCATCCTGTAGGTAAGTACATCTATCTATCTATCTATCAATACAACTATTTGGTATTTAGTCATCAGTGCAACTGTTTACGGTCAACCTCAATAACTTCCTGTAGATGAAAGCCATCCTGTAGGTTAGTACATCAATCTATCTATCCATCTAGTCACCAGCAAAACTGTTTACCTGTATACCTTCCTGTTGATGAAAGTTATTCTGTATGTTATATCTAGCAATCCATCTATCTGGTATTCAATTCCGGCGTTACTTTTTACGGTAAAACTCCAAACTTCTATGTAAATGAGTACAACCATGTAAGTCATTACATATGTATAAAATTAGGTCTACCCGCATTATCTTGTTGTTCACCATCCAATCTATTGGTCAACTATCTATCTTTCTATCTGACCATATATCTAACCAGGTATCTATGTATCTATCTATCAAGAGTTAATGCAAGTTAAAGTTTAACCTGCACTCAAGCCCTTTCTACCACACATTTACATCCTGTTCAATATGGAGGCATTCCATTGACTTACATTTTTTTGTTTTTTTATTAAAATAACTTTGGATGAAATTTTATCTTTCTGACATTTCAGGACTAATTTGTCTACTTTATACGTTGTTACTATGTCCACATTTAACATTACAACTTAAAACCCATATTTACCACTAGAGGATTAAAACTTGAAGTGTAAAATATTACACTTTTTCAACAACCCCACCCCCCCGAAAAAACAAAAAAAACAAAGGCCCATGAGCTCACTGTCTAATTTATTTGTGTTATAGTAGTTAATATGAATACACAGTTTAATTATGTTGATATAATAACCGAACCAAAGTACAACAGGACAATCTCTCAACACCTTTCTCTCTCTCTTTCTTTCTTTCCCCTTTCTCTTTCTCTCCTCTCCTGTGTTTGTCTTTTGGTGTCTTTCTCTGAGAGGTATAAAGGAGGGTGTGAATACATTTCCGCATGTGTATGGCATATTATCAAATCATAAAAACCGCGTATATTATTATAACAGCACAAACTACACTTTATTTTTTGCTCCACTCATTAAACAACATCACATCATCTCTTATTATTGAAGCGAAACTTTTACATAATTAGGATCGAACTTATCTTATCTCTTATGGTTAATTTATTTTTCCTCGTATAATATGAATAATTATCCTATTCTTCTGATTTTTGGTATTATGATTTCTAGGATACCTAGGACAACAATATCATAAGCGGAGCAACTCGATAATGATCTCCTAAAAAGGAAGTATGTCCTTAAACTTAATCCTGTATTTTTGCAATTTTGCAACAAATTTACATATAACTTAGTTTATACATATAAATTAATATTCTGACACTCAACAAGTCCTAAAGTTGGTTTGTCCTACCATCTGATTAAGAGCTTGGCTTTTATGGATGTTGTGATCCTTGTTTATTTGCAATCAAAATATTGTATATGCAAATATGAAACACTGTGCAGATGTGATACTATGCGGAGATGAAATCACACCATAAAAGAATGATTGTAAAAGTTTAATTGAAAAAATCTTTTCTCCCATGAAATGGAATAAAAACAAGGATGACAACACCCATGAAAAGAAGAGCACATCTAATTTTAAAACACAAACAATTATTGTCGTCTAATATGTAGAAAGTTATTATTAAAACATATTTAGTAATGCTAATACTTATGTGCATTGTCGTCCTGGGAATCTAAATTTAAAACTCAATTTAATATGATGTTAATTTAATGTATAAAATGGACGTTCTCCAGATAACACTTTACAGATCATACCCATAGACGTCCAAGGGGGGGGGTAATGGGGCGATTACCCCCCCCCAAACTATATATTTAATAAAATTTAAATTACCCCCCCAAAAAATTTTACCCCGGGGGTAAATTTTGGGGGGGGGGGTAAACTAAATTTACCCCTGCCAACAGATTTCAGGGGGGGTAATTACCCCCCCCAAGCAAATTTTACCCCCGGGGTAAAAATTTTTTTTTTGGGGGGGGGAAATTTGCGGCGCGCTTCGCGCGCCATTTTACCCCCCCCTAAAAAAATTTTACCCCCCCCAAAATAAAAACCTTGGACGCCCCTGATCATACCTATATAATAAGAGAATCAATAAGGTTTTAAATCAATAAGACGATCTTAACAAACTTACGGTCAGATATCCTAAATGTGGAAAAACTTCGTTTTAAAAACTTGGAAATCTAATTTTTCTACCTGTTCTCATGTGCTTTATATGCATTTTTTAGGCACTTGAGTCTTCGCCTCAAGCATCAAGTTACTTTGCTTCCAAATCTCCCCCACCACCTAATTCTTAAGATTTTTTTTGTGGGGGGGGGGGGGGTGGATAGTTTACTATTTTATATTCGGGCCCTTCAATTTGATAATTTTTTTTTTTTTTTTGGGGGGGGGCATAAACAGTAAACACAGTCTAATTCTTTTTTATAGCTCATAAATCGCTGAGCAATGCTCACTTTCACGAATTTCAATCAAATCAATAAAACGTCCATTTGCTCTGTAGATTAAAGTTTAAAGTAGTTGAGAAGTTTCGACACTGTCATTTTGTACCAAATAATCGTAAGAGTCTTTATGCAAACGAATGAGAAAACGTGCCTTTATAACTTTAGGTACCAGCATAATTTACTATCCAAAATTACATGCTTAACAAGTTTTTCTTTTTAGGTAACTGTACAAACCCTTATGGAAGGACCAAGCTTTTTATGGAAGAAATAATGAAGGTATCTTTCTTTTTTTATTATTAAATGTGTAATTTTATCAGCAAAATTGTCATGCCAGCAAAAAATAATTTAAGTAACTTAAGACAAATTTTCCATTTTTGCAAAAACCACAAAAACAAATATGATTGTAATTGATTAAAATGTAATAAAATGTGTAAAAATTCATTAGATTTGTGGTTTTGAAAGCGTTTGATTTTTATTATATCTGCTAATATATAGTTTTATGTTTCGAATCAAATAATATAAAAATATATAATCACACAACCTTTCCATATTTTAACTAATCCTATAATCACGCAACCTATTAATGATTTTTAAAAATTATTTCTTTAGGATGTTGTAACTGCTTACCCTGATTTTGGATGTCAAATTCTTAGGTAAATTTTTAAGCAAAAACAGTGTCTATCTATAAAATTAATGAAAAAATTTAATATTGTACCTAAATTTCAAAGCCTTTAATGTTAACAGTTCAAATGATTATATACTAAAATACTTGATGGATTTTAATAGATTGATCATGAGTAAAGTTTTTCTATGGAAAAAAATCACTAAACCTAGACTTATAAAGCAAATCCAGATTTTAACAATTATGCTGATTATGTAATAAATATTTAGGTATTTTAACCCTGTGGGGGCTCACCCATCTGGAGAGATAGGAGAGGACCCTAATGGAATCCCTAACAACTTAATGCCTTATGTAGCACAGGTATATTTCTATATAAAGAAAGTGTATTCTTGAAAAATTATGTTCCCTCACTATGTTATTTTGTCTGTTTGCATGTAATGCTAGATTTGATAAGATATTATTTAAAGTTTCTTATAAATAACCAGGGAGGGAGGGGATATTGGACTGTAAATTACTCTGATTCTACTCAAAGTTCTATAAACACTTTCTCTCATTCCTTAGCTTAACAACTTTGGGTACTTTTATTGAATCTTGTTTGTGTTGTAAAAACCACAAACGTCCAAAGTTTTTAGCCAATAAAATAATCAATAGAAGGGCTATTGTTTAAATAAATTTTTCGTCCTTTTTCTTTTGAGTTCCTTAGTTTGCTTCTTTAAAACATATATTTGCTTATCTAGGTTGCTGTAGGACGTAGAGAGAAGGTGGTTGTCTATGGAAATGATTATGATACTGTCGATGGAACAGGTAACATCTCCATAAGATCTCTAAAACGGTTGATACAAAATTCACTTTAATTCTGAGATATTTTCCAACTTTGTATGTCCAGTGTAAACTCGTAAATGGCTTGACCAATCGTTTTACAACCTTTAAAGAAGTTTTATAATGATCTAGGGCAGGTTTTAGTCTATTGACCATGATTTTACATCAACCCTAAGACTAAGCCCCTAGACGCTAGGGGAGAGGCCTCATGTATTGTGAAGAGAAGTAAAGATACAGATAAATGTAAACACTTGAAAATATCATTTACTTCACAGACATTCATCGGTTAGGTACGTGTGTGGACAATTTTGTTTTGGGTGAAAATTAGTATTCTATTGTTGAGAATATCATTTATAGACACACATACATTTATATTAAAGGAAAATACATACTGAAAAATGTTTAGGTCATTATCTTATTTAAAATTTTAAATAAAAACCTTATTGTGATAGTACCTACAGTTTTGATATTATAATAAAGTTTCAACATAGTACATGTCTGAAAAGTACCCTTTTCAGACATGGGAATTCATTTCTGTACCTTACTATAGATTCTTAACATCCATACACTTCAATAACTATCATACATATCA
This sequence comes from Acartia tonsa, assembly GCF_053477335.1. Classification (NCBI taxonomy): domain Eukaryota; kingdom Metazoa; phylum Arthropoda; class Copepoda; order Calanoida; family Acartiidae; genus Acartia; species Acartia tonsa. The sequence continues at coordinate 8,101,416 of NC_137265.1, read as the reverse complement.
CAAAGGGGTGTAAAATCTAAGTAGCTCAAATTAATTTTTGAAAACGTTCGCTAATATCAGAAACATAAAAGTTTTACATGCTAACAATATAAACTTAAAGAAAATCACGAAGCAGAAGCATATTATAGTGTCTAATAAAAAATTACGTCATACAATAGAAATGACCAATGATAGGCCATTATACATTTAATTGACCAATGGTAAAATGCATACTGGCTGTCATTGGTCATTTCTATTGTATGACGTCACTTTTTTTTATAAAATACCCACCCCAAAAAAAAATAAAAAATCCAAAAAAAAATTTACTACTGAATATTTAATAGTATTTTATTATTAGGTAGGTACCTTTTTACATTATTAAATTATCCCCCCCCCCAAAAAATTTTACCCCGGGGGTAAATTTTTTTGGGGGGGCAAATAAAATTTACCCCTGACAACAGATTTCAGGGGGGTCATTACCTCCCCCCCCAAGCCAATTTCCCCCCCCCCCGGGGTAAATTTTTTTTTTTTGTGGGGGGGGGGGGTAAAAAAGCTTGGACGCCCCTGCTATAAGCTGCTTCAACGACACCTTGAAATAAAATTTTTATGGCTCAGAAGCATGACCAGCAGACAGACGAACAAATAATGTATAGACTAGATTATCTTCGCTACATAAAAAAAACAGGGTTTTTTTGCGAGATTATTTTAGCAACAAAGAAATTAAGGGATATCAGCATGGAAATGTTTATTATTGAAAGAGACAGAAAAAATAATGGTAAATTGGTAAATTGGATAATGTCAGTTGAAATAATTTACAACCCTACCACCCCCAGTGCAGTGTACAAGTTACCAAAGACATGATAATACACAAATGGCAATTATAAATGAAACAACAAAATCCTAACTGTTGTCCTTTAAAATATCCTCTACATATAATTTATATAAACAACATTTTTTCAAGAAATCGAAAAGTATTGAAGTCTAAGGGCAAATCCGCTAGTCCACTTAAATAATACTTAGACACATACAGCTAAACAAATATCAAATATTGCATCAATCCATAATATAATACAGGGTGTCCAAAATAATTTTTCTCCCAGAAATATTTACTATTCTCTTGAGTAATAGGGACTGCGACCCTAGAATCAAGGTGCTTTGTATTGGATGGGAGGGGAATGCAGAGAAATAGACTAAAACCACTCCTATGCGTAATTCACAAAAAAATCAAATAAGAAAGACTATATCCATCATAGGACCTATATGAAGCTTCTCAAAAATGAAATCTCAGTGGTTAGTGTGATCTTAAAGGTCAGACAAAAAGTCTTACTACTTTCTTCATAGGATAATTCTTTTTCGTGTGAAATAAAATTAAACCCTTACTTTTTTTATGGACGTTGTCATCCCTTTACTTTTTAAAAGTACATAGTAAAGATATCATGTAATAGCTTATTATCTAACACTTCTAGAATGCTATTTCAGTGCATTATTATTTCCCTTTACTTGGCTTACCCCTTAAATAAACATATCTTAAAAGCATTATAGGAGAAAAACAGGGATCTTAAGTGATAAGATAATGGACGATAAATTGATAATATCCCCAATAATGACAAACAAAATTATTGATTACCCCCTACTTCTGTGAATTAAAGTGTTACTCAAAAAGTTTGGACATTCGTTTTAGGTCAACGATCGACCTTTATCACTCCCTTTTTAGGCAGAAAATTAACAGTAAACTGTTAAACAGTAATGATGCATAAGGTCATACGTGTATATCCCAATTAAAGTTTATATACTAAACATTAAAATGTCTGTAAGATTATCTAAAAGCAATAGATATCGAAAACCTTAGAAAGCTATATACTAGTCATTTTCTAGAAATTTTTTTATAGCTATGTTGCATATGCATGCTATATCATGCTTGTTGCAAAATAAATTCTTAAACAAACAAAATTATATTTGCATAAGTGTATTAACAAAAATATGGGTGAATTCCCTATTACCGCAAATGGACGATCATTTGCTCCCTTTCCTATAAGCTTTCTAGGGCGTTTGCTGAGCCCGTAACATCTAAAATTCAGGGAGAGGGTGAGGGACATTAGACTGTAGGATATAATTATACAAGCACCCAAAGTTTTATAGCATGTACTATCTTTTAAGCGGGCTCAAAAACTTTGGCGACTGTGTTCAAATCCCGATTGGATAATTCAAACTAGAATTGTTTAAACTTTTCAATTAAAAAATCTTAATCTATAGAAGGGGTAATTTTGTTTTATCATTTTTGAGGTGTACACCAATTTGTCGTCGATAGTCCAATCCTCAAATAATGTGTCCTAAATTACATTTTAAAAGGGGGAAAAGGGGGATGGGATCAGATACTAAATTTGAAGTATAAGTATTGCTGTAAAAGTATATGTATGTAATACATCATAGCATTGACATTAAACAAACCTTAAGAAGCATCTAATATGTGTTTAGATGTGTAGCTACTCATTAACTAGTTTTTCCCTCAAACCGATTAAATTTTGATGTGTGTTTTTGAGTTACTTACCACCCACCCTCTTAAGATAATTTTAACCCCTCGTTAATTTTTTGAGGGATAAAAACTTTATGTGCGCTTCAAATAAAATTTGCATCATTACCCAAAAAGTTCAATTATACCCAAATTGATTTTTTTGTCCATTTCACCCCCTCCCCTCATTGCGCTACTTATAAACATTATATCCTTGTTGTCTATTAAGAAACTATTGAAATACTAATAATCTCCCACTGGTAAAACACTTATTAAATGTTTTTAAAAGGGAAATAAATAAATAGTACTTATTTAATTAATAAAATAATAAAAAGGAAGATTACGTCTAATAAAAGCGAAGCTGCTTGATATTTAAAGCAAAATATACAGCCAATTTAAATTTTAAGAAGGATGTTGATTGAGTCGTTGATACCTATATTAAACGCTACTGACACAAAGTTAAAAAACAGGAATTATACAAATTTTTTTTAAAAATTATAAATTAAATCATTTCATTTGTTTTTATAACCTATATTTTTAAATTTTGTCGCCATAGCTTTTAATTTTATCTGTGAAATGTTATAAAAATTACATAAACAAAACATCAGACATCTTAAGTGATACTTTAGATATATTATAAAATAATAAAATCACTTATGTACAAATATAGAATATATCATATCGCTTTTGGACCACATGCTCATTTTTTAAGGACATGAACATATTTTTGATGCTTATAAAAGGGTAGGTAAGGTCAAGTAAAGGTATAACAAATCCCGCTGGAATAGTGCCCAGTAGTGATAGAATCCCGCAGGTTTAGAGTTTTTCTTCATTAAAGTGGAGAAGGGAGGTTAAAGGGTCAAGAAACAGTTTTAAGTGAATGAACTGAAAATCTTCAATAATAAGCAAAATAACTAAAATTTGGAATGTTATTGTTTACTTTAAAAAACTGTAAAAAAAACGAAAGCTATTTTTTCTCTATTACATAGACCTAACCCTCACATATTTAAAACCTAACTTTTTAAATTAATGAATATCTTATTCCATCCACTAAATAAAATAAAAATTACATATTTAACGACAAATTTTAAACTTTTACCTGGAATGCTTAAGGAAAAGTAAATTTTAAAATTGAGTATGTTTATAAAATACTAGTAGTATTGGTTGGAAAAGTAACCCACTATATTTATGTCAATAATTTGTATAATACAGTTTTAAAAGCCACACGAAATTTGAAGGCTAATATGTTATGCCTGTTAATTGGCCCAGGCGCTGCTTTAATTAAGGTTATGGCCGTCACGTGCCGTCAAAATGCACATACTGTAGGTTTGTAAATATAAGGGAGCGAAAGGATATTACATTATACTGGTCCCCAAAGTTTTATAAAAATGCTCTCTCATAGGTTAGGTTATAAATTTGAGGATTTTTATTAAAACTAGCATTGCTTAAACTTTAGAAATACTGCATGTAAAAATCGATCAGCTCCAAATGGATTTCCTATTCGAGCCCTAGTTTCCTAAAGTGTACAGCAGACAACCCAATTATTGCAGACCCTATTTTCAGCTACTCCGAAAATTTGTGAGAACAAAGCGATTTATACATTATACATTCAAAATTTTAATGTTTAAAATTTTAATATTTTTTTTGAAAGTTTGAAGCTTTTTTTTAGCTAGTAGCAAATTTCGAGATAGGACGCGGACGCTAGGTACACTTTCGGGAACTAAATTGGAGTTCATCTAAAAATCGGTAGTAAAATTTGTGCGGCCTTCAGTGAGTGTACAACGTAGTACAAACTGTACAAATCGTCAATGCAACAGGCGTGGATGTTGTAAATGCGCAATGTAGTATAAAATGTTTAGTTTAGTTTAGTTTAGTTTAGTTTAGTTTAGTTTAGTTTAGTTCAGAGAGTCGGGCTGAGAACACGCATTTTGCAAGCTCTCCCCGCCCTACCCCATGTGTTAAGCTCAGTTCTACCTTCCCCCTCTCTCTCAACTAGTTCCCCTCTCCCCACTGCCCGTGGTCACTCCGCAGTTGGAGGAAAGGGAAGACACTGTAGCCAGAGGGCACCTCGTATTTAGGCCTGGCAATGTGTTTGTGTTAACGTATCGGTCAATTGTTAACACAAAAAAGTGAAAATAAAACACTAAATGAATTAATTTTAAAAAATCTAAATTTATGTGTAACCTAATCGCTTTACTGAACAATTTATAGTGAAGACACTCTCTAAAACTTTTTGATAATTTATCGGTCTGGCAACATTCTACCGGCGCAAAGTACTCCCGACAAATAAGCTCTCCCATTGGCTAACATTTTCACGCGTCCCACTATTGGTCAGCCGACCCACACTCATTCAGCACCCTCGGATCCGCCATCTTCATTTCATCATGGCCTGTAGTACGTGTGACAACCCAGAATATTGGTCAAAATTTAAAACAAATTTGGACGCAGCTTTGGATGTTAAGTTTAGTGAATACGATGCGAATATAGCCAAGGTAAGGGATGAGCTTATCCATAGTACTTTTGCCAGCCATAAAACCGAAATTAATGATATTAAATCGAGAGTCTCAGATTTAAACGTTAAGTTACAATCTATCGAAGGTATTGAAAATTTCGTCGACGCTAAATTAGTCGCAAGTGAGCAAAAAGCGATTAGGACTACAATTACACAACAAAAGGACTATTTAAACTCTGTCGAATCGTCGAGGGAAAATTTCGTACAGTATCAACTTCTACAAAACTCGATAAGAGAGCAAAGATGTCGCGATTGGAGTTGTAGAATAGTGAACTTTCAGCAGCCATGGAGCCGTGAAAATATCACAGAGTTTGTTATATTCAGAAACATTATAAGGCCCACCCTTGAAACCGCCGTTAAACGAGGGGAATTAGAATATATCCCCTCACATTTTAGTGATATCGTTGAGCGTGCTCATATGCTCCCATATTCAAAGGGCCAGATCCCTGTATTTATCTTTCGTTTTATGTCTAGATCCTACCTCGACGCGTGGATGAACAATAAGAAGGCTGTGCTCGACCGCTACAACGCCGAGATCAAGAGGTTCAACCCCAGGAATAACGCGTCACCGGTCCCGTTCTTTCCCAACAGATTTGTACAGGCCAAGCAAGATATGTCAGACCTCAACAGGAAGACAATGACCTTCGTATATGCCACCAACCAGATCTCAAGGGCCAAAGTCGCTGGCCAATATGTGCAATTTCAGCTCAAGAACGGCAGCCGCTGGATACGCTGCCTTAACCCGTTCGGCAAAGACCTGAAGGAAATGGCTCTGCCCATACCTGGAAGCGAGGATTTTTTTCTGTCTGAAGCACCGCCGATCCTCCGTTTCAACAAATTAACGCCTGAGGAAAGGAAAACATTCTTCTCGAACCAAGCTGATTTAACAGAGGATGACTTCCCCAGACAGTTTAGCACAATCACTGCCCATCCAGCCAGCACGGTTCAGCATAATTCAACGTCTGCCCCTGCCCCAGCTCTTGAGGACCTGGCTGTGTTCCCTCCAATTGACTCTGCCGCACGTAATGCCGCAACTGCAACCGCCGCAACCGCCGCAACCGCCGCACCTAGTGCCGCAAATGCCGCCATTGCACCTGCCGCCGCCGCACAGTTTGCACCTGCCGCACCCGCCGCCGCACCCGCCGCCGCCGCTGCCGCTGAGTTCACTGCCGCACCTGCCGCCGCGCTCACTGCCGCACCTGCCGCCGTGCTCACCGCCGCACCTGCCGCCGTGACCGCCGCCGTATCTGCATCTACTGCCGCACCTGCCGCCGCGTCTGCCGCCGTACCTGCCGCATTTACTGCCGCACCTACCGCCGCACACGCCGCCGCACTTGCCGCCACGCCTGCCGCCGCATCTGCCGCCGCATGTTCTGCATCTCCTGCTTCTTCTGCATCTTCTGCATCTACCGTTGACTCAGCACCTTCTGATCCTGTTGCCACGAGGGCCAAATCCAGAGAAATCAAGGAAGTGAGAGACACCGCCAACAAAACAAAGCGTATAGCAACTAAAGCGGTAATCTCAACATGAAGTTAAGTATCTTGAACGGCGAAAAAAGGTACCTAACATAAAACTTTCAACATAGTTATTATTTTCGGAATATTTTAAATATTTTGGAGTTAATTTTGATCCATATGACGTGAACTCTATAATATTATATATACTACTTAACTTATAATTGTTCGTACGTCAATGTCGCCTATTAATCATTCTCAATTAATCATTTTCTGCTAAAATACTATATAACCAGTGTATTAAAGATTAATGATTATTATTCAAAATTGAATGAATTGAATTGAAACTAATGTTCTTACTTAAACTATGGTCTCAGTCACCTCCATATCTCTGTTTTTGTTAATTAGCATATAAAATATATGGAACTTGAATGAAAATGAGTAGGGGGAACTAAACTAGCTTTTCAATGTGTTGCCACCCCCAACACACACATAAACTAAACGAAATCGGAATAAATATAGTAAATATAGTAATTTTTTTCGTTTCAACGATAATATTCTGTATATTAACTATCTTTATTTGTCCATTAATATCTACTGTGTTTCAGATGTCCATACTTGACGTTAAAACGATTCCTCCTGCGGTGCTCCTGGTCCAACTCTACTATGACAAACCTCCCTAATGAACAAATTAACCAGGATAACGGTAACTTGAACGATAACGTTGGTCTAAACCTTATGAATCCGATTTACGGTGACTACTTTAATGATTTCGAAAATGAATTCGGAATAAATTGTGTCTTTTCAAGTGAACAAGGAATTGTACAGAAACTGAAAACATTCAACGAAAACCTTCTCAATATTTTTAGTATTAATTGTCAGTCATTACATTCTAAATATAACGATATTGTCTCCACCGTAGACTTCTTCAAGCAACACGATATCCACTTAAATGTTCTGTGTTTCCAAGAATTATGGCTAAATAAGGATGTAAATATGGATTGCTATGGGATTAATAATTATGATTGGCATGTCAAACTCAGAGCAAATAATAGGGGGGGAGGGGTGGGTATTCTAGTAAGCAGATATTATAAAGTAGATAAATTATTTGATAAGTTCTCATTTAAAGAAAATATTCTTGAATCTATTTGCTTAAAAATTTCCTACAATGGTTTAAAGTTTTGTTTATTAAACTGCTACCGCCCACCCAATCAAAGTAATGCTGAAATCGAAGAATTTTTTGAACTTTTCTTGGATTTAATTGATAGAATAGCAGCACTAAACATACCATACTTCATTGTAGGAGATTTCAATTTTGACCTTTTCAAAATAAATAATATAAACAGCAATTCCATGAGAATTATTGAATCCTTTTCTTTTAATGGTATCATAAATACTGTTACCAGAGCCACTAGAGTTACTAGAACCACAGCAACCCTTCTTGATTTATTCGGGGTAGGGAATTTTATTCAAAACCTAATGTCATCTTTTGTTTTAACTTCAAAAATCTCCGATCACTTGCCAATTATTAATTCATTCCGAATAGAAAAAGTAAATAAACCCAAACTTCCAGATTTTTTTGAAAAAAGAGAATTGAATGATGAAAACTTTGATGCCTTAAACTATGCACTCTACCACACTAACTGGAACCATGTTTTAAGTCAAGACAACACAAACATTGCTTATGATAACTTTATTTCAACCTTTTTAAAACTTTATAATGAAAAGTGTCCAGTTAGAAAAAAACGAAAAAACAAACGCACCCAGCCCCAGCAACCCTTCATGTCAGATTACTTATTGCGTTGTAGATTGCATAGAGACATATTGTACAGCAACTTTTTAAAAGACAAAACAATTGAAAATGAAAGTATTTACAATGTCTATAGGAATAATTATAATAGGCAAGTGAGAAGAGCAAAGATTGATTATTATAGAAAACAAATAAGAGATGCAAATGGGGATGGGAAAAAACTTTGGAAAACTCTCAAAGAAGTCATTGGTTTTAATAAATCTTCCCCTGAGTGCACATACCTTCAAGTAGGCCCAAACAAAATTGAAAATGACCAAGAAATAGCTAACGAATTCAATCGTTATTTTAGTCAGATTGGGTCTTCCCTAAGGCCTGAAATTCCTTCCACCCCCAAAATTTTTTTTGAATATTTACCACCCCCATGTCAAGACTCCCTCTTTTTTGAACCATTGTACCCCTTCAAGGTTATTAATATTATCCGTAGCATTAAACCTAAGCGTTCCACAGACATCAATGATGTCTCGATGTATGTTCTGTCTCGCTGTGCTGATACCATTGCCACTCCCCTAACACATGTTTATAATTTATCACTTCAAAATGGCACTTTTCCTGAAAAAATGAAAACTTCCAAAATAGTTGTCCTTCACAAATCAGGTTCACTCAGCGAGGCAGATAATCATCGAGGCATTAGTCTCATTGATAACTTTTCCAAACCCATTGAAAAATATGTCTGTGATACGCTGGTTAAGTTTTTAGAGGATCAGTCTTTTTTTAGCAATCGCCAGTTTGGCTTCATGAAAGGGATCTCAACCTTTCATAATGTATTGAACTTAAGTACAATGATCACCCAAGCACTCAGTCGAAACGCTTCCTGTATGGCCATATTTCTGGACATAAGGAAGTGTTTCGACATGATAAATAGGGACATCCTTTTTAGCAAATTAGAGAATTCAGGGATAAGGGGGGTTGCACTCGAGTGGTTCCGTAGTTATTATGCAAATAGAAAGCAGCGTGTATTTTTTAAGGGCCTTTTCTCCTCTACTATTGAATTCATTATCATTGGCGTACTCCAGGGGTCAGTCCTGGGACCAATTCTTTTTTTAATTTTCATCAATGACCTTGTTTCATGCAGTGAAGAGATCCTAATCAATCTCTTTGCTGATGACGCAGTGGGCTTCATTGAAAAGCAGAACATTATCCAATTAATAAACCTTGCAAAGGAGCTTGTCCCCAGACTGACCCAATGGTACAACGCCAATAAGCTTCTCATACACCCCCACAAAACCAAATGTATGGTCTTTTCCTCCCCCCGAGAGATACTCACCCCCGCTGAGCTCGCAGCTAAGACCAACTTCGAAGTTTATGTAAACATGAACAATCACAATGAAAATGATGAATCAAAAATTACTAAGTTGGATCTTGTTAGCGGTACCAACGAGGGTAGTATCAAACACTTAGGAATTCAAATAGACGAGAAAATGAAATTTTCTTATCATCTTGAAAAAGTCTATAGCAAAGTCTCTAAAATAATTTATAGTATGAAAGTAATGCGTCATTTGTTGGACAAAAAACACCTAAAGCTACTCTATACTTCTTACATTAAGTCGAACATCGAATATTGTTGTCTCCTGTTCACTGCCTGCCCTATGTATCTGTTAGCACCAATTATTAAACTACAAAAGCAAGCCATTAGAATAATTGAAAACTTACCAAGCAGAGCTCACACAGCTGAATTTTTTAAATCTAATGGCATACTTCCATTCAACCTATTAATTGAATTCAATGTTTGTAAATTCATGCACGCCTATAAATTAGGCATTTTTCCTAAAATCTTTGAAAACACTTGGAACTTTGTTCAAGACAGACATACGTATGGCACAAGGAACAGGAACAACTTTGCTTACGAACCGGGCACCAATAGAAACTTTCTCCTGCACGCCCCTCTTAACTCTTTTCCAACTATCTTTAACAACCTTCCACTTGAAATTAAGTTAATTGATAATAAAAATATTTTTAAGAAAAAATGTTTTACTTATTACCTAAACAAAATTGAGTTTTAATTAAAATGCAAATATTTTTCTTTCTTTTTACTCAACATTGGTTAATACCAAAAGTGGAATCTACACTGTTCTTTTTAGATTTTTCTTTGTTTAAACTAAGTTTCTATCCGTACTCCTTATTTTATTTTTAGCCCTCGACTTTCTGTAAGCATTAAACTTCTTTGATAAAATTCAATAAAACAGCATTTTCTTAACCTCAAATCATAACGAATAGGTTCCGTAGGAACCGACACACATACCCAAGTATAGAGTAGCTTGGCATAGTTTGTTTTTTATCCATTTTATCGTTTTCATATTTTAACCATAATTTATTTCTTTTATATTATTTTATCCAGCAGCTAACGAATCACGCAACCTCTATCTATCTAATAAAAATAACAAAGTTTTTGATGAATTTTGGCCGAAAATTTATTTTATTTATTCAAATTTTGATATCGAAATTTATTAAAATGACTATCGCAGACTGGTTAAGCTCTTGTACAGAAGGCATAGCCATCTATGAGTCGTAGTCGCTGGAGTCGCCGTCGGCGCCGTCGGGTTCCTGGTTGAGCAGCTCCTCTAGGATGTCCTGCTGGACTGTGACCAGGCAGTCCATTGCGGCGATGGCGTCCATGTTGGCTTGGAAGGACCGGGCGTACGTGGGCATTGCTTGAATTAACCGCACGACTAACCCATAGTTCCCATACATCATGCGGAGGACTTCTTCATCGATGACGTCGTTGCGGAACCTCCTCCACATCAGCATGTCTCCCTCGTACACGACGCCCATCAACCTTCGCTTGACCATAAACCAGAGGTCTAAACAGCGCCTGTCTACCCCCGGAAATGGGAGTAGATCAGGCACTGCCGCGAGGTTCAACAGCTGCTGGACGCCGTGTACGGGTACAGGATCATCTGCTTCTTCGCTTGTATCGAGCATGGCGACGAGCTCCTGTACCTGAGCATGGAGGGGAACATTTTCCTCACCTCCAGCCTCTACCGGATTTTCCGGCGCTCCTCCTGGTATAGCACCTTGGCCTTGTCCTACTTCCTCTTCTTGATTTGACATCTTGGAAACAATTAAATCTTGACCTAATCTCCCCCATATTTATACCCCCTTTGTGTTTTAACACCATACATTATGCAATCTTTAATTAAATTTATTAATCAGTAATACACTTTCCCCACTTCCGTTTCCCGCGTATTTTCCCCTATGCTTTACAACCAATTGTTTCCCTCCCGCCCTTTTCTTTTATTCTTCTGTGCTATACCAGGAAACCACTCTTCCCCCCACCCCCTTTTTTTTTCCCCACCCCCCCCTTCTACCTATACCAAACAACAAGCGCCGCTCCGTCTGTCTGATAAGAAGCCACGGCCGTGAATAAACCACTTACCACGCCCCATTTTCTCCCTTCGTTTTTTCCCCCCCCCCTCCTCCCCCCTACCTTTTCAATTCCTTGAATTTCCTCCCATACTTAACTAAGTCTTTTACTTCACTAATTTATATTTTTATTTTATTTTTTTTGATGCTAATGCAATATTATTAGGCTTGACCCATAGCAACATATTAACAGACATCCTATTACTTTACATATTTCTTTTAAATAATATTAATGAAAGTTCATAGTAAGATATCTAGGATTTATTAATTAAAACAAAATTGATGAATTTATGGTATATTTTAAAATAAGCACACAAATTAACTTTTTTTTTAAATTTTTAACAGTAATGTTTCTCACAAAACAAATTATTTTAATAGCCATATCAGACACATCTTGTAAATGATTTTGCAGTTTTTTCTGTGAATACCTTTTTGTTGATTATTTTTGTTGATTTTTTGTGGATGTTTTGCGGATATTTTTGCGGATATCTTGTATATGAAGTCGTAGAGAACTTGACCATAACTAGTCTAAACCGGTAATGGCCACTTTCTGGAGCTAAAGTTGGAGACAAGCCCCCTCTTGAGCAGTTATCTGCTGAGCAATTTCACCCAATTTATTTTCATGATACTCCATGTCTTTGTTTGGGTTGTACAGAGTGAGTGCCAACTCGGTTTCAAGATAACCCTGCTGGTATAGTAGACGGGCTACCTCACGACGCACTTCCTCGCTGACATTGTCACCATTAACTATATTGAGAAGTCGTTGATATGTTATTGTCAATCGATTGCGTAGCGGCTGCCACATTTGTTGATATTCTTCCTCTCCGAACATTTTTTGTGCCTAAACAACAGTAAGATTAAAACTCCACTAAAAGCTAAGCTATGACCAAAATTGAGCGCGCGACAGCACGCCACAGTCTTTTTAATCTTACCATGACCTACTTTCACCCTTCTCTTTTAAAAAGGGTGAGATTAATGTAAACGTTTTTTGAACACAAACCACTCTCCCCTCCCCTCCCCTCTCCCATCCCCCCCCCCCTTTTTTTTTTCCACTATAGGTTGGTGCCCCATTCACAGCTATGCTGTGACTAGTTCTCAAAACATAAAAATCAGATTCCGGAGGAATCGAACATTACACACTTAGGGACACGCTCCCATTATTTCAAAATACCAAAATCAGATTCCGTAGGAATCGCATATGACCTATATTTTATTTTATTTTGTACATTAGTGGATTATTATATCCCTTCTCAAGAAATGAAACTCAGATTCCGTAGGAATCGAAACCAATCATTACACCTTGTTCACTTAGGTACCTAAATACGTTATATAGGTACGGTTTATTATCTATAGACACATCATTAGAGTATCTTATTTTATTTTATTTATTGGATTGGACCAGCGTTGTCGCGATATTTATTGTTGCCCTGTAATTATTAGTGTGGAGATGTCCTTAGACACGGACAAAACTCCACTCTATAATGAAAATAATTTGTTACAAAGGAAACTGTCTGGGTGGAGTTGATAAGGGATCACAACGGGAATAGCGACTTCTTTTGAAGGTTTTGGTTCCTTAATTGTTCCGAATTTATGCTTGGAGAAGTTGCAACTGATAGTAGGAGGATGTCTGAAATACACAGCAAGATATTGTATTTTATTATCATTATTGTTAAGATTATTTATTTGCACATATAACATTGTATCGGCTTGGCAAGCGTCAAAGTACACCAGTGGCTCCACAACCCTTAAGGGGTTATGCCAACTATCTGGTACAATGTTGCATGGAATTTTTCTTGTAAAATGTTATCTTCATCCTATTCGAACTGGCCTGGCAACTAGGTGGAGACGAAGTTCGGCCAATTCCATGCTAGGTACTTAATAATAGTTATTATGTAAATTGTTTTCAAACCTGTATCAAACATAACAAATCAGAAGAATCAAACCAATCAAAGCATAGTAACCTTAATATATGATATATATCTAATAAAATATGTTGTACCTTTGAGGAAAATAAATCTTATCTTATCTTATCTTATGTTTGTAAAATTTTACTGTATATTGAGAGGTAAACTTTACTGATATTTATATTTCACAAGGTGTATCAAGAAAGAAAGGACAATTGTGTCAATAAGTAGCAAAGCATATGTATAATGTATATCAATAACAATGTTTAGGTATAGTCCCGTTCGTGGCAACGAACCTTCAGGGGCGATTTTTTTATTTTTCACAGTAGCTTTTTTCCCTGTGGGGCCAATTGCCTAACCCTGTGGGGCAATCACCTAACCCAATATAACCTAACCTAACCTAAAATAACCTATAAAAAGCCATTTTAAAATTACTACGCATCACCCATTAAGGGGCGTTGCCACGAAAGGGACTATTCCACAATGTTTCGCTCCTAGCATATAGGTACTCTGTATCAGAACGTGACAACAAAAAAATAGTTTAGAACCCACTAAGACATTGATTTAGAAAAAAAACAATAGTCTAAATTATCCCTGTTGGCTATGCGAAGCTTCCCTGAAATGGATAGCTCATTCATTTTAATGCCTAGCGAGATCTTAACAGACTTGCGTCTCATGTTGTATCATAAATATTAGCAATTTTATTCGTTACCATTTTCTTTTTGGTTTATATTTGTACTAGCCCCTAGCCTCTAGGGGCTCTGCCCCAAGAGGTAATCAAAAACAAAAATGTAGTACATGTGGTGCAGCACCAAATAGTTAGTATCATCTGCATACTCAAAAAAAAATGATGAGGATTTTTTTTTTTAGGGGGGGGTTTGGGGTGTCCCACTCCCCACGAAAATAGCCTAAAACCACCACAGGACCAGTAGGTATATTCCCTGAAGAGTAGAATCCAATCGGCTCAGTGGTTACCGATATCTTAAGAGACGGACAGTCATCAAGCTACTTTGTATTATAGATAGATTAATGTTTTTTAGTCTTATTTTATTTTAAAAGATATTAAAATGCTGCACTACACATTTATATAGCCAGGAAGGCATGGGTCATTGGGCTGTTTATCACACTAGTCACCAAAGTTTTGCTATAACGCTTTCTTATTCGTTAGCTTAACAACTTTGGGGACTTGTAATAAATTTTGATTGGTTGTGTCATTAAATTCAGTGTCTAAACGTTTCAACCACTAATTGTAATCTACAGAAAGAGTAATTTTGAATTCATCACGTGGTATCGCATGCACATCAATTTATTGGCCATTGTCTTATCCCTTTAGATGACTGTATATAGCGCATGTACTGACTAGGAATATAAAGTTTATTTTTATTAAATTGTAACTGGTATATATATTTACTGTATAGGATCAGGAATAAGAGATGTGAAACTTTTTGAGTAATTGTTTTTTTTGTGGTATTTACTCAATCTGTCTTTGGGCGAATCCCCAAGAGGGTAGTGGAGAATTTTAATTTATAGAAATGTACCTATATTGTTAGATGTTTCTAGGGCACTTTAATTAGTTTTTTTTTTTCTTGGGGGGGGGGGGGTTTGTTCACTTTTTTAGAGACGATTTTTTTTATTAGGTACCCTTTCTTAAAAAATAAATAGAAATATACCTAAAAGAATCTTCACTTTAAAGGAAAGCATCATCGGATCATTGTTTACCGATATCTTTTGGTACAAGCACACAGACAGACCCACATCCTGTTACTTTTTATATAATGATACCTTATTCCTGGTAAATGGTAGTAAGTTGTACAAATTCTCTAGGGACCTTTCCAAACCTACCAGAAAAAGAATTATGATCATAAAAAAACTGTATGTGTGTGTATATGGTGTACCACCACTTTATAAAACCAACTAGTTTTATTTTGTGAACACAATTTAGTTTTTACCAACATATTTTATAATTAACTTTTGGTAAAAAGTTATATTTAACATAAGTTTAATATTTTTTAGTAAGATACATTTTTATCTCAATTTTTTTTCTTTTCGGGTAGAACCATTAAATGGGAATTTTGATTGTCTACAGCCAAAGATAAAGATAAATATTTAGAATAAAACAAATCAAATGCTTTGTAAAAGTCAGAATTCCATTAAAATTAAAGTTATGATTTTAAACCTTTTGACAGTGCCCCTAGAGCCCCCATGGGCTTTGCTAGGTTATATATATACAAGTAGTACAAGGATAAAAGTATGTTCTTATCCCTTTGTTTAGAGGTGTAAGGTTATTTTTTGTCCGTTAACATGTCACAAAATACTGAACCAATTTTAGGGGAGCTTTATATATCTCCAAGGATGTTTAAGCTTTTTCATTTCAAAATTAACGGCTATGGATAGTTTTAAGGCCAATTGATTCTAGGGGCGAAGTCATTAGAATATTTTGCAACTTTATGCTTGCTATGAAAATTTGTGTTTCTTCCTTTGTATGTGTGTGTGTGTGTGTGTATGTTTGTGTAGTTTATGTTTGTTAGTTTGTGTGTTTTTATGTGTGAGTCTGTGTTTGTATGTGTGTGTGTGTGTGTGTGTGTTTGTATGTGTGTATGTTTGTGTAGTTTATGAGATAAATGCAGGAAGTAATATTTTAGATATTAAATTTTCAAACAAATTTATGGCCTCACCTTCTACCTGAAAACAAAGAAATATGTATAAAACAGTAAAAAAGTGCATGTCCATGATAAATAAAGAAGTAGGATGTCTCAATGTGTGTATAGAAAGATTTTTAATATAATAGAACTTACAAAATGAGTTTTATAGTACATGATTATTGTTCGTTAGGATAAATTTCAATGCACATTCATATAGATTTAGTAACTTAATTAATTTTAAGCATAGATATGATATTTAATTATTTGCATTATGGACGAATAGGTAGAAAAATAGAGTGACTTAGTTAGTTATCAGCTCATCCAAAGGAACCTTCAAATTAAATATTAGAAACCTATCTCATATAGTAGCATTGTAATTGTATGCATTAAGACAAAGAGATTTCATTTTTAAAAAAAAATATTTGACAATTGCATCCAAGAAAGTCCAGTTTGAATTTTTTTCTGATAAACATTAGAATTGTAGGGTAGCTTTGCTACTTATAACACAAAGAATGCAATCATGTTCTTTATTAAGGAAAAGAGAGTGTTGTAAGTGTGTGAAGTAGAATGTTAGATATTTTATACACCATCTTTAAAACAAACATGTACATCAGTTTCCTTTATAGGTTCATTTAGACACCCCGTGTCCACCTCATCTTTAAAACAAACATGTACAACAGTTTCCATTATAGTTTCATTTAGACACCCCGTGTCCACCTCATCTTCAGAACAAAAATGTACAACAGTTTCCTTTTAAGGTTCATTTGGACACCCCGTTTCCACCTCATCTTTAGAACAAACATGTACAACAGTTTCCTTTAAAGGTTCATTTGGACACCCCGTGTCTTTAGAACAAACATGTACAGCATTTTCCTATATAGGTTAATTCATATTGACACCCCTTGTCCACATAAGTTATGAGATTGAAAAAGCAATATTGAAAGTTTGATAAATTAATTCAGAAATATATCTTTGTGCTGGTACATTTTAGAATTTTGTAGAGTTAGGTATCAAATGCTTTATGCAAGTCAAAGTGCTTTAAATAGTGAATGTTTAAAGTAAACCATTATCATTGAGACAAATGTGAGCCTTTGATTGAGACTTACTATCAAGTAATAAATTCAGCAAACTTTTAAACTTTTCTGCCACTCAAAAGGTTTATTTTAGATATATGTATATCTTTTTATTTTCTTAACAACATAAGGTCCTGATTGGTAAAAAAAATAAGGAAAAAATGTTTTCATGGGATAAAAATTGTACTGTGAGTAATAAATACCATGTTGTGTTTACTTTGTATTATAACCTTCATATTACAAATATTGGAAGGCACAGTCGGGGAAAGGGCAATGGAAACAAATTATATATTTATCTATATTTTAGGTTGCAGAGATTATATACATGTCATGGACTTAGCTGAAGGTAAAAACATGTTTATAAAAAATATCTAAAATGTCACTTTAAACAGAAAATGATAAGATATTTCATTTTCCTTATTAGATTTTTTAAAATTTATTACTATGACAAGTGAGTTAATTTAAATTATGGATATTAAGATAAAGACTACATACATATGTATAGCTTTTACATTGAAAAATAAATGAAAGACAACCCTTTGATTATATAACACTTTTTAAAAAGTTTTAAATCTAAGTTTGTTGTATGTTGCGAATTTTAAAATAAACATTAATTTTTCTCTTACTGCTTAATCTGACTGCTTTGCATAGTAGCTATAAAACTATTTTTAATGTCTTTTGTTATAATTAGGTTTTACTGGAACCTAGATATAGAATTATTAATTATTTAGAAGTATTATTACGATTAAAAGATGACAAATGAAATAATGAAAAGACTAATTTCATTTAAGGACATGTAGCCGCACTGCGCCAGATTTTGGACCCCAGCTTTTCTGGGTGTAAAATTTACAACCTGGGAACTGGTAAAGGACACACTGTCCTGGAGATGATCAAGGCTTTTTCAGAGGTATGTTCTTCTATTAACCCGTGACCGTGGCTCTACGCGTAGCGCATCTGCTCGTTGTCGGGGAGATGAGATGCCTTTGCCCATAATAGGCGCAAATCATTACCATAAACAGTTAAGACTTCGAACAAAAAGGTCGTGCATTCAAAGGTTTGGTTGCTTATAGGGACGCTTTACATCGCAATTATGGCGCGGAGTATCTTTCAAGTTGCGCTGAGAGGTCTAGAACTAGATGCTACACCAAGATCATTAACGTTCGTTTCGTTACTTCTAATTGATTGATACCTCTGGAAGTCCTAACTGTGCTGTAATGAGTTGCGTCTGTTTTATATCAAAGCATTTAAATATTCTTACTTTTAATGTCGCGCATCTTACATAGTAGCGGTAAGTACAGCTTTTGTCGTCTTTAATTATGAGATTTGAAACCACAACCTCCCCCAATAACGAGCAAATGGTAAACTTAAAACTTTAAGGCAGTCACTAAATCACCCATCAGTAAAATTGTTTACCTTGACATTCAAGGATTAAATTTTGTGTTGACATATTAAAAAGATAAGAAACATAATATAAAATAAAGGAGCTTATAGCATTTAATTGATATAATCTATTTTCGCTTACATTGCAAATGTAATTTTTGCAGCATACAATTAAGAAATGTTTAAATATTGGAAACAAAGTTTAAATTAAAGGTCATGAAAATGAATATAAAAGTATAATTATGTAGATTTTATGTTCAATTGACTAATTTAGAAGTACATGGATAAGGGATGACATTCTCTTTAGTAAAAATTAATTTGCAAACTAAGAAGATTAAGAATAAGTTTAAAGCTTGACTAAACACAACGTTGCGTTCTTTAAACTTGATCAACAATAACTAACTATAACAGTGCTTTTTTATGTAAATAGGTTTGATAAAAAGTGAATAGTTTTAAATTATCAAAGCCTAAAAATTTAACAAAGAAAAACTAGAGACTTTATGGTACTTTCCACCAAAGTTCCTTTCAAACTTAGAACTTCCCTCTTTATTTTGGAAAGAATTTGAAATTAAGTAAACTTTTTCTTTATGCACTTTCTGGGGGCCTTATTCCTGCTGGTCTTAACCCTGAAAAACTACCTTTACCTTGTAACAAATATAACCTAACCTAACCAATAGAAAATATAAATACTTAGCAGCGGGGGGTTAAGAGGGGGAAGGGGTCTCTGCACGTCTAGGCACTGGCTATATAAATGATACCTTGTTGTAATATAAATATCCTATGTAGGAAAAAGCCACTCTAAAATTACTCTTAAAATTTATTTATATCTAATCCCTGCTAAGAACAATTTTCATTTTTGTCCTTTCCCTAATTTTAATTCTGTGATGTTTAGTTTAAGTTTTGTTTGTTCTTTGTGTTTCAATTTATACAGGATTACAGGGATAAGCAATGGAAAATACCAGTTAGGTTAGGGGGCGCCGTAGCTCTGTGATACCGCACGGAGTTACGGTGATGAGAATTCGAGTTCAAACCCATGCATGTTGCAATCACAACATGTTGTCTCGAATTCTCTAATGTGTATTCACGCAACCTCCCCCAGTTGCGTTGGAAGGGAGATTGTTAGGTAGTTTGGATGCCTAATATTCAAGTGTATAATACCATCACTTCCCTTAATCCCAGGCTCCTCTGAGGAGAGTGTCATTCATTACGGTGACTTAATCTGGAACACCTGCCATACTCAAAACCGGTGAGGGTGAGGTAATAACGATGAGCTCTCATGAGACAGCGTGTCAAGTCATACTTGAACGTGGAGCTTAAGCTGGCCCTGGTGGCTATACAAAAGTGTCTCAACATACTCCAGGAGTCTTAGGTCCAAACCCTAAGAAACTATGGCTAATCAAACAAAACCAGTTAGGTATTAATATACAGTCTACATATATGGGAGTTTAATTAATCTATTTTACACCTTTTTAGATCTAAGCTAACCATAAAAGCAAACCTTTTTTTATTAAAAAAACATAGGATTTACAATTTTTTTTATGTATTTCATATATGATATATAAAATCTCTTTCTCCACAGCATTTTAACTTACTTTCCTTGGTGCCTTCCCTCGTAGTGCCTATCGATCACTGATCGAAAAATTACCCTTCCTCCATTTTTAAAATTCATTTTGAAATAGGGGCCGGGGGGGGGGGGTATGTGCTTAAATTTGCTGTTTGAAGGGTTTTACAGTACTCAATATAAATACATTCCATATAACCTACCCTTACCTAACCTAGAGGGAAGGATCATATACTCGAGGGGATGGCTATGAATGCAATGCATAGAAACGTACTTAAATTTCACAAACTTTGGCTGGAGGTCCCAATATGTGTCTTCTTGTCCAGGACAATTCCTCAACTGTAACTACTATCATGCATGTGACATAGCAGCAGGAAGAGAGTCTTTAAATACTTTATCCCAGCTAGGGCCATTGCTTCAACCCTCTTCAGAAGTTTATTGGTGTGTGTGTTTGGGCGTGTGTGTGTGTGTGTGTGTGTGCGTGTGTGTATGTGTGTGTAGAGTGAAAAGTTATCAAGTTTAAAGGAAACATGCTTGGAATGCAGAAATGTGTTTGCCAAATTCATCTACAGAGATATGACAACCCAAGAAAAATAATTTAGCCTGCAAAACCTTTTTTGTTCCAAATATATTTTTGTTGGACTTAAAAAAGATATAAACATTGTTTTTCCTTCATAGGCCTTTCAGGTAGATAGCTCGAAAGAAATAAGAAAATTGACCATAAATAAATGTATCCCAAATCATGAAAAAATCATGAAAAATCACAGAAATTTAAATTATTAGTGGATTAGATTAGACGCTGCAGCATTGCTATTATGTTTTGGATTTGGCCAATCATAAATCTATCTAGATAAGATTGAAAACAGCAAATTGCAGAATGTATTTATAGTCTATTACAAGTCTGTTGGTTTGTACACTATGGTGTGGCTTATGAACAAAATAAACCTTGTTTTAATGTTATTTGTTGTTTTCCTGTCTATAAGATGTAAAACTAAAACTAAGGAAATGGCGCCAAAAGAAATTACATAAATTCCAACACATCTACTTCCCCAAATTCTTATCAGTTGGATTACAATGTAACTATGTTCTATCCTATCCAAAATTTTAGTAGTGAAGCTAATTTACTTTAACTGTCCGTCCGTCCATCTGTAACACTATGGTAAAATGTTATTTTCTCATTGACTATTTAAGATGAACTCCTGATTTTTTTCTATTAACATGAATAATACAACTTAACTTATCCGTTGGTCTGTCGGTTTTACCACAAAAGAAACATTTATTTATTATAAAGGTTGCGTGATTTTCTATTATTTATCATGTATTTCTCTCAATTTCTTTTTTATTGTGACCCCTGAAACATATGGTATACAACTTTTTGTATGTAAATCCTTGATCTTGTTTGATTAGTCAGCTTCTAAAAGCTTTCCAAAGTGGTCTATATCATTATTGTAGAGCTAAACCAATATGAATTAATAAAGACAAAATTTGATAAAATTTAGCTTCGCTGTTTTTTGCAGTAAAAACTGGTCGTTTTGTAAATACACCAATCTTTTCAAAATTTTCTCTGGAAGAAGTTTGAAAAGAAATCTCATAAATATAAAGTTGTATCGCTATAGGTTAAAAGGAAAAAATAAACTAGAATCCTTCTACATAAAAAGGCAAATTTGATTGTAAAAACGCTAAAAATAAAAATATGATTGGACACATTTTCGCTTATACTTTAAAAGAATGACTACCATCTTTCCTATTTCCCAAATTAACCTAACCTATGTGGAAAGAAATATAGTGCCTTCCAAGTTAGATACGAGATTTGAATAAATGGACAATTTTAACCAGCTTATACCAATAACATAATTAATTCGAAAGAAATCACGAAATTATACGAGTTTTTCAGCTGTCGTTAGGGGACAAAACATCGTAAAATTGACGACCTCTTCATTTGCCCCCCCAAATATTATTTTAGATTCATTTCACTTGTTGGCTACTATACCTTATACCTGGATTTTAACAACCGTTTTGTCGTTCCATTATTAAACTTTATTTTTGTATGTATCTGATAAAAGGGCCTAGAATTGAATTTGAATAGGAATGTCAAGTTGACATAAACTCAATATCAAATACATCATAATAAACCGATATCTTGATATTTACTTTCATTATTTTGTTTTTCAGATCTGTGGTAAAGAAATTCCTTACGAGATAGCTCCCCGGCGGCCAGGTGATGTTGCCAGCTGTTACGCCAGCTGCGAGCTAGCTGCCAAAGAGCTTGGCTGGAGGGCTAAGCTGTCCATCACTGAAATGTGTAAGTTTTCTTTATTTTGGTTTAGGTTATGTATTGTGGATGTTGATATTATACATATATTAAGATAATTAACCGAAAACGCTACCAGATTTTAAGAAAACTTTTTGTTTACTTTAAAGAATTGACATCTAAGTTTTAATATAGTTACTGTTTTAATGGTGATGGAAATTATCGTGTTTTTTTCCATTTTCGTTTTTTAATTGCAATTTAACCAAAAAAAATGCTATTAATTTGATATAAACAATAAATTGTATAACAATGCATAGTATAAAATCTACATGTAAATCAAAATAATAATCACGAAATCTTTCAACATAAACACACCATTTTGAACATTTTAAGTTGTAAAAAAGTTGCGAAATTATAATAAAAAACGTATTTTGATTTAATTTTAATAAAATTTCAATTTGCTGTAAAAAGCAAATTTTGCTCATACATAAATTTGATGAAATTTTACATTTTTTGCATTTTAACACATGTTTTCATTTTAAACCTTTTTTTAATAATAAGAAAAAAGTTTAGCTACCAAAAAAGTAATATTAAACTTTTTAGACAAAACTATTGTCACCATTCCTTATTGTATACGATATTTTTCCCTGTTAATATGGGAACGTTTAGTTGACCTAAAATTTAAATATTATATTTAACTGCATAATAATTGATATAGTGCCCATGGCTAATATAAAAAACACAACACAAGATATATGATTTTAAGAGATTTTTAAATTAAAATTAGAAGATTTTTTTCAAGTATGGCTTTGAATACGATTCGGATTAATATTTTCTGGATAGAACCGCCAAACTTGAGAGATCACGAAAAGCATCACATTACAGACAATTTTCCACGAATATTAAAATTAATACCATCTTTGTTATTCTTATAATATTTAATTTTAATATCTGCAAAAAGATTTCGTCAATACGATGCTATAAATAACAATTCTCCGATTCTCCACTGATGATTTTAACTTTAACAACAATAACAGTATAAAAGTCTAATAAGATATTCTATCATATTTACACATATTGCAAAAAGTTTATAAAAATTTAGCTTATTATATTATCTGTCATAGAAAGGAAAACTTTTTCAATTTTCAAAGTTGAAGCTTTTGTATTTCACATATTAGCAAATATTGTTGATTAGCACCATTAGGAATTTATCTAGCGGGGTGAGTAGAATCTTGGATGTATTTGCTTGATAATTAGCTGCTTTTGGTATAGTCTACAACATGCTCAACCCCTGCACTGCACTGCTAATATTATCAAACGCCTAGAAAGGCATCAGTTGAGAAGATTTTAAAAGTCTTTAGCTTAATATTAGTTTTCCCTTAAATTGAAGTGATTTGCATTATAAGGAGTAAAAATACTCTAAATTTTGTGTGTTACATGGCTAGTCTAAAAATATTGTAGGACACTTAAAGTTGTCACGTGTGAGTTTCTAAATAATTAGCGACTTATGCTTTTAAGATTTGATATGCTTATATTGACGTTCCTTAATCATCTGTAGAACACACTTTGATTACACAACTCTTTTCTGGAAGTCTCAATTGGTTTTAGCTACAAGAGAGCTGAAGCACCTTTTTTTTCATATTGCCCATAATTTTAGTTCTCTTTTATTAGCCTGGCACCGTTTTTTTACATAGTAATTAAAATCTAAACTAAATTATTGGCATTTTGCTGTTTTCATAAGTTTATAAAATTTTGACCTTGTGTTGTTGGTTGGCTTTAGTGTTGTTTAAAAAGGTGCGCATAAAAAAAAGGGAATTATGAGCTCATTATTTGTATGGTCCCAGACGCTAAATACAGCAATAGGATGTCTATTTGTAAAAGAAGTAGGATGTTTATGTGTCTGTTTATTGTAATTTTGTAGTATCTTACCCATTTTTCATTTTAAAAAGGCACAAATTTTCACGAAAATTAATCTAGTTTGATTTGATATTTTTTATTGTCTTCGAAGTAGAACTAGGGAAAGGCTGAAGGGCTACATATAAAGAGTACTTTTTATGGGTCTTCACAAAGTAAAATAAATATTTTTGGCTATATCTAATTTTTGTATTTTATATGGATAGGGTTTGCCTAAAGTTTTGCCAACAAATGGATTCTTTCACGGATAAACTATCTTTCTCACACATATAGAGGAACCAAGGGATTTGTCTATGTAGG
The DNA here is from genome assembly GCF_053477335.1 of Acartia tonsa. Lineage (NCBI taxonomy): Eukaryota > Metazoa > Arthropoda > Copepoda > Calanoida > Acartiidae > Acartia > Acartia tonsa. Next base: position 8,076,766 of record NC_137265.1, on the reverse strand, counting down.
AGTACAGAAAGAGGTACTTTACAAAGTGAATTGGGTAGGTCCTATCCATATTATCTGGTAGATCATTTGAGTCTACACAAGTCATCACTAAGATTTTACGATATGAATCTGACGAAGCCCATTTTGTTCCGAATTTGTATCACTTTTGAAAAGTGCGACTCCAGTTACGTCATATTTTTCTTTCCCGAAAAAGGGAAGGGGGGAAGAAAAAAGAGATGAGAGAAAAGGGGGTTTTCCCCATCTCTTTTGAACAGATTTTCTTCCCCCCTTCCCTTTTTCGGGAAAGAAAAATATGTCGTAACTGGAGTCGCACTTTTCAAAAGTGATACAAATTCGGAACAAAATGGGCTTCGTCTATGAATCTCCCCTACGGCCAATTGTAAGATCCATTTCATTAAGAAAGATTAAAGTAGGACACCTGCCCTAATATTGACAGAGTTAGGTAATTTTTTGCAATCTTCAGTTTAGTAATATTGTTATTAATAATCCATTTCATTTCCCATGTAGAGCTAATACTAAGCCTTTTCTTGAAGTATCTTAAAATGACATGTATTTAGGCTAAAAGGTAATAAGAGGGGAGGGTCCGGTTTTTTTACTCCAGCATAACAAAATCTGTGGGTTCTTATTTTCACATTCTCACTTCCATTCCTATTTTTAAATCTTTCTCTGTTCCCATTCGCTTTTCTGTTTATGCAAATTTACAGATCTTTTTTTTTTCAATAAATATCTTTACTTTTTTTTCCTTCTCTCTTTCTCTTTTACTCACTTTTCCTTTCTGTCTTTCTCTCTCTTTCTCTTCCCCCCTCTCTCTCTCTCACTCACTCTCTCTCTCTCTCTCTCTCTCTCGCTCTCTCTCTCTCGCTCTCTCTCTCTCTCTCTCTCTCTCTCTCTCTCTCTCCATCTCTCTCTCTCTCTCCATCTCTTTTTTTTCTGTCTCACACTCTATTTTAAAATTAAAGTTATCTAGCAATCAATACACCCTATCTTTCTTTCTTTTTCTCTTTGAGAGAAATTAACTGTCAAATCCATTGACCTCCCCCGGTTTGTTTTATTCCAAAACCTAAGCATAATGTAAAACAAATTTTATGGATACACTGTTCTTATTTTTATAGTTGTGTAATTGTATGGATACACAAGAACTATCAGGTTTGATAGTAGTTTGGATTTGATATTTCTTAGGAAATAATGCCCATCCATTTTAAGAATTCATTATATCCTATATTATATTAACAAATTAAAGGAACCAATTTTTCATGATTCCCTTCACCCATTTTTTTTTTATTTCAATGGGATTAGGAAACTTATTTCAGACCATCAAAAGAATAAAAATTTAGGTAGATTTGCTATTAAAATGAGTGTTCAATTACGTCTGCAAAAGAACTTCCTAATACATAGTAAAAAAAAGAAATTACACTACAAATGCCTTTAAAACTTTTATGGTTAGGGTATAAAACTTTCTCTATTCTACACTTAAATCTCTACATTAAATAACTTCATTTATGTTATTTGCTTTTAATCTTTTTCTAATATGTCCCAGTTTGTTCTTAATTTGCAGTTTGACACCTTTGTGGACATGTATGGACACTGTAAAAAGTGTTATTTGTTGTATTTTTGTAGTGAAAAGTGTGACTATGTCAGACTGTAATGGTAAACAATTTGTTTACTTTTGTCCTCTTTTTTTTCCCTCTTTCTTTCTTTCTCATTTTTTGTTTTGTTTACCTCACTCTGTCTAAAAGTGCCTCTCTTATACTTATTCTTCTTTTCTCTTAAATAGTTGCTCGCCTCTAGCCTATAGAGGAGATAGGAAGAGTTTAGGAAAATAGCTTAAAGAGGCTTCAAGACATGTATACATCTTTCCTGAAGAAGTAAACTTATTCATACCAGCAATTTCCAAGATCTATAGCTACAGACAAAAATCCTTAATTCTTTGTGATATAGGATTATTTGTTCTTTAACTTTTTTCTTTAATTATATTTTTTCTGTCATTGTTTTTTTTTAAATTTATTTTTGCTCTATCCCGTGTATGCACTTATTTTGCCTGGTTTCTTTAATTTTTTTTCTAGTCTTTTTTTAAAAGCGAAGCTTTTCTACAATTAGGGTCGGTCCGTCCGTCCCTACGTCCGTCACAGAGAGTTAGCTCTTTTCGTTAATTTAAATAGGTTAGAATTGTCCTATCGATTCCAAACTTTGCATACTGATTCCTTTAGTAGTTAGGTACAATTTAGAAAGCGTAGCAACTCTATAAACAATACCAGAATGTCCGTACGTCCATTTTTAACATGTCGATTTTTAACTTTTTTGACAACAAATTTTTGTATGTTAAAATTATCCGATTCTTTTGATTTTTTGAAAACTGATTCCTATTACAACAAGGTACAATGTTATAAGCGAAGTATTCTATAAACAAGTCCCAAAAATGTAAGTATGTCCTTAAACAGTATCATCTATTTATGCAGTTTTGCAACAAATTTTCTTAAAATATTGTTTGTACTGATGCATTAATATTCTGCTAATTCAGTTCTGACAGTCTACAAGTGTTAATGTTCGTTTGTCCTTCTATTTTAGAGCTTTATGGATGTTGTCATCCTTGTTTCACCTAGCTCCACATTGTGTCTTGTTACCTTTTTTGTTTTTATTAAGAAACATGAACTTACGAAAAGAATAAATTAATTTAATTTAAAATAGACATGTTTAAACCTCTCAAGACATTCGAATTAATGAATTAAAGTAATACTATATTTCATAAAATTGTGAGTGAAAATTCAAGGAGTTTCAGGTATAGTCCCTTTCGTGGCCTTGTTTTGTCGTATTTTCACATTAGCTTTTCCCCTATTTCTAGCCCCTGCCGGGGGCTCTAACCCTGCAGGTCCAATTGCCTAACCCGGCGGGGCAAAGTTCATAGCCCTACGGGGCAATCACCTAACCCAACTTAACCTAACATAACCTAAAAAAACTATAAAAACTAATGAAAAAATACGACGAAACGCCCCATAAGAGGAATTGCCATGAAAGGGACTATACCAGGAATTTCTAATTAAAGTTAGCTATTGAATAAACTGTGGTATTTTCAGGATTAAAATAGGAAAAACATTGTATCATATGACTTCATTAAATAATAACTTATTTAATAGAAACTTTGAATGAAATTATTATGTTAAAAGAGAATGATAATTTTCCAAAGATGAACTATCCCTCCCTGTGAAGACTAATGAAATACTAAATTAGCATAATGAGATGAGAGTGAGAGAATGAAAGGCACTTCAGGGCGTAGGCTTTAAATAGGCTTCACACAAATATTCCAATAAATACATAGTAAAAAATTATGGTTTGATATATGTTGTCCAGTAGGATCCTAAAAATTTCTTGGTCATTAAACCAATGGTTTGGAGGAAATCTGGGTATTGTTCCTTGTAAGATTTTAGAGACTCGCTCCCTCCCCCATAATGAGATGTTGCAACACCTAAAGCCACCTCTGAATGGAATTTTAATTTTAAAAGAGTTCAAATAATCTCTCAAAATAACAAGTTCTTCTGCCCAGAAGTTATAGAGATCACAATCACAGAATGAAAGGCATTCTGACAACATTCTGCAAATTATTTCTAAATTTGCTCTAACCCTAAAGACCTGTTAAAATTGAGCCCCTCTTGGGATTGAGAAGTGAGACTCTAGTTACCTTCAGCAATTAAGGAATAAGATAACTGGTTTGTGTTAATCAAAAGTGTTGTGATCTAAGTTTATTTATGTTTTTATATGTCATTAAGACAAGTAAGATAATCTTATGTTTAAATTTTAAGTATGTTAGTCCATAGGAGATTTAAAGTTTCCTGGAGATCTGAAGTATAAGGATCTTTTGAATCAAAGCTGTAACCGGTAGCGTGCACAGCAATTCACCATAGGATGTGAAACCATCAGGGGGTGAAAAAAGAGAAGGCATACATTACTGCTCAATTTAAAGGTGGTGTTGATAACCCTTACCGCACATCACTTGTTGTAACCTAAAAGTTATTATTTTTTACTTGCATAGGATATTTCAGTATAAAAAACGTTAAATGTTTTTTTTTTAAGTAAAAGAAATCTTTAGCCCTATAGATCTAGCAAGAGTTGCTGATCTTCTGTGACTGCCAGAATGGCAATATTTTAAATTCTAATTCCCAGTTAACTTTGGACTAGCTATTTCTTTTTCCGTGAAGTGTAATGCTTTTAGTTTGAATGAGACTGCATAATTTACTTTGTTTGAAACCATCTTCAAAATATGTATATACACTTCAAGTTTCAGACAATTATTTTTTATGCTAATTACAACACAAAACAACTCTTAATCAGGAATCTTAAGGGATACGACAATGGCCGACAAATTTATGCGTAGCTCCAATAATGATACACAAACATACCCTTACTGTGAATTACAATTAGTGTTAGAAATATTTGAACACTCAACTTAATTAACTAACCAATCCAAATCCAAATTAAAGTCCCCAAAATTGTTAAGCCAGCGCATAAGAAAACGTTCTTAGTAAACTTTGGGGACTAGTGTAATAAACAGCCCAATGTCCCCTTCCTCCCTGACTCTTAACACTATGGGTTCGAGTCTGGCCCTAAGCTAAATAATGAAATAGTACGCACATCTGCTTTGCTTGGCGCGTGACATTCATAGAAGCAATTAGATGAAACTAATCACCATGAAAAATGGGGAATTTTAGACAAACATTGTCCAATAAAAGTTAATGAGATAATGAAATTTGATAAATGATATAGCACAGATATTCAGTCTTTTAAAAAAGTCTTAAGTTTAAAATAGTCTTTAATACTAAAGATTTACATCTACCAATTATCTAATTAGTATGAGCTACACTCCTTTGTTGACAAATAGATGACATCCTTGTTGAAGTGAATCATAAGTTGTACATATATTCAATGAAGGAGTCACATCAAAAACGCAAATTTTTTATTACATTAAACAGCTTTAAGCTATTTGCTAAAGTTACTTCTACAGGCTTTGATAGCTATTGACAGATTGGTTCCTCTGCTAATATGCCATTTTAAAAGAATCTGTTTAACATGTTTTATCATCTTAAAAACGACTGCGCCCCTAGCAGATTATTTGGCAAGGAGGTCCTTAGTCCTTAAAACAAAACAGTAATTTCAGAGATACTTTGCTTCAAACAAACAAAAACCTTACTACTTTAAGATAGCTGAAAGTCGAAATGGCTTTATCATAAGTTATTTGTATAGTATATTTTAGATAAAAAATAATGTGGAATAAATTTGCAGCAAATTAAAAACCAATTTTATTTTAATTTCATTAGCAATACAACCAATGAAATTGATAATACATAATTTCAAGTTTATTTGCGAGAATGGAAGAACATCCTTCAATGAATGTATATTTTATTGGCTTGTCTTTTGTCTACAATGTCAGACACTTGGCAGAGCAGCAGTAGGCTAGATCACATGGCATATGACTTAGGTTTTTAAAAAGAATATGTTAACTCAGGGAGGGAGATACTAGTACTCACAGTTTCTAAATACTTTAAACCTTTGATGACTTTTATTACATCTTAATTGGTTGCTACAAACTATAATTGTCCAAATTTTTCCACCAATAATTTTAAACTGCAGAAGTTGTAATTTTATCATCAATTTATCGTTTATTATCTTATCCCTTAAGATTCTTGGGATAACAAAAGATCTTCGGTATTGTTATCATATCAACTTGACTATAACTGTAGCATAATACTATTGTCTCATAATGCAAGGATGCAAGTTTGGACACTAAAACTTTGTACAAACCAATCAAATGCTCATAGTTTTTAAGTCAACGAATGAGATATCATGTTTTTGATAACTTCGAAACCATTATTGATTACATGCCAGTGTACCCTCCCTCCCTCTTCATAATGTCGTTCCATGTGTAGATAGTAAATAGAGGTTTCAAGCAGTTATACTAAACATAGGTAGTAAGATTTTTTATAACCGCATGTCTAAAATGAACATTTTTTGATATTGATATTAGAAAGTATTAAAAGATATTTTGTAAACACTGCCTACTTAAATAAATATTCAATGGCATAAAAAAGGACAAATAACTCAGATAGAGAGGGGACAATAGGCTGTTTATTACACTATTCCCTAAAGTTTTATAGTAACTTTTTTTCATATTCGTTAAATTAGCAGCTTTGGGTACTTTTTCTGAATTATGATTGGTTGGTTTATTTAGTTGAGTGTTCTAATGTTTCAACCACTAATTTTATTCTACATTAGGGGTAATATTGTGTGTCATAATTGGGGATGTTTATCAATTTATCGGCCAATGTCTTTTCCCTTTAGAATCCTACAAATAACCTTACATTTAAGTAGGTTATAGCTCTAATCTGTGACTGTATATTGAAACAAACAGTGTATGCATAATTTTAAGTTGAAATTCAAAGGATGGGCTACTTACAATTATTTAGGAAGGTGTCCTATTAATTCAACTTAGAAAAGATTTTGAATGGAATTCTCTAAAATATCTTAAAGACATTTTTTGTGTTTCATTTGATTTTGGTAATGTTATTTAATGGGAATAAGTAGTAGGGTACCTCTATTAAATTTTAGTCTCAGACATAATATAATTGCATAATATCAATATCCTACACATATAGCTGATGTGAATAGCAGGTCTTTTTGCGGTTTCCAGAAACACGTTTAGAGTAGCATTTATGAGATCGAGCTGTATTAGGGCAAGATATCTAATTTTATTAACATTCAACTTATTAAAATCATAATATGTTTATCAAAAGATTGTTAAAGTGTTAGAGAGTTTTACAATATATTCACATTGAAAGACATATTGGAAAGGAAAGGATAATCTTTAATAAAAAAAATATGATTTAGTTTGTTTTAATAAAAATTGGATATATTGATTTTAAACAATTTATATAATAATTTTTTAAGAATTTATGTAGATTGAAGAAATACAGTTATTCTTATGATGAGTATTGATTTAAAAACATTATTGAATATTATTTTGGGTTGAGTAAATTGATTCCTATGGTTTGTTTAAACATTTTTTTATGTTGAAAAAACTATTAGCGGATTTTTAACCTTTTTCTATGCCGTTATTAGGATTGTAGCCAATATATAACTAATATCTTTTGGTGCTTTCCTTCCAAAGAACCCCTTCATTTTTTAAAATAGGGGTTTGTGTTTTTCTGTTTTCCTTAGGCAAGGTTAGGTTAGGTTATAATGGGTACAGGGTAGCCCAACAGGGTTCGGGATCCCTAAAGGATTTAATCATAAAGAATTAAGCTATCCATTCACTAACTTATTTAGTTTCTATGAAATATAAGGGGCTTATTGAGTGAGAGCAAAGAAATTACTAAAGATAACATAAAATCGTAAAAAAAACTATTTTTTTTTTGTTATTTATCTAAAGTATTTTTTTTTCTTTTTTCTTTATTGGATATAATCGTTTATGGAATCGTTTGTTTTGATTCAATTAATATTTCTCTCTGTATGTTATGGATGCTTTATGATGTGATTATCCTTGAAATGTGGGTGAATCAACAAATAATATACACACTTGCCTCAAACAATATTTAGGTTTTACTCTAGTGTCCTAAATCTAGAATATTTATGCAATTTTTTAGGTTGTCAATTATTCAAAAAGTTCTTTTTTTCTTTTAGAGTTCTTTTTCGACAATATACAGGGTAAATTATCAAATATTACAAACACACATCTTTAACAACATTTAAGCTATCTATAATACAAAGTAGAATGACGTCTGTCCGTCCGTCTGTCTATCCGTCTCTCCCTTAAGATCTCTAATGAACCGATTGGATTCTACTCTTCAAGGAATATACTTACTTGTCCTGTGATGGGTTTAGGCTATTTTTTGCGAGTTGGGACACCCCAACCCCCCAAAAAACATAAAAATTCTCCCCCAATTTTTTTCCTTTTTTTTAGGCAGTTAATTTAATTTTTTAGAATTACCTCCTGGTGCAAAGCCGCTAGTATATTATAAAGTTTTATATTCATGAAAATAATCAAAATATTTTATTATTTAGTTAAAAAATAAAACTATTGAAAGTTTTAAAGATGCAACAAATTGTAAGTGTTTTTTTGCTCATTGTAATAGGGCCAAAAACTTAGTAAAACATTACTGCTTTACCTCAATTTTTTTTTTCTTTTTTAAAACCTTCATATTACCCCTTAAAAATCCATTTTTATGGGTGTACCATTCTTTAAATTCAATAATAATTATTTCTCGCATCATATTATAAACATATTTCCGTGGATATAGAATGTACAATTATGAGATTAAAACCATTTTTTTAGACACGAGGAGCCGAAGGCACTGGATAAAAAAAACTGGTTTTTATCTTATGATTGTACATTTTTATATTCGTAGAAAGCTGGATATAATACGATGCTAGACATAGTTTTTTTCGTATGGATGAGAACCGGTTCCTATCCACCGGATTCGAATGAATACGAGAAAAACCTATTATTTGTTGAAACCAGTGGTGGTCGATCCATCCTTAAATTTACTCCCCCAGAAAATGATCTATTTTAAATCTCCTAATGATGCGCAATACATAAAATGATAAACATAGGGCTTGGGCGGAATTTCGTGTTTTTTTACTTCATGGAAAAGTTAATTTTTAATTAAAATATTGTTCTTTGTGAAACTACTCTTAAACTAACGCATGTCAGTGTGTTAGTCTGTCCGTCAAAAATTAAATCTAAAATGGTAAGTCGGTAACAATTACTAAAACTTATTTATTCATATATAAATTAATTTTTAACCCGAATACTGTTCAAGAATGTAATTTCTCTAAAACAAGGGAATTTCACTTTGTAAATTAGTTCATCCGTTAATGAATCTTTAAAGTTTATTGTGACCTTTCACTTACTGATATATAAAATGGAAATTGCTTAAAATTAAATGAGCTAGTCATCTAGATTTAAAAATCAAGTGTTTTACCGACTATAACTGCTGAAACTGAATTTAATTGAACTTTTGAAGTGTTAAAAGGACAATGAAATTGTATTTATGACAGTGGTCAAGGTGTAATTTTGACAATATTGGATAAAAAATATTGCCAATTTTGACCTAAAACGCCAACTTTTTTTCAAAAACAGAGTGACTGGACTTTGATAGTAATACAAATGTCATCACTAATATATTGTCATTGCTGCGCTATTTATTAACATATTTTTCCCTGCTCTATTTGTTATGAGTTCTTGATTAACATTTCTCTAGAAAATTATCGTCACAACCCAATTTGCTAGACCCCATGCCATTGATTATAAAAAGTCATTTTAAATCATCTTTCCTCTTCTTTTTCTCCCGACCTTTTTGTCTATCTATCTATTTATCTATCTACCTATCTAAAAATCTTTCTATCTTTTCAATTGATAAATTGATAGGATTCTTTTTAATTTGAATATGTATCATTCATTCTCTGTACCTTTACAAAAATGTTCTCTTTTTTCATCTTCAATGCTTATACTCTTCTAAATGAAATTCTTTCGCTTTCTGTCTTTCTTTCTTTCTTTCTTTCTTTCATCCTTTCAATCTCTCTTACTATCTATCTATCTATCCATCCATCCATTTTTTATCTTTATGTTCATTATTTGTCTGTTTATCTGTCAATACATCCTTTGCTCCGTCTTTTCTCTATTTTTTTCTGCATCTTCCTGTGTTGCTGAAAATATATATCCTTGTGTTTTACAGTTAGATACATACACGGATCACCGTGTTTTGGTAAGATTGGTGTGGTTTTTATATAACTAGCAGCTGCACCGCTAGCATCTAAAGACTCTATATTCAAAAGGGCTAGAAAAATAGCTTCAAACCATCCCAAGACTTGAATCTGAAAATGAAATAGCTTAAAACAATCACGGGACCTATGTAATGCCTACCTGTAATAGAGAACCCAATCAGTTCAGTAGTTATTGAGATCTTAATCTTCATAAAAAACCTTGCTACTTTATCTAATAGGAAATGTATTTTAGTGATGTAGTAAATTATATAAAAACAATATTATTGAAATTTCTGTAATATTCTTTGGATATATTTAAAAATGGATGCTGTGAATTTAAATAGTAATAATATTTGTTATTCAATTGTAATAGTGAATTACTTTTCCACGTAATACTTACAAAATAGCTCTTCCAACACTCAAAAATTCCTTCTTGTACCCAACTGGTTAATGTTGTGTTGAGTTTTCATTTGAAATTGGTTCTGGGGTTTCCGGACACACCGGAAAAATATGGCAGGGAAATACTGAGGGGGGAGGGTAGGTTGGAGCAAACTCATGGGTATAGTGACAAGTAAATTTATAGGTTTTTTTCTTCATTATATTTCTACTATATTGCCTATATATAGTGGATTTGATTGACATATCATACAGTATTAGAGAATATTTATTTGTCGATTGTTTACCTTTAATGTTAAAATTTTATACTAAACCAATAAAGAATTAAAATTCAAACTTGAAAAAGTTAAAAAATGTACCTGGTATCATTTTCCTTTAAAGAAGGTGTATTAACTTTTTTGCTTTTTATTTAGAATAGCTAGTCGGTGCTTTTAGTAAGTAATAGATGTAAAATGGTCCATAGAATTTAAATATGCAATTGTTTTTTTTGCAGACCTCTTATTTTTGAAGTAATTTAAGTTTTTTTTAAAAATGATTAAGTCGGTTTTAAGGTATAAAGCACCGACTATCTATTCTAAATAAAAAGCAAAAAAGTTAATACACCTTCTTTAGCTTCATATATCATCTTTTCATTAGAGTCGACCTGTTTAAGATTTTAAAGGCAATTGCTTTATCAAGGTATTGCTTGTAATTCTTTCTTTTTATATAAAACTATGATACCTATAAATCACTGTGCGAACAACAGGCAAAATTGTTATCGTTTGATTTAAAATCAAGCCATCCTATTAAAACCCAAACCATCTGGAATTGAAGAAAATTATCTGTATAATAATCTTTAAAAAATCCCTCCCCCCACCCCTAAAAATAATAATTAGAGGTAGAATTTTAACCATAAACCTTGGTGGAAGATTCATTTAGCTATCATTGTCCTTTTCCTGCATCATTGTAAATCCTCAAGGTCAATTTTGTGAAAATGATCATTGATCTCGACCCAATTCAAAACTTCAAACAGTTAGACACACGAATGGATCAATGTGTTTTATTAGAGAAAAAGGACAAGCCTTTCCTTTCCTGACAATATTATATACTCTAATTGTAGAGGTGCTTTACATTCTATATATAGAAAGACTACGATGACAAACAAATTTCTTGAACCCTTTTTTTATTTTTGTAACAGAGAAAGAGATTCTTATTTTTGTTCGACAAATAGGGAAATGAATATTTAGTAAAGCTCTTTATTACATGGATCCAAAGATTTTTAGGCTATTCCAATCCAAACCAATCTATTCGTGTAACTAACTATCAAACATCAAACACGAAGAAAAGAAAGATTTAACCTCAAAATTTTAAAATCCCTTACAAAGGGTGAATAAAAACTATTTGATCTTGCATGTCTTTTGTTTATATCAATTGGTTTTAAAATGCTAAATATTTAAAATGACAAGTATCAAATGAGGGGAGGTTTCCATTTCTTTGGGGATGAACAAAAACGAGCTTTATGATGCTAAGATATATAAATAATTTTTAAAAGCGAAGCTTTTCTATAATTAGGGTCGGTCCGTACGTCCGTCCGTACGTCCGTCCGTACGTCCGTCCGTACGTCCGTCCGAGATAGATAGCTTTTATTCGTTTATTTAGGCATGTTAGAATTGTCCTATCGATTTCAAACTTTGCATGGTGATTCCTTTAGTAGTTAGGTACGATTTAGAAAGCGTAGCAACTCTATAATCATTACCAGAAAGTCCGTACGTCCATTTTAAACATGTCGATTTTTTCACTATTGATCTGATTTTTGGTACATTAATTCCTGGGACAATAAAGTATAATGTTTTAAGCGAAGCAACTCTATAATCAAGTCCTAAAAATGTAAGTATGTCCATGAACGTTATCCTGTATCAAGCAGTTTTTTAACAAATTTACTTACTATTTTGGTTCAACTCGTATACATTTATATTCTGATTATTCAGTTCTGTCACTATACAAATGTTAATGTCCGTTTGTCCTACTGTTTCAGTGCTTCGCTTTTATGGATGTTGTCATCCTTGTTAAATGATACGGAAGGGGGTGACAGGTGGCCTGAAAATAGGTTTGAGTAAAAAGTATCAATAATGTTTTATTGTTGTTTATTCATTTTTATTTAACAGATTTATATCTATGTAAAGATTAATAATTTATATACCATATGTTTTGCTTATTAACTGTGACAAATATAATTTGGTGGCGGCTTCTAGTCCAAGTATCAAATTAGGTCTTTAAATTGGTGGAAAACATCTTTATAATTCTGAAACATCCAGAAAAAGTTATTAAAATCAAAGGGTTGTTGGTTCATAAGTCTTCAGTTGTTATCCTTAAAAACATATTATAATGCTTTGAGTTGAGTATATTTTTGTTACGCTACTTATTATTCGTGTTCGTGATTGTCCTTGGTCTATATATCTATTTCTATTTTTAGGTCGCGACCACTGGGCCTGGCAGGAGAAGAACCCCAAGGGGTTTGCTAAGTAGCTGAATTTTTAAGAAAACAATCTTTTGTACATATGTATTTTTATTGCAAATTAAGGGTTTGGCCGCCGCACATATTTTGCTTTGTTAATTTTACAGGGCGTCTTAATTGATCTGTTCTTATTAAGTATTTGATTAAACAAAAAGTTAATAGGTGTCGTTGTTAATCTTGTTTTAAGACTATTGAGATTTTTACAATAAACAAATTGAAAATTAAAAGATTTTGAGTTAAATGTCGTAAAAAATGAAACACCCTGTGAAATAAAAAAGCAACTGTTATAAAGAATCTTTTTAGAGTGCATATAAGAGATGACCATACTGGCCTACCATTGGTCAATTAAAATGTACACTGGCCTGCCATTGATAATTTAGTTTGTCAAATGGCCTATCATTGGTCATTTGTATTGTATGACGTCATTTTTATAGGCACTATAAAAAGCTTCTGATTTGAACTACGGAGGCTAAACCATGTACAATACGAAAAAATAGGTAAACTTTTAAACTAGCAATCTTGACAAATCAATTTTACGACATAACAAAACAAAATTTGAAAATAAAATAAACTGAAATTTTAAAATTGTATAGCAAGTTGGTTTTTAGATTTTTATTATTTAGCTATAACTGAATTTTTATCTTATTATTACATTTGTAAAATATTTTTAAAAAAAGAAAATAAAGATTTTGAATTACAATTAAAGTAATATTGTACAAAACAGACCAAAGACTTAAAATAGCAAGAAGCTCAATTTCAAAATTCTTTAAAATATGCAAAAAAATAGTTCTACATTTTGACCGTGTTTTGTGCCTTATATAATATTTTTTTATCTTTTTTTAATGTTTTTTTGTTTTTTTTTTGTAAGTTAAAAAATATTGTTAAAAATTCTTTTTTTATGCTTTAGAAAAAAACATATCATAAAATCCATGACCCAAAAATTAATTCAATGTAATTTGGTTCAATTTACCTTTATACTTAGTTTATAAAATTGTTGATAAAGTTAATAATTACTTAAATTATTATCTTAATGTAATTACTAATTTAGATTAATTGTGTTAAAGAGTATCGAAAGTGTAAAAAAGCAACCCAATTTAAAAGTCAAGTAATTTATTTTTTATCTAAAAAAAATAAAACGACAGGTTTTGTTTAGGAGAAGGATAAGACAATGGTAGATAAATCAATCTCCATACTCCCCCAGAATGCATGATCTTACACATGACAATTGGGGTAGGATTAATTAATCCTTCACTGTCTTAACCATTTTTCCATATGACTTGATTTGTTTCTTGGGTTTTTGATTTTTTTTTTATCAATGCGGTTGTGGTTAAAATCTTATTAGCATTTAATATGTTAAAAAAACAACTACCAAAAATTTACATTCCCTATCTAAAATTTCATTTAATTTTTTAAGTACTTTAACAGAAGGGAATATGAGTGTACTACGGTTTACTTAAGCCACTTAACTCTCCTAGATTTCTTAAAACACTTTATAGATTATTTATATATTTAAAATTCAAATTAGAATCTAGCTGTAAAAGATATATTTTACAAGACTAAAAAATAATAAGTCTATTTTAACACAGGAGTTTTATAAATCAAAATTTTAAGGCCACTAAAGAAAACTACAAATAACTCACATTCCTTACTAATGTAAAATATCTTGCCCAATCATTTTGGTTCTAAAAATTTTTATATCTTTTTACTTAATTTTGCTTTATTTTAGTATATTTTGTTTATTATTTTTGTATTTATCCTATTACATTTGACCCTTTATATATAAAGTTTTTAACAATGAAGAAAAAATTATCATTTAAAATTCAATGAGTTAGAAATATTTGAAGTTTACATTAAACAATTTAAATTCTAAGAAACTATTCATTTTATTTTATGGATTTACATTATTTTAATTTTCAAAATGCTGGCTGAACGAACAATGTATGTTCCCCAACATTCTGTTTACATACTTTAAAGTTAACCTTTTATTTAATCTTAATTTAAAATTAGGTGTAAATTCACCTATTTCTTTGTCTCTAGTTTCTTAATTTTAAAATCAATTTTCAATATAAATTTGTGTTGTATGTTATATTTAATATTTTTTTGTTATTTTACTATTTATTGTTATGTTTATGTGTGTTTAATAAACTTAATATTAAAAAAATTGTCTTTTTGTACACTTTTGATTTGGTGAAGAAAAGAGGTGTTGGTAAATTGTTATAACAAGAATCTACATGTACAAAACATTCAAACAAAGCTTTTTCATAAAAATGAAAGTAAACATGGTATCTAAATATAAAATCAGAAGGGTGTTTTTGTGTCTATCTGTACCCTAAATAACTAATGAAAGGAAGCAGGTTTTCATGTTGGAAGGTGTAATTAAGGTAATCTCCCTCCACCGAGAATATCCAAGTTTTTTTTTGAGGGGGATAAATGAGGGATTTCAATGGTTTGGTGGGGTAAAAAAGGGGTTTACTTCTACCTCAAACCATCTAATTGGTTTTAAAGCAAATGATTTTTAAAAATCCCAATTTGGCATCGCAGATTCAATGCAATGTGAATTTAATTTAGTATGTCCATTAACTTTTAAGAAGCTTGATTCTATTTTTGAAGGGGTAGGGTCTGGGGAAGCTAGAAAAAATCTAAGACTTGAATTTAAAATCAAAACAACTTTTTGGGGAATAGTCATTTTGTGGCATTTTTCGTTGTATTTTTAAAATAACTTTTGATAGGTTATTTTATGTTAGGTTAGGTGATTGCCCCACAGGGTTAGGCAATTGGCCCCACAGGGAAAAAGCTACTGTGAAAAAAAAACGAAGAATCGCCTTTTAAGGAGCGTTGCTAGGAAAGGGACTAGACCCAAACTTTCTAATGATTTTTGTGAAGCTTCTCTTAAAATGAGAACTCGATCGGTTCAGAAGTTAAGGGATATTGACGGACAAACAAACATAAAATCTTACTACTTTATATCATAGAATATGTATATTTTAGGTGCAGCAGAGTATAACTGGCAGAAGAAGAGTCCAACTGGATATACCCAACAACTGGATATTAATAACAATATTCAACAAAATTGATTGCATTGATCTATCCCTGATAAATCTACAATGATGTTTAAAAACTTCAAAATGTTTTATCTGCCACGTAAAAGAGGAAATTTCTGATTGTTAAAGATCTGATAAGTTTATATGTACATCTAGAATAAATGATAATAATGAATTGAATGTTATAATTGTTCAATTCATTTAGCCTGATAGATCCATTGCTACTATTAAACGTTAATAATATCATTATTTGAGAATGATAAATCAATAAATGTATAAGTATAGATGTATAATCCTAGACAAGTGGCAGAAACCCTTTTCGTCTGCTAGCAAATAGCTTTTGCTTCTTTTGTAGGGTGTGTTTATATTTCCTACTCTATTGGCTGATTATATTAAAATAATACATGTTTATGTTATTAAACCCTCTTTATTCCTGGTTTAAATATATTGAAATAATACATGTTTATGTTATTAAATCATCTTTATTCCTGGTTTGAATATATTAAAATAATACATGTTTATGTTAATAAACCCTCTTTATTCCTGGTTTGAATATATTAAAATAATACATGTTTATGACATTAAACCTTAATGGAATTCCTAGCACGAAGACAGCTTACTCAGTGTGGCATATGGGTGTATTAATGTAAACTTAACCGGTTTTTGGTGTGCTATTAGATAAAATGGTTCTGTTTTTTGTCCAAAGCTTAAGATCTCAACAAACACTGAACCGTTTTAGTTTTCTCCCCTTCAGGGAAGCTTCACAAAGGCCCTGTGGTGGTTTTAGCCATTTCATTTTCTCTGCCTCTTAGAATACAGAGCCCCTAGAGGCTAGGGGCGTTGAAGCTATTTATATTAAATAGAATCACATACTCTAAGATAGGAAAATGTATGTACATTGTACATGCTACGGCCTTTATGTTATCCTTAATTGTTAGCAAAATGTGTCTAATTGTTGTAGATAAGCAAATTTTTTTTATGTAATTTTTATCATGATGCATTGAAACATAAGGGAGTTTGAATTCTGAGGTACGTTCCAGGTACCTGGTACTTCTGGTGCCAGGTATAGATATCAATGGTATTGGAAAGGTTAAAAAGTTTTTAATTTTTGTTTATGTTGTCTAAGATTTATAATGGTATAAAAATTCATTATGAAAGTGTATTAGGATTTCCCATATTTTTCGTAGGGAAAGGGGATAATACTACTTTTTCTCTGGGGTAGGGAGGAGGTTGTACACGAAGCATGGATACCTTTTTATACCAATACCATTTTCTCTCCCATAAGTAAGTAAGTCGTAAACTAAAATGTCTGGTATATACAAGTAGCGTAGCCACTTAAGTAAACTGACTTCAACTGATATTCCTCACTGTTACTCTCTTTCTCTCCTCTCTCTTGTTGATGTGTGTAATTAAAACTCATTAAAGTAATTAGACGGTTCTTATCTTGGTAATGGCTTTGGATCTTTACCAAAACGCCCCGCAGGGGCCTGGGGGATTGTGAATTATGATGAAGAAAATAACCATAATAAAAATAAACTATGACAAAAGTCGGAAAAGTCATTTGGTGAATGGATTTATTATTACTTGGATATCACTCCAGGAGATTATCATGTATATCCAATAAAGTGAAACTTGCAGCAGGCAAAAATGACGATCCACCCCATACCCCTCTTTACTTCATTTTCTCCCCACCTACCGGATTAATAAGCTTGCCAATAAATGACAGGGAAAATAGCAACCTAAATTGAGGACAATTTTCCCGTACCTTAATATACACGTATATTCTAAATCCATTGTTTGGTGTAACTCTTATAAACTACCCATTGAAATCTGTACAATTGAACTATATACGTAGTTTATTAGTAAAATACTTAAATTAACTATCATACATTGGCGATAAGGTGACCATTCACTCAGTTTTCCTAAGGTTAGGAATAAGACAATGAAAGATAAACTGATGTACATCAACAAGTACAGCAACGATTGTTAGCCTTTGTATCAATACAGGGTGCGCCACATAAATCCGGACTTTTTCTTAATTTGAAACAAATGAACATAAAATCGTCAATTTTAAAGATTTTATGGAATTTTAAAAACTGGAATGCAAACTAGGTATATGACTATTAGAATATTCAATAAAATCGCCGCCAGCCTCAATCATCGCCTCTACCCGCCCCCTGAACCGCCCGCCGACCCTGGTCACCATATCCCTGTTCAAGCAGGCGAAGTTCTCCATGATAGGAGCAGTGAGAGAGGTCTTCTTGGTATGGGCGCGTCTATTGGTTCATGCTTTAATGGCGCTCTAGGCTCAAAAGTCCATTGGATTAAGATCGGGGCTGCTGGGAGGCCACATATCCTTATAGAGTGAGTAACAGTAGGATCCAAATTAACCCATCTTTTAAGCTACTCTTTGACACGGCGGCTCTCATTTGGGCCACAGTTAAGCTAGAACAACGTTTTATACCTTTTTAAAAATGGCATGAAGATTAAGATAGGGTTATCAGCGCAATACATAGTCTAAAACAAGTTTCAAGGTTCCATATGGGCCCCTGAAGTCAAGAACCGAGAAATTTTCAAGATTTTTGACGTTTTTGACATCTTAAAATCTACCACGATCCACTTTGTCGGAGCACTACAGCCAAGTCAGCTGGGATAGAGAGCTCTAGTCTTTTCTAGTGTTTTCACTAGGTATCTGTTAGTATCTCTAGCAAGTTACATTAGTCCATCTCACCTACAGATGGGCTGAGGTCAGATTTAGTAGGCCCAAGTCATAAATCCACGGTAATTTATCTGCGCAATTCGAATCTGCCTTGTTGAATATATGCGCGGCCAGCTCGGCGTACACGTCCTCCATCGTCCAAAGATTTTCATGGGCAAAAAGGTCATTACCTAAGCTTTTTATAGTGGGGTCAAACGTTCTGATTGGTCAAGTAGTTTTGGCGCAATGGCCGTTTAAAAAAAGTCCGGATTTATGTGGCGCACCCTGTATAATTTACCAGGGAGGGAAGAGACATTGAGCTATTTATTACACTAGTCCCAAAAGTTTTATAATAACGTTTTCCTATTCGTTGGATTAACAACTTTGGGAACTTTTATTGAATTTTGATTGTTTGGTTCAATAAGTTGAATGTGCAAACATTTCAACCACAAAATGTAATCCACAGAAGGGGTAATTTTGTGTAAAATCATGTAAATATTCATTTATTTCCCGGGTATGATCATTTATATCCCGGGTATCATTTTAAGAAGATTTTAAATTTTTTTTGGAAGATTTTAGAATTTTTATTAATTATTAAAAGAAAGAAAAATTATACCAGGGAAACAAATGAAATTTAAAAATCAAAATTAAACCACATTTTAGCATAAAAATGAGTTTTTGTTTAAATGAGAATGATATTCCTGTCCAGTTTTTTGTTTAGGAATGAATATAGAAATATTCATTCCTAAACAAAAAACTGGACAGGAATACCCCATTTATTTATCAGCCTTTGTCTGATCCCTGATAATTTACAGTCCAAATATTGAAATGAACAACGTAATAAAGAGATAAGATCTTATTCATAAATCAATTTAAGAGAAAAGACAATCTTCACAAAACTATACTAGCAGGTTATCTCTACCGTAACACAGTAATCCTTTTGTGTATCTAACTGTTTTACATTATATACATAATATATTTGTATTATGTATAGTTTGTAATAGTTTATCTGGGTGAATATAGTTGAAGTACCCTTGAAAATATATCAATACGTCTGCCAGAATATATTTACATGCTTCATTATTGGTAGACAAGCTACTCTATAACTCTGAATGTCCGTCTGTACTTCTGAAGAATTATGGGCAAAATCATGATTTTCTTGGCTTCTATTTAAGATAGGTGACAGGTGTTTCCCAATGAAATGAACATCCAGTATTCAATTAACTTAATCTGTTTGTAATGCTATATTGGAAACGTAAAAGTTCTATGGGAAAGGTGTAATTTTATCAGTTTTTATTATAGATAGAAAGCTAAGCATTTTTGGGAAGATCCTCTATGATGCTCTGCATACGTTGGTACGTCTGGAAGGAACATATAATTTGTATACTGCTGCTGTAGAGGATAAATCCTAAAATGTCCTAATACGAATTTATTCAATAACTCAATATGACTGTCTGTATATTTGACGCGTACACTTTTATAAATGAAGATTATCTTTTTGTGATGTTCTTTGCCTTTTTGAGGATATTGTCATCCTTGTCATGTAATATTTCGCTGGTTTCAAACTTTCATAATGAAACTGGTACAGTACTGTACGTCTGGACTTGGTCATAAAAGCTATATTTAATGATTTTCAAAATAGATTTTGCAAAATAAAGGCCTTGCTTTCTGCTATTACTATACAAATTAATGGTGACTGAAGGTAGAATTTCGATAACTATCAAATAATTAGTGTTAGTAAGGAAGGGGGTAGGAAAGTGTCAATATTCTCCTTAAACTGTTTTCCTTTTCAACTGGATTTAACCTGCGCACGCAACTAATTTTCTATATTACGTTCACATACAAGTGTTAATCAATTATCATTAATCATTTATTTTACGGATAGAAAAATTCAATGAAATCTTTTGAAATTTTCATCCCTAAAACAATATGAATTTGGAGCATTATTTACGGTGATGAAAATACATATTTTAGTAATTGATTTCAAATCTAATCAAACAGAATGACGAGGCGAGATTTAAAAAAAAAAAATATGTGGTATGCTTAAAAGATTTCCATAAAAAGTGGTAATCTTTACATGATTTACCAAAGAGAAAATACAAATTTATCAAAAATGAAAAAAAGAACATACTAAGACTTATTAAAAACGTTCTCAGCAAAATATAGAAACTTTATTTTAGGAAAGAAGTACACATTACCTAGAGGATGCTCAGGTAAACTCCACAGAGACTGTATTACTTAAAATTAATAAACGAGCTATTGGTTGAAAGCCGGAAAATGAATATTATAGAGTAGCTGGAATGCTTAAAATAAAATCAGCTTTATGGAAACACCTTTAAGGCTATAATATACCTAGGTAAACGTTAAACACACAAAATCAAGGTGAACCATTTCAATATGGTGTGTCATCACTTACACATTATAACCAGTTTTAAAGGAACTGCCAATAACAAGCGTGTACGCCACAAGAGGCCTTTGGGGGCGATTTTTCTTGGGAGACTTGTCGTATCCTCCCCGCCCAAAATCCTTTCCATGACATATAAGAAGCTTCACTGTATATAAGAACCATTGGACCAGAAGTTAGCGAGATGCGTTGGTACAAATAGACACACAGAAAGACTCCTGTTACTTTTATATAAGAAGTATATTAATCAAAAAACAAATATGAAAGTATTCGCAAAATATAAATACATATTGAGGGGTAATATATTAAAATGTATCCATGTTTTTATATAAAGAATATATCTATTTTCAAGGCAGTTTGTATTTAATCAAGAAATAAAATAAACAACTTTTCATTACTAAAATTCAATGATTTTCTGACTTTGGCAGTATTATATTAATTCGCGGGAGTGATGGAACACTTTTCAATTTAAATACAAATTTTTATAGTCTAATGATGAGTCTAAATTTTTAGTAGCAACGCTACTCTATCATATTATGGTAGGTATAACACCACAATAGTAAAAGGAAGTATTATACAGCGACTGAGGAAAAAGAAGGGAGAAAGAAAAGGAATACGGAGTCCTAAGTGTTCTTTTATATAAGTTAAAATTTCATAAGCTTTTTTTGTGATCGGTATGTCCGTCAGTCCGTCTGTCCGTAACGAATAACCCTGAAATTCAATTTAGACTAAATCTTGAAAGTGTAGAAACTGTATTAAAGACTCTCTATAATTTAATCTCAATAAGAAAGTAAGTTTTTATAAAATATCCCGTAGTCATCAACCAATAGGGATAATGTAATTGAGACTAAAGTTTTGAGGGATGTTGTCATTCTTGTTAAAAGGAAATTTAATTGGTTTTGATTTAAACTGATAAAATAAAATAAATAAAAAAATTATTTTGAAGGAGTCATTCTTTTGGAGTGATTCTATAAAAAGTGATGGTTCTCCTCCCCAAAAATATCTATAAACCTTACTAGGACCTAAAAGAAGCTACACTGAAAATGAGATTCACAATGGCTCAGCGATTAGCAAGATCCTTTGGTAGACAGACAGACTTACAGACATCCGCTTACTTTTATATATAGATTTTAAATACACAATCCACAAACCAATATTGAAGAAATAATTTAAAATGTATCAAGAAAAATCACACAACCTTGTAACTTAAAAAAATACTAAAAGTTGTAATAGTTAAAATGTACAATTGTGCCAATAAACAAGGGACATTGAGGTATAGAAAAATAGAATATAAATTGAAGTATACACCCCAGATTTTTTAGAGAAAGTTTTGACACTGGTGGCTCATTCAACCAAATCAAGACATAATAAAAGTCTCAAACTTTAATAAAGCCAACAAATAAGAGTACATGTTGCTACAACTTTGGGGACCAGTATAATTTGCTGTCTAATGTCAACCCCATCCCTTACAAAAACCCTTTTTTCGGTATGTTTGTTGACAACACATTTATGAATACTCCTTCACGCACAAAAAAACACTCAAATGCAAAAATAGATAAACAAGGATGACAACATCCATAAAAGCGAAGCTCTGAAACGGTAAGACAAATGAACATTGATACTTGTAGAGTGTCAGAACTCAATAATCAGAATATAAATTTGTTTTTAAATCGAACGAAACAAAATTGTAAGTAAATTGAAAAACTGCTTAAATACAGGATATTGATAATATATATGAAATTTGATATAAAAATTAGTTGTTAAAAAAGTTAAAAATCAACATGTTTAAAATGGAAGAATTGACTTTCTGGTAACGATTATGGAGTTGCTTCGCTTTTAACTCGTACCTTACTGCTATAGGAATCAGCATGCAAAATTTGAAATTGATAGAACATTTTAGCTTGCCTAAATTATCTAAAAGAGCTAACCGTTACGGACGGACCGACCTTAATTATAGAAAAAATTGCTTTAAAAATTGGAAAAGAAGGATATATGATTGACAAATCTATTTTTATTTACAGCTAAAGTATGGCTAAAAATTCTTAGTACATATTTTTCGACCTAATTGGCCATCTAAAAACAAAGTGTATGTTATTATATAAAATTATTTGTTCATGGCCTGGCTATTATATTTATTAAAATACCTAGTTATAGATAACAAGCTGCTTTTAAACTAAAATTAATTATATTTTGCACTTTACCAGAGAGAGAAGGGACAATAGGCTGATTATTATATTAGTCCCCAAAGTTTTATAATTTACGTTTTCTTATTCGTCGGCTTAAGAACTTTGTGAACTTCTAGTGAATTTTGATTGGTTGGGCTATTAAGTTAAGTGTCCAAACGTTTCAACCATCAATTGTAATCTTCTGATGGGGTAATTTTATGCATTATCATTGGGAATTTACAATGTACATAAATTTATCGGCTATTGTCTTATCCCTTCAGATCCCTGGAACTTTACAGAGAAGGGCTTTTCTACATATTGGCCGGTATCGTTTGTACAGGAATTTTAATGAAATCTTAAACTTATGCATATTGAATTATCCTATTAATTTTAAACTTTGAATGGATTTTCTTTGACAGTAAGTTCTAAATTGAGTATCAAAATATCATTAAAATTTTCATACTACGTAATAAATCAACCTATAACTTTAAGATTTAATGCTGATTCCTTAGGCAATTAAGCATCATATAATTAGATTTTTATTGGCGTTTCTATTACTATTGTTTATGTCTTTCTTTCAAATCAGGGGCGTGCAAGCTTTTTTTTGGGGGTGGTAAAATTTTGAAAATAAAAATTTTGGGGGGGGTAATCTTTTTTTTATAGAGGCATTTTTTTTTATTTGGGGGGGGGGTATAAAAATTGAAAATCCAAAATTCATTTGGGGGGGGGGGGGGGTAATCACCCCTTTACCCCCCCCCCCCTTGGACGTCTATGTTTCAAATCATCGTTTAACGCTAGGGAGGACCAATTTTTATTAGCAGTGCAAATTCTTCCCTATACTTTTACTTCCCTTTCTACTATTACCTTATTACTACTGGATGTTATTGTCCTTGTTTAACTATAAGGTAGGAGCAAAATATTATTCTTAGCTTAGCCACATATGAACACAATTATCCTATTTTACTTAAGGTTAATGTTTCTTGATTAAGAAATCATCTAATTAATATTAACATATTGAGTCATTAACTCCTGGACAAGGAATAGTTCATCTCAAGAAAAATTAATTTAATTTCACTTTATTAAATCATTTAAAATTTAAACGGGAAAAAGTTTATAGAATAGTATGAATTAGAGGACATTCGACTGTAAACTATACTGGTATTCAAAGTTTTATAAATAGGTTTTCTCATTTGTGACTTGCAACTTTGAATCTTGATTGGGTAATTCAAACTAGCAGTGTCTATGTCTTTCAACCTTAAAACTTTTTTCTACAGAATGGCTATTTTATTTTTCATTATTGGGGGTTTACATGAATTCACCATTCATTGTCTTATCCCTTAATATCCCTGATAGAACCAGTTCAACAAGGCTTCTACAAAACAAAAATAGTTAAGAACCAAAAAGCACAAGAAGCGCTAGAAAACGCATATAAATCCTAGAAAAGCAGCACACAAAGCCTATTAAAAATGACGTCATAAAATACAAATGACCAATGATAGACCGGTATGCATTGTAATCGACCAAATGGTAAAATGTATACTGGCCTATCATTGAACATTTGTATTAGGTACTAAAAGCTGCTTCATCCTAGAGCGTTCTGTATATCTTACTTTTCCTGGCTATTTAAGAATTGTAGTTTCAGATTACAATTTTATAAAAACGTATAGGTGTGAATCCTGTCAGACTGTCATTGAAATAAGACCTTACCCAACTTAATCACATTTTCTTGAACGTGCTTATCCCTTATTCCAAGATTAACTTGGGTTGAAGTTTATTAATTAAATATAACAATTTAATTATATGGGATTCATTATCTTATTAGAAATTCAAATTTGACCTTAAAATTATAATTTATACAGAACACTTTTATTAATTAATTTATTAAGGTAATACTTCATTATTTCAAGTTCATATTGTTCATTATTTGTAGCAAAGGTACTCTATAACAAGGAAAATCCGTCAAAGTAATTTCCTAAACATTTCAAACTTTGCATAGTGATTCCTGTGACAGTTAGGTATTATTAGGTAACTGAATATTCATTACCACAAAGTGAAGCTTTACAAAGTGTCTCAAAAGGTGAACCGCGTGACGTCAATAAATTGTGGGCTTCGATCGCATAAGGATTTTTAAGATTCCAGTACAAACGTAGGAGTACCAAACGTCGGATTGGACAGACGCAGGAGTGTTAAACATTAATTTGATTAAGTATTTTTATACAGATTAGGTTAGATTTAAGATATGAATGTACAAATAAGCCCCCCGCAGGGGTTAGACATTTTAAAAACCTGTAAGATGGTCTAAAATAGGTTAGGTTAGGTTAAGTGTCCACTCCTGCGTTTGTAAACTCCGACGTTTTGGACTCCTGCGTTTGTCGTAGGACCATTTTTAAGAATTGTCAATAAAGGCACAACAATATGTCTATTATAAACTTTGGGTACTTGTACAACTTACAATACCGTCAATCGCTGCACTATTCAATTTATAGAATTTGTTGTCCTTGTTTGGGGTATAGATAGATTAGAGTGATTTTACGAGAGTTAATCCGCGGTAAATAAGTGAATCTAGATATGGTATTATAACAAGGATAGTTTTGTTTATAAGCATCGCAGCCAGTAATATGTATTAAATTGAATGAAATGACGCACAGACCCAGAGAGGGGACATTGTAAATTTCATTAGTATTCGAAGTCTTATAATTAAACAAAACATTTTGGTACTTTTATTGCAATGAGATTGGTAAGAGCACTAGTAATGTCCAAACTTTCATATCGATTATTTTGATCTACAGATTTGGTGGTATGCCTTAATTTATCACCTATTGTCTTATCCCTTATGATCCCTGTACAAACCAAAACCAAATTATATGTATAGATTTGTCATACTGTATGTTTTATTAGTTATTTATCATAGCTTTCCGCGAATATTAAAATAAAAATTATAAGATTGAAACAGGTTTTGTTAACCCTGAGTGGCAGAAAGTCCGGGCTAAAAAAAACTCATAATAATTTTATGATTTTTATATTAATATTCGTGGAAAATTGATACACATGATTTCAGTATGGCAGAGAATATTAATAAATTTTGAAGCCATAATGGAAAATACTATTACATTTTCCATATTTAAAAAAAAACTTTGTTATTTTCAAACAAACCCTAAATGTAAAGTTGATTTGCTGCAACCAACAAAAAATATCCCCTCGTTATATCTGGCTTATATGGTATAAAAATATTGCTTACATCATCATACAAAATATTTATAGTAAAAAATGTCAATTATTTCTATAAGTAGCACATCAACATTAATTTGAATTTAAAACAAGGATGGCAGCATCATAAAAGCGATTATGATGATGTATTACATGCATGTAACCTAATCGTTCCATGAATCAATATTTTTAAAAATCATGCTAATACAATTTCATAGCGTAAGAAATAAGTCAAAATATGAAAATCAACATGTTTAAAATTAACATAAGGTCTTGTTGGTAGAGTTGCTATGCCACTAAGACATCTTTAAACGTTGCTAAAAAAGTAAAAATGAATCGTACATGATATTCAGGATGTTTGACCCTTCTTTTGTGTTTATTGGCATGTCTAAATTTGTGACCAAATCGTGGTTAAGGGTTACAACTTATCATTGACGAAATATATTCTATGGATAGGACATACATCATAATTGTGATTATCATCTGATGTTGTGTCACAAGGACTCTGGCAGGAAATTGACAACTTATTCATACGTACTGTACTAAATCAATCTTTACGTGGACTAATTTAACCAAATTAGGTTTTTTTTAGGTTTTTTATAATTCATACAACCCCCTTAAGTTATTCATTACAATAGAATACAATTTTAAAATTTATTTACTGTGTAAATATGCATAAATATGACGTTTTTACTGACAATTAGGTTGATTTTTACTCAAAGCATTTTTCTTGTAGACAATAAAATGATTATAACTTTCGTTCTATTTAAGATAAATTGATGAAATAAAAAGTATTTTCAATTTTATTATGCTGAGAAGTCACCTATTGGTTTTAAGAAATAATAAACCCCTTTGAGTTGGGGAGGGGGGGGGGGCGTTGAGTATCGAAATAATGAAACTAATGTAAATTTCTTTTTATGGTGGGTTTTAATGATTCATATAGCAGCCAATTTGTTTTTAGGCAATACCCCTTTGTCTGTCTGTCCCTCTGTCTGTCTGTTTTTTGTCTGTCTGTCACTCCACTTGTCAGTCTATCTGTCTAACTGCCTCTTTTTCGGATTTCAATGAATCATCTAGCATAGCCTAATTCTAATTTGTTAATGCCTCAAAAACTGTCTGTCTGTCCGTCTGTCTGTCTATCCCTCCATCTGTCTGATCATTCACAGGTTCTCTATTGGATTTTATTTAATGAATTGTCTATTATGGTCAAACTGTAATTTGATCATTCTTCTTGCCTGTCTGTCTGTCTCGTCTATCTGCTGAGTTTCTACCATTGGTCTAACAGACTGATTCACTTAATTAACCCCTTACGGTCGGGCCCCTTACCGCACCTTAATCAGTCGGGGGGGGGAGGGGGGGTCACCCTATAAATGAACCTAACCTTATTTTTCTCAGACACCATTTGACCAATAGGGATGATTTCTTAAACTTAAGCTTTTATGATTATAAACTAACTCCTAGATTATAAGTCACCCCCTGCCGCCAACCCCTAGCCCTCCAGGGCTCCGAAAACCCTAAAAATGAACCTACCTTTATTTTTCTCAGAAACCATTTGACCAATAGGGATGATTTCTTAAACTTAAGCTTTTATGGTTATAAACTAACTTTTAGATTTTAAGTCACCCCCTGCCGCCAACCCCTAGCCCTCCGGGGCTCCAAAAAATCCTAAAAATGAACCTAACCTTAATTTTCTCAGAAACCATTTGACTAATAGGGATGATTTCTTAAACTTAAGCTTTTATGATTATAAGCTAACTCCTAGATTATAAGTCACCCCCTTGAAAATAAAGGTTAGGTTCATTTTTATGGGTTTTTTTGATCCCCGGAGGACTAGGGGTTAGCAGCAGGGGGGTGACTTCTATACCAAAAGCTAGTTTATAACCATAAAGGCTTAAGTTTAAGAATTCATCTCTATTGGTCAAATGGTTTCTGAGAAAATTAAGGTTAGGTTCATTTTTAGGGTTTTTTTGAGCCCCGGAGGGCTAGGAGTAGGCGGCAGGGGGGTGACTTCTAAACTAGAAGTTAGTTTATAACCATAAAAGCTTAAGTTTAAGAAATCATCCCTATTGGTCAAATGGTTTCTGAGAAAATTAAGGTTATGTTCATTTTTAGGGGGGTTTTGAGCCCCAGGGGGCTAGAGGATGGGGGTAGGGGGTTGACTTTGAAACCATAAGATGTTCATACCCCTAAAAGCTTAAGTCCAAAAAATTTGCATGGTTCATCAAGTGGTTCCGGAGAACCCCCCCCCCCCCCCCCAGCATCAAAAAAGCTTCAGTTGTGTCCCCCTTTTAAACGTAAGCTTTTCTTATATGTCAACATAACATATCTAAATTTCATAGAGATCCGCAGCCGTTTTCCCTGCTGACCGCCTGCTGCGGCCGCTGAAATTTATATTTGATATTTCTAATACAAAATTTACTTAAAGATAAACATTTTCTGTAAAAAAATTGTTCTTCTAGCTTCAAAAATAAGAAAATTACAGCCGTTTAAAATTTTTAAGTAAAAAAGGTTGTTAAATAAAAAGGTGAACTAAGCAAAAATTGACTTTGACTTATAAAAGGTCGGAAATTTATTATCAAACAGGGGACTTGCACAAAAAAGATTTAGCCCTCTAGGTCTAATAGGAACTGAGATAATAGGGGGGGAGCGTTGAACGCCCACCCCATCACCAACCGATTAAGGTGCGGCAAGGGGCCCGACTGTTAAGGGTTAATAATACATATTTAATAATTCATATTAAAATCGATAATACTGTAAAAATGGTTGAATGCTTGTTTCAATAGAAAATTAGATTTAACTAATAATAATGTTGAATCTTGTACCAGGAGATAAACAAATAACCTTGTGTTGCAATAAAAAATATAAAAAATTATCCAATTTACTTATGAAAAAAAGTGTAATACTGTATCTATAATCTTTTTGTACATAAATGATAATAATATCAGGTTATATTCCATTAATTTATAACCACCTAAATTTTTGGACACTTACAACTTTTAACAGCTCCCTTTAACCAAAATCAAGGATAGTTTATTTAAGTATGTCACCAAAACTTCATTACATAAGTAATACATTTTTACAAACTTTAAAAAGAGGATTGGGAAATATCTCCCTCCCCAACATTAACTTTAATCACTATTGTAAACAATATTAAAAGTTATAAATATATATCAATCAAGATCTTTAGAGGTATTAACTGTGGTTTAATTACATATGTATGAGAGCTCCTTCTTGTGTCAATCACTTTTATTTACTGATTAAAATTTGTACAGTACAGTTGTACAGAATATTGCAAGATTTTTTTAGTTAAGTCTGGAAATTAATGATTAATTTATCTAAAAATAGATAGCATAGAATTATCTTAATCAGTGGCTTAATTTTATACACCCGCCTTAAACACCCCCCCCCCCTCACTCTTTATTTTAAGGGGTGTAAATTTATTTCCTTTACACCCCCTTGGAATTTATAGAGGGGTGTATCTGAGGGTGTAGGCTCTTGTCAAGAGGGTGGACATGGGTGGACACCTAGGGAGGTGTATCCATCCCCCTTAATTTTACAAGGGTGGTGTAAACAACCCCTACACCAACCTTTTGCACGCCTTTGATCTTAACTATTTAGTGTACATAAAGTTGTAAATTCAGTAACTATTCTACAAAAATTACCTTCCTAAATTGATATATGATTTTCAGGGTAATCTCCGGTGGACTAAACATTAAAATTTTATGGAAAAAAAGATATCTTTGGAACATGCATGACTTGAAATTATCCCCCCTTTGTACTCAATACGCATTTTTTATTCTAAGTGCGTCAATTTTGCGTTTAAAGATACCCTTAGTTTAAGCATTAATTTCTCCAAAAAATGATGAAAAAAGATAAATTTTTTTTTGATAAAATGATAAAAGTATATGTAAAATGAAATAACCAGCAAAAAAAATTACAAAATTACGTTAAATAGAACGAAAATTAGAGCGTTTTGTAAGCCTTATAAAATGCGTATTTCTCATGAAAATTGTAACGATTTAGTGTCTTGAGTAAAATATTTACAAACTTCCCGCTTTTATAAGAAGCTAGAGTCTTTGTGGTGTTAATACTCTACAACTAAGATAAGTTTGTTTGTTATTACCAAATGTGTGATTAATTCGTGGTTATTTGCTACATCTTTACATCGACTAAACATATTATCATATTATATGTAACAGACACATGTTAGTATATCAATTACTCTGTTTTGAATGCTAAGAAGATTTGCCGTTCTATGTCATGTATACTTTGTCTATGGTCGAAATTGACATTCCGCATGGTCCATGTGCAATAATTCAAACTACATCTATGCAAGACATGGCAAAAAAGGACTTAAGCATTTTGGGTTGCAAAGATACTATTCAATTTATTCGTCGGTGCTTACTAATTGAAAATAAGAGGGGTAGCGGTAGGTTTTTGTCCTTTGACTAACCTTTGTGGAGGGGAGGCGGATTGGGGGGGGGGGGGTGGTCCTAACCCTACAGGGCTACCCAGGGTTTTAGGGTTTTCTCTCCCACTTCTCCTCTCTTCTACATCATTTTTATGACGTCACATGGCTGATTTTGATACACTTTATCCAGCTACGAATAAGCACTTTCCCCTATCGGACCCAAAATTTGAATGTTATTAAGTCAGCTTAGGTGTTTTTGACATTATTATGCGATTCTTCTTTGGTCATTCTCTTCCTTGTTTGCATGGTTTGCTTTGTTGCTTTACATGGGGCATATTTAAACCTTAAACTCAAATAACATAAATAAGGATTTGGTTTTAAGTGAACAAGGTTAGTTATGCCCATTAAAAGCGTAGCATTTATTCAGAAAATAAAAAAGGAAATGAAGTTATAAAGTAGATTAATTGCATGATGTATAAAATCCATCCAAAGAGTTGTGGACATTTTCTAAAACGGACCGTCTTACGAGTGTCTAATATATCCTTAATTTTGGAGCTTTGCAAAATTTTTGTTACTAGCGGCTGCGCCCTTAGATATTAGTTACAATTTGTGGTTGAAATGTTTGGACATAAACGATCAAAATTTAATAAAAGTACCCAAAGTTGTTAAGTCAACAAATAAGCATATACATTATAAAACTTTGAGTACTAGTTTAATAAACAGCCCAATGTCCCCTCCCTACCTAAAGTCCTAAACATAACTAAAGATTTACACGAATAGTTGGCTAATTTATAATTTTCTTATTGTGTTATTTTTACCAAATTACTTTCTCACATCTCTAAATATGAAAATATTCCATTAATTTTTCCGGGAACTTAAAAGTTATTAAAATAGGTTATAATTTGAGTTTCTTTTATTAAAATTTCGCCGAGATACTACTCCATAACTGGAACTCTTATTACTTACAGGGCGTTTACACAATCAATACAACTTTTCAGTTATTTGATAAACTAGCAGCTGTGTACCTAGCACCATGGAGGGCATAAAATAGCCTAAAACCATCCTGTTATCTATTAAAAAGCGAATTGGTTCACTTGCTAGCGGACAAAAAAGTTACTTTCTTATATAAAATGTAACTTTAAAAAGTTTTATGTTTAAATTTTAATTAGATAAGCATCTACAATACAAAGTAGTACAATATTTGTCTGTCTGTCTGCTGAAAGAAGTTTAGCTAAAGAACCTTTCGTGGCAACGTCTATTTAGGGACATTTCGTCGTATTTTCACAGTAGCTTTTAATAGGTTATTATAGGTTTGGTTAGGTTAAGTTAAGTAAGTTAGAGTCCCCCGCAGTGGCTAGGAATAGAAGAAAATCTATATGAAAATACGACAAAACGCCCCTTAAGAGGCATTGTCACGAAAGGGACTAAACCCAGAATTTCTTGGTAACCATTAAACGATAAGGCTATGTTTTCTGATATAATACAATACAGACTACCTAATTATATGGTAGCTTTTTAAAGATCTAACATTTACACTATACTTCTCTCTAATAGCTTTAGACTCTTCCTAATAACGCTATAAAAAAATATTAGTAAGTGAATGTGTGAGGTAATTGGATAATTATAGAGATGCTATGTACCTAAAAAGATGTTACATGTTACCCTTTGAGCTGAACTGTTGATATTTTGACCAAATACATCTCATTTTCTGTCCGCCTGCAAAAAAAAGAACATTTTCCATATTAATTGAAAATGTCTCTTTCAAAATACCTACCTCTCAAAACCATAAGATTTTTTACTTGCAGTGCAGTTGAAAGTGTTTATTTCCAATGTTCATTGTAATATTAAATAATTTTATTTCTAAATGAATTTATAAAATTACTTGGATCTTACACCTGATTTTCATGTTTTCTAATAAATTAAAACAAGCACCGTGTTAAAATATCGATTCATCTCCGCCCCTCCCTTAACCCAATCCCCTCCCCTTATATTAGATGAACGAATCGACCAATAAATGACGGGGGAAATAGCAACTCAAATTGACGACAATTTTTTCTTAATATCCACGTATACTGTTCTACATCCATTAATTCTAAGCAACATTGAAAATGTAATTCAAATGCCAAATTCAGTTTGGATAACAAAGTACAAAGGGTCTACAGGAGATAGAGTTCCTACCGTAAATGTTTTTTACAGAAAGTTTTTTTCTTTAAAACTTATCTTATTTGTTTATTTTCGCCAGAGGGCTTGAAGAAATCCCAATAATCCTAAAGATTTTAGTGCATTAATTGGAAGGGTGCAAATAAAAAAGTACCATCTAATCTAAAATAAAAATTGGTAAAATTTAGTTTTTGGTGGCGTGAGAAGAGTTTTGAAAATGTTTTAAACACCTAAAACTTGACAAGGTTTTCTCCCACACTTACTTTCAGATTTGCCTTTCATGCACTTAAAGTGTTCGTGAACATATTTCAGCAATGCAAACACCAGAAAGTAAATTTTTTTATTAATCTGTATGACATGAAGTTTTTTGGTATTTGTTCTTTTCCATGTTGTCAACCCAAAAACGCCCCAACCCTTACTATATCAGAATTCTTTTAGAGCTAGAAATCTAAAAATTAGTAGTGTTGTGGCCTTTTATCATATTGATTTTCCGTTAAAAATGTCAAGTTAAATTTATTCTTTCTCTACTCTTTTTTCTTTTGATTACACCTTTTTACAAAAAACTTCATATTTCTCATATTCTTTTACGGTTAGAAGTATAACAAATTAATTTATCCACCAATTTGTTGTAAAAGATTATTTTTGTTCACAGCCACTTTATTTATGTGGCTCACAAGCTGTTGAGAGTCATACCCGAGAGCAGTTTCGTGTTCAAATTTTGATAACTTTATTAAGATAAGGAGCCAAACATTTTTATAGTGTGGAGTATGGGGGAGTTAATGTGTACTTTAGCAGATATTTTCTAGTATTTTTTGGACATACATACATTTTTAAGATTTGATTATAGAGTTGCTTTGCTTATATTATTGTACTTTGTTGACTCTGGAATTAGTATACCTAAAATCAAATTAATCGGATAATTAGATCAATTAAAAATTGTTAAAAAAAAGTTAAAAATCAACATGTTTAAAATGGACGTACGGACATTCTGGTAATGATTATAGAGTTGCTACGTTTTTTAAATCGTACCTAACTACTACAGGAATCACCATGCAAAGTTTGAAATCGATAGGACAGTTCTAACATGCTTAAATTAAATCGGACGGACGGACGGACCGATCCTAATTAGAGAAAAGTTTCGCTTTTAATAATGTGATGCAATCAAAAGGCTTTGGGGGTGTAAATCTAAAGTATATATTTTAAATGGTTAGTCATAGGAGATTA
The DNA here is from genome assembly GCF_053477335.1 of Acartia tonsa. Taxonomy (NCBI): domain Eukaryota; kingdom Metazoa; phylum Arthropoda; class Copepoda; order Calanoida; family Acartiidae; genus Acartia; species Acartia tonsa. The sequence goes on along the minus strand of NC_137265.1, from coordinate 8,042,819 downwards.
GCGTGATACAGCAAAAATATATCAACTTTAATTTCAATTAATTTTGCAAGAAATCTTATAGGATAAAGTTTAAGCGTAAGGAAAGCTAAACTTTGTAGAGCACAGTTTACTTGTTAAAGTCTTTGATATTTAAAAATTTTCCGATTAAGTAAACCATTACATACATAATCCCCATTGTTTTATATCTAGAAAATACATCATCACTTGTAAAAAGAGAGGGAGAGGATATTGGATTGAAAATAATACTGATACCGTCTGTCTGTCCGTCCGTCTGAAGCTTAAGATCTCAGTAACCACTGAACCAATCGGATTCAGGGTATATACCTATTGGTCCTGTGGTGGTTTTAAGCTAATTTCTTGGGGAGTGGAACACCCCCAACCCCAACAAAAATTAATATTTCACCCCTCCCCCCAAAAAAAAAAAAAAAAAATGTTTTCTGGGGAAAATACTTCACATAAAATTAGCAGCACCAGAAATACTTATCTTTTTTTTCAATTACCGCTTGGGGCACAGCCCCAAGAGGTTAGGGGCGAAGCCGCTAGTACATTAAAAAATATCAGAAGGGGTAATTTTGGCAATTATCATTGGGAATGTACAACAATTTGTCGTCTATTGTCTTATCCCCGAAGGGCCTGATTTTAGTGTAGCTTCGCTCAAAGAATGTTTAAATTGCAAAAATATTGATGATAACAAAAAAGTTTTCAAATCTTAATTTAATTTTCTAATCTAAAACGAAATTTACCTTAGATTAATCATAAAGAAACTTTTTATTTTGTAATTTTTAAATAACTGCTCCAGCTAAGACGTTGGGTATAATGTAATAAGCGAATCATCTCATTCTCTATACTCAAGTTTTTAAAAGTAAGTATGCATTGTATTTAAGTAAATATGAGATTTATACTAATTATTTTCTTCTCTTCAACTTCTTAATAATGCTGAATCTTAATACGTTGTTACCCTATATTTATTATTGTTCGTTTGTCTCTGACTTTTAATTTGTTAAACTTCGATTTTTATGGATTTTGTCATCCCTGTTATAATAGAATTAACCCATACTGGCCACTTAACTATGCCTACGGTGGTCAATATGCTGTCAAACCGATTGGCACATTTCGATGGATGGACAGATTGATATAGATAAATATTAGTTTGATGAATCTAAGTGTCAAGTTATAATTATATCAAGTGCATGGTTGGTTAGTGGGATGATGTGCCATGAAATCCGCGATGGTACCCAAAGTTTTATAACCATGTTATCTTATTGGTTAGCTTAAAAACTTTGGGTACTTTTTATTGAATTTTAATTGGTTGATTTAAAACTTATAGTGTACAAACCTTTCAACCAATAATTGAATCTACAGAAGGGATAATTTTGTTAATCATTATTAGGGATGTATATAAAATTACCCCCATTGTCTTATCCCATTAGATCCCTTCTGAAAGTTCAATAACACATATAATATTTTTAATGGTGGAAGAAGTGGGGCTTTTTTACGAATAGAAATTTGGAGACGCGAAAAACAAGTCCTCATGTGGAAATGATAAGACACCTTTTAGTGATACTTCATATTGACCAGGAAAGGGTAAAAACGCAGATAATTCCAAACTTATATGAAATGGGGAGGAAGACCTTTTTAACATCTATTTATTTGATTGCACGACCATTTTCTAAAAGTCTTAACTTTGAGTCCTAAAATTGTAATCACATTGATCTAATGGGATAAGACAATGGTCTATGTAAAGTGTTGCATATTCTAAGCAGCCTTTGCTGAGATTTGTACGCATAATCCTTTTAAAGGATATCTTTTCTAGGCTTTACCAATAGAATCTTTAGAAATTTCAAAGTGTTTCATGTCCCTTTAATTTTGATATAAATCTTATTAGCAGACAATTCATAAATATCAACAAGAACAATTTTTTTCTAAAAGACAATTGTCTGGATTCACTAATGTTACTTAAAGTACATGGTTGTTTTTTGTCAGAAATGCTAATTAAATGGTCTTTTGTATATTGATAACAAACTTGAAAATTGTACAAAAAATCCCTCTTAAAAAAATATATTTAGTGTAAAATCTAATGACTTAATTTTACTTTGTAAAGGAGAGACGAAATAGTTATAGAGTAGCTGTGCATAATAATAAATATTTGTAATACTTGCAATCTAGCGGCAGTTGTGTTATTTATAAGATTCGTACAATTTGATGATTGTATCTAACGGTATGTAGTGCATCTTCTATAAATATTGAGTGTATGTTCGTTTGTCAGTATGTCCCTGAACTAACTTGGTTATTGAGTTAAAGTTAAGTAATTAAGAGTGTATAATATGGGAAGAAAGATAATTATAATGAACAGCATAACTGATACAAGGACAGACAATAATAAATGAAATATTATTGAACAAACAATACAAATTTTGTACTAGAGAAGTGTTGATCTTATGATAATGATACATCAATCTATTGAAATATAATAATTAGATTATATTTAGGGTAAGTCATGGTGCATTTGTTAAATCTATCTATCTATCTATCTATCTATCTGTCTATCTATCTATCTATCTATCTATCTATTTATCTATCTATCTATCTATCTATCTATCTATCTAACTAACTATCTATGACACTTGAATGGGTAATAAAGGCATGTTTCATATTGATCAGCTTTTATCTTTGTCTATATAAATTTCTCTTTTCAATTGCAAATTTTCTTTACACTTCTTATATGTTAGTCGATACATTAAAATATTTTTTTGACATTAAATTTCAATAACTTATGTTATTTGCGTCGACATCATGACCAACATAAAGCTTTGTCTATATTAAACATCAAAACGGTTTCCTTATAAGAAGCTTTTGTATGGGGTCGTTTTTTTCAGGTTTTAGCTATGTAATGGATTTAGGCTATATTCCTGTCCCCTTATTATCCTTTTAAATACTGAGTCCCTAGATGCTAGGGGCACAGCTGTTAGTACGTTGATTTTAAACAGTTATTTCAGTGCACATCCCTCTAAAAATTGTTTTAAAACACACGAAAAAGATGTCTTAAAAAAGTATTACATTTGAGATGTAATATTTGTATATAGTAATTTGCGATTATTTCCACCTATTTTTGGAATGTCCGTGGAGGATTCCACACAAATTAACACCTTCAACACGAGCATGTACATTCAAAACCGCGAAAAAGTTATGTCCTTGTTATAATATATCTCAACTAGCGGGTTCGCCCCTAGCCTCTAGGGGCTTTGCCCCAAGAGCCGATAAAAAAAAATTAAGGCGAAATTCGTTAAAGTACCAAGGAAATCTTCTACAAAACCTAAAGGACCAAGGAAATCTTTTACAAAACCTAAAGGACCAAGGAAATCTTCAGCAAATAAAAAAAAATGGGGGGGGGGTTTGGGGGGGTTGGGGGTGTCCCACCCCCCAAGAAAATAGCTTAAAACCACCACAGGACCAATAGGTATATACCCTGAAGAGTAGAATCCGATCGGTTAAGTGGTTACCGAGATCTTAAGCTTCAGACGGACGGACGGACGGACAGACAGACAGACAGACAGACATCATGCTACTTTGTATTATAGATATATAAATGTATAATCAGACAACTATTTCGTCTGCTAGCAAATTGCTATCTGCTCTTTTGTAGCCACTTTTAGCGGCTTTGTTAATATTCCCAACGCTACTGGTTTATTTTCAAGGACCCAATTGAAAGTCGGCACTGGGTTCTGAGGAAGAGACCAGTCATCTAACCCCTTCCCCCTCTATTACTTTACTCTCATTTTGTTATAGCTAATGTAACATTTAATGTTTATTGCTCATGATTGGTTTAATTTAAATTTCTGTACTTTTAAAATCCCTCAAAGAGTTATAGTCTGTAAAGAGCTTGTTTTGGTCGAACAGACAAACGTACATTTTGATTTTTCTTTAAGCATATTGAAAAATCTGTTTGTTGCTTGAAGGTAGGAACACCATATTTTTGGGCTGTTATGATAGAAGTATTTTACAGTGAGATGAAAAAGGATTATAGGGTAGTGGCGACAATTTGTATAACAAATGCAAATAGTCAAGCATTATCTTATTTAATAAAGATATCAAAATTGTTCATAAAATATATCTTTAACTATGGGCATATTGTTTTTTGCTTTTTAAAATTTCATTAATGTTTTAGCATTAAATTTTTTTTGATGGAGATAAATAGTTTTACTATTATGATAAACAAAATTATCCCTTCTATACTTTATAATTAACAGTTAAAACGTTTGGATACTCAACGTAATGAACCAACCAAACAAAATACAACAAAATCCACTGATGTTTTCTGGCTAACGAGTATGGAAACGTTATTTGAAAACGTCGGGGACTAGTGTAATAAACATCCCAATGTGCCCTCCCTCTCTGAATAGACTTAAAAAAAAAATATAGAGATGAAGAAATAGTAAATTAGAGGTAAAATATCTTTCTTCAGATGAACCTTATTATTACTAAAAAAAACTACGATATTTTTTCTTTCGGTCTCATTTGAAAATCATCCAAATGTTCTGTTAAACCCTAATGTGCCAAAGTTGCGATTATATTTGCAGATTCAGCAGTGTACAATTATTATCATATTGCTAGCCAGATGTGCTAATCACACGGATAGACAGATATATTTATATGGTGTACATTACAGTGTACAAAGTGTACATAAATAATGTACAAAGTGTACAATTATCATAATATTGCTAGCCAGATGTGCTAATCACACGGATAGACAGCTATGTTTATGTACAGAAAGTACATAAATTGTGTTCAAAGTGTACATACATAGTGTACAGAGTGTACATAAATAGTGTACAATTATTATTATATTGCCAGCCAGATGTGCTAATCACACGGGTAGATCTATATAATGTCTCTGTGGTGTACAAAAGTGTACATATATAGTGTAAAAAGTGTACAATTATTATCATATTACTAGCCATATGTGCTAATCACACGGATATATGGATATATAATGTTTCAAAATGTGCATAAATATTATACATATATGGTTGTGCATAGTCTACATAAATAATTTCATTTTTTTCTAGGGGCGATTTATCTTGGAAAACCCTCCTAAACCTACGAATAAGCTACACTATGAAGATAGTGATCCTTCGCTGAAAACACACATACATACACATTTAACATTATTATCAATAAATATCAATTACTTACAAATTCCTTATCCTTTACAATTACAGTTAACAAAGATGGACACTTCATATCGGTTTTAAATACAGAATACTATTAAAATTACAGTTACATGCTTATAAAAAAATTTGTGCTTTCACTCAAACCTAAATATTGTCAACCTAACCCTACCCATTATTTCTTGGGGAACTACCAATGCGGGGCTTATCATCACTTAACATAACCTAACCTTTTGCATTTAATGAAAAGAAAGAAAATCGTTTTCAGTCTAAATTTAGGAAATGATTATTATTATTAAAGAGATGCATTTGGATTGAAGTAATGTGTTATAAATTGATATTTAAAGGTTATTCATTCTTTCTCTGTATATTTTTAGATTTGTCTCATACATTTTTTATTTTGAATATTTAAGAATATGTGGATTGACAATGGCAAAAAATCTCCACCTTGTCATTCTTGTGTGTAAAATATTGGAGGAAAGAATGAGCGATATCTTGGTTTTAAAGTATATCTGAAGTTATAGTTTTTATTTTCAGGGTTTACATTTTTTCCTTATCAGGGTATAACTTGTCATTACCCCATCCCCCCAACAAAAAAAAAAGTTGAATTACCACCAACATTGAGATTTTTACTACGCCGCCCCCCGGCCCCCCCCCCCTAAAAAAAAATGAAAATAAAAATCGTCCTTGACACCAAATGCTTCGATTCTTTCAGTTAAAAAAAGTTTTTGAAGAATGAATGTTAAAATTTGATATATTTAATGTTAAACGGCACAAAATGATAAAGAAAAGATGAAAGAGAATTTTTACCTTGGTAAATGTGTTGTTTTTACCAAGTCTCAACGTATAAAGTTGTTATAGTCCCTTATATCGCTAGTGAAAACCAATAACCAATAAATTTTGGTGGGAGTAATTTTCATTTTTTGGGGGGGTTGGGGATGTCCCCCCGGGACCTATAAGAAGCTACCCTGTAAAGGAGAACCCGATCGGTTCAGCGGTAAGCGAGATCCTTCGCTACAAACAGACAGACAAACAAACAGACAGACAGACAAACAAACAGACATCGTTCTACTTTGTATTATAGATAAAGAAGTCATAAATAGGAATGGATATATTATTACTTGGATCCTACAACAGTTTTTCATGTTCTCTAATAAAGTGAAACATGCAGCGGGCTAAATAATAAGAAGTGGGATGGTATTGGAGTGTTACAATGTGGACATGATTGTATCAAGGAAAGAGTCCCATTAAAACTGTTGACAAAACTAAATTGAGCAGAAAATGATTCATCCCAAGAGAAATCACAAAACTTTACATAAAATAACATTCTTCTATAGACACACAATTTATTAAAGTAGTGGGGAAGTAATATTTAGTAGCGAAGCTACTCTATAGGCAGGGATATAAGACAAAGAAAGATAAATATATATAGCTTTCTAACGATGATTAATGAAATTTGCCATTCTGTAGATCATAATTTTCTAAATAAAGGTTTTACACTACTAAATAGAAACAGACCAATCAAAGTTCATGAAAAATAACAGAAGTTTTTGAGCTACGGAATAAGATAACTTGGTTAAAAAACATTTTGTACCAGTCAAATGTCCCCTTCTTTTGAGTTTGTTTGGTTTTTTTATGAATGTTGTTTAATTAATAAATGAAATAAGATGGTATTTTTAATAAGAATGAAAATATTAATTTCATATTTAAGTATTTTAAAATTATAGGTATCGCTTAATTTTAGTTGGTTATTATGATAGGCATTTTATCCACATAGCAAATATTATTTTCAAACAAAAACTGTCAAATATAACAAAGACCTAATTTAAAATGTTTCCATTTTGTTTAATGCTTCCAAACTTACTTAATTCTGTATTAAAAAAATCACTGCAGAAAATATTTATTTATAGTATTTTCTGTTCTTGTGCTTTATCACTGTTACTTGCTGTTCTGTATGAAGGTTTGAATGTTAAAAGTTGTTGACTCAAGTTATACCTCCCAAGAGAGTGTTTAGACGACCACAAAGTCTTGTCCTGTCTATTTTAAGTTAGTTCGGTGCTTTCCCACAAAGTTCAAAGCAAGCACAGAACCCCCCCCCCCCCCACCTCCGAAGCCTAAACCCTTTGAAGCTTATTCCTGAGGTAACCTAACCCTGCAGGTCCAACCTGTACTCAATAAAAACTAACTGTTCATCAATCTATACCTCAATCTATCAATGTATCTATCCAATTATTTGCTTTTTATCAACAGATACAAATTTTATATTTAATCCATATAACTGTCCATCATTCTATTAAATCCATCCACTATCAATCAATCGATGTCCAAATCTATACCAACTTTTTCTAACCAATCAAAATTTCATTCTTCATTATTTAAGAACTTTAACTTCTAATTACATTTCCCTGTCCCATTTGAACTAAAGTAAGTTCTGGATGAGCTACTTTACCTTTTATCAAAATATTTATACTCAACAATCTTCAAAGGCAGTAATTTTGGAGATAGAAAGATAGAACTGTATATTTCATCCCCTTCAGATTGGCAGTACAGGATAATATGTTAATACAATTCTCTTAAAAATTTTGGGGATATTATAGATATTAAAGTATCTTTTTTTTCCAAATAAGGACTGTAGGAATTTTTCAAAGGGATAAAAAATATTTTGGGATGTAGGTAGATAGATGGTAATTTGAGACATGCAAGGGCTAATATATCAAGAGCCTTATCACAGTAGTCCAAATATTTTAGATTCTAACAGATTTTTTTGCTCAAATCAAACAAACATAGATTTAAATAAAAAATGATCGTCAAAGACTATGCTTCGAGCTGTTTGGCAGCTAGCTGTATTTTAGGTTATTTTTTCGAAATAATGACCCTGGAATCTGATCTAAATCCAATAGTATTTAAAAATCTTCTACTTTGACAAGACAAGTTTTAGGAGTTAATTTATTAAAAACCTCGAAATATTCTTTTCAAATACAAAACTTCCCAGGTAAATAAAGAAAATAACTTATTAATGATTAATTTCTGTCAGAGTTAAGTGGGTTTAAATCCTTCAATTTTTTCTTTTCCAATCTGAGGCCACTGTGTTGACTGTTGACGGAGGAAGAAGGGTTGGATGGTGTATCTCTGTTAGACTGAGAGTCATCGTAATGACATGAAATTATCATACATTTATATCGACAGTAAGACATAAAACATCAAATGAATGCTATGAATATGGCGTTTTCCCTGAAAGTGCTTTGATGAGTACGAATAAAACCTTATCTTAAAACTAAATTGAAAATAAGTGGGGGGGGGGGGTAGTTTTTCTTTGTTTGTTTATTACTTTAGGTCAGGTTATTTTAAATACAGGTTAGAGGCCGCAGGGGTTAGTCATATATAGAAAAAAACTATCCCTCTTTCATTTTCAGAGGGGCTCTACTGCTCGACAGACTCTTTGAAGGAAAGCACTAGTAAACTGAAAACTACGCCAACATCATGTCCCACATCTAGCATACTTCTGGACAATAATTTAATTTTAACTAAAGTATTGTGTCGATATAATAAGAAAACCTAAGATTAACAGTGAATGTTTGATGGATGTATGGATTTCAGATAATTAGGCTTATCATCATCTTATTAGTAAACATGGACAGGAATGACAATTCTTAATAATAAAGCAGGAATAAAAGAGAAAGGAAAATTATGTCAATACGTTAAGATAAAAAAAAACTTGGGGAAATTAAAAATATACCCTAAAGTAGACTTAATAAAACTGTAAATAAAAATAGGAAAAAAATGACGAGGCATTGTCAGTTTTGCTACGTTGTGAAAAACAAATTTACTGACAAAAAAATGGTAAAATCTACAATTTACAATAGGGGTAGACTTACAGACAGACGGGCAGAAAGGCAGAGAAACAGAAAGACGGATGGACAATGACATTTAAAAATACAATAATTGTATGATATCTATTTTTCTCCGATTTTTTTTATAGTTTTAGTGAAGCTAAATATCTAAACCCTGAACCACTTCATTATGCACTCTACATTTCATCAGAATCAATTTTTAAAAGTGGAGAAAAGTGCAAAACAAACGTTTTCCCATTGATTTTCTTTTGATTTGCATAATGAAATGGATCAGTAAAAAATCAAAAATATAGATTTTGATTGATATTAAAGCATTTTACTCTAAAAAGGTTCTTTTTCTTTTATCATACGTGTTGCTTTAACAAATAGAAACAATGTACTGTAAAGCTGTACACTTATGGACTACCATAGACAAAATATCCAGGAAAATGTAGATTGCATAATGAAGTGGTTCAGTGTTTATAAAATCTGTGTTATTGATTAATTTGTATTAAAACGTGTGAAAATTTATCTGCATCTGAGATAAATTGAACTCAACATTCAACTAAAGTGAATTTGAAAGCATCTTAATTTATTTCATTACATTAGATAATTTTGTAATTTTATCTCACAGCTGACAAACTGATATCTGTCAGTAAAAATTAATTCGCGCACATTTGAAATTTGATTGCAGACATACCATTTTTTTTGTTGCTGTTGCTAATGCATTTATAACACTAGATGGACTGTCAGACAAAATAGTCTGTCCAACTTATCACAAGAATTCAACTATTAATAGCTATTTTATTTTATAAGGAAGAAATAAAAAAAATAGCAGCCCTTTTGTAAAAAAAATGCGTACACGCTTTACCCAATAATATGGCCAGATTTTTCCTTAATATGTTGTTATTGGTCCACTTTACTGATTAGGTAACTAGATCTACTATATTTATTATGTTGCTTTCACCTTTCGATTGTTTGGTTGTTTCGATTTCAAATCAGCTATAAATTGACTAAAAATATAATTGACATAAACTTTTAGTTAAATTTTAGAGAGGATTATGTATTTTTGGAAATTTTCTTAAATAAGTAACTTTTCCTTTATCCCTGGTTATATGAAAGATTATGATATAATAATTAGTCCAGAATCTATTTATTAGATTTTGCAATATTGCCAAAGGTTGCGAATTATCAATATTGATATCATTAGCAGTGTCCCATATAACTGATTTTTATATCAATTTCAATTTATATAACAATAGCGGCTACGCCCCTAGTAGACTCATGGGGCACTTGATGGAAAAGAGGAGGAAAGTCGACTTGAAGTAAAAACTAACGAAGCCTATAAAAAAATTACGTCATACTGGCCTACAATTGGTCAATTAAAATGTATATTACCATGCTATTGGTAATTTAGTCTGTGTATTTGCCCATCATTGATCATTTTTATTGTTTTTATTATAGGCACTACAAAGAGCTTCAAAACTAACTTTATGGAGAAAAACAAATTTTTAATGCTTATTTTTAAGAATAGGTTAGGGTAAATGAGAGTGGGATTGGAGATCAAGAAAAAGTTTAGAGTAAAAGACCCTAAATTAATTTCGAGTAGCCTCGCTAGAAAAAAAAGAAAATGGTCCATATTGAATATTGTTTATTGAAGTTGAAATACTTTATTAGTTTGATTAATACCTAGACTCTGATACTTTGATTAGAAACTGTCTGGATAATTTTCCAGGGAGGGAGGGGACATTGGGATGTTTTTTACACTAGTACCCAAAGTTCTATGATATTGACTTCTTATTCGTTTGCTCAACAACTCTGGGGACTTTTATGAATTTTGGTTCATTAAGTTGATTGTCTAAAGGTTTAAACCACTAATTGTAATCTACAGAAGGGGTAATTTTGTGTATCATCATTGGGGATGTACATAAATTTATCGGCAATTGTCTTATCCCTTTTGATATCTAATAACTTTCAATCAATTTTAATTTTAATAATCATATAGCATTTTTCAGGGATTTTAAGGGATAAGACAATTGATTGAAATACATCCTTAATGTTGATAAAGAAAACTTCTATAAATGTAAATCAAGATATTTGGTTTAAAAGTTTGAATATTGCCAGTTTTAAACCAATCAATCAGGATTCAATGAAATACCCAAAGTTTTAAGCCAACGAATAAGAGAACGTGTTTATAACTCTTTGAGCAATCCAATGATTTACAGTTAAATTTGTTACAATTCACAAAAGACGCTGAATAAAATATTACTTTCAAACAACTCCAGAAATTATCTTAAAATTTTTTTTACCAGCTAAATGTCCAAAATGTGCTTTTGTCTTTTTGTATGTACTTCCATAACTATCTAAAATAGACTTGAATACCAATGGCTATTAAACTGACTTTTTTCTGAAGGCAGTTGTTTAATAGACTATTTTAATATTATTTTTATATTCCAGCCTTATATTCAACTTTCGTTCACTTTCTAGATTATATTTTCATTATATCATTATCTAGTCCTAAATAGTATATATTATAAACGAGATTGGCTTTAAAATAAAACATGTACAACTAAACAGTTAAAAATACACAGATAAATTAATTAAAAGTAAAATATCTGAGTATAAATTAAAGTTTTACAAATCCTTACCTTATTAGATGTGTTAAATCAAGTTGCTATTTAACTTCATTTTTAGTAGCGAAGCTACTCTATAATTCACTTTTTCCGTCAGTCAGTCAGTCCGTCAGTCCGTAACGCTATGGGGGAAATGGGATTTACTCAGCTCCTATTAAAGATAGAATGCTGAAATTTTTTGACAACATTTCCATCATTAAGGAGCACAATTAAGTGTAAAACATCCATGGCGGCAGGACCGCTTTTCAGCAGGTTTTATGCTATTTTTTATTTTTCACATTTTTCTATTTTAAAGTTAGTATGTTTTTCAACCTATTTTAAAAAAAATTACACTATTCTAAGACATGAAGATATATTTCGATTTTAGCAATCATTTTCAATTCATTTTCTCTAAAAAAATATAGGCATGAGACATTAGATAACAGCAAATATGATCAAAGATATTAAACATACATTTATATAGAACAATGTCACAAATTGTTTTGAATCTTAGGTATCACCATAGAATACAGATGGCTACTGAAAAAGTTTGAAATAAAAGATTAAAACATTAGTTTTTTAAAAAGGAGGAGTAGGGAATAATTCTTGGCCTTGTTTGAGTTATGGGGCGGGGCATAGTTTTTAATAAAGGAATTTTTTTGATGGTTAGGAAATAGGCGGAGTTTTGGATGGTGAGTTTGGTTGGAGGCGGAGACAGAAAAAAAACTGGGAGGAGACAAAAAAGTGGGAGGAGTGGGGGGGTTATGAAAAGGTTGTGGATTAATCTTTGTCCTTGGTTGTTTATGGGTGGAGATTTGGATTTTGAAATCTGTTAAAAAAATTGGGTGGAGTTATTCCTGAGATGGGAAAAATTTTAATCTTTATGATATCCTGCTTTGTTTAGGTTTTAGGATGGAGGAAGAATTGGTGTTCTTTTGAATTAACCAAAAAAGTGAAAAAATGTGTACATTTTTTTGATGAAACATGAAATGAAAACCTACATGGTATAAAATGTTGACTTATTTGAGAATTTTGGAAGTATAATTTGATGATGCAAACAATTGATTTGAGTTAAAAGATAACCTGAATATCAAAGAAGCTTAATCCTTTGAAATGTTAACTGTGTTTTAAAAGTTTTTTTTATAAAAATTTGCAAATGCACACAGTTAATTTGAGTTTAAAGAAATGTTCAAAAATAAAATATTTTTTACAAACTAAATGATGAGGGTTTTTTAGTAGATCTCTGAAACTGCAAACAAATGTTATGTGTTGAAAAAGAAATTTGTTGGAAAGATGGGTCTTGTTTGAGAAAGGATTTTTTTGTTTGTTTGATGATTAAATGTTTGTTGGGTGAAGCAAATTACACAATTTTATTGAGAGCAGAATCAAAAGACCTAATCAAAAGTTTTTCCCTAGCTAGGCGTATCCAGGGGTCTGTGCTTCTTATTTTCTCTATTGGGACAATTTCCAAGTCCTGTAGATTGTGTCCTTGGGCCTTGAAATGACTTCCAACTGTAGTTGATCCAGTGCTAATTGTGTGGCTGTGCTCGTTAAAACGGCTGGAGATCATTCTACTTGTTTGGCCCACATACTGAGGTCTCCTAACTGCACAGGATCCACTGTTTTTCCTACAAGTAATAAGATATATAACGTTTTTACTAGTACAGTCTAGATTGCTTAAAATAGGGAAGATTTCATTGGTTTTAGTGTTTATGACACTTTTACAAAACCGGGGGGAATTGTGACACATTTTACAATTTCTACCACAGTGGGAAAATCCATTTTTAACCCTGCTTGACCTTCTCTCTGTAATTACTGGTGGGAGTTGTGCCTTAATTAAAAAATCCCGTAGATTTTTTGGTCTGGACCAGCAAATCATTGGTGGATCTGGAAAGGTTCTTTTGAGGTGTGGATTCTGTATCATGACTTTCCAAAACCTAAACAAGATATTAGAAATATTGGGTAGTCTGGGATCAAATTGAAGTGAGAGTACAACTCTCTTTACCGGATTTTTTTCGGTGTTTATCAATGCTGTTGCTCTGGGTAGATTACTGACCTTTTCAAAAGCTTTAACTATAAAGTTTTGTTTGTAACCTCTTCCTAACAGTTTTTCTTGTAATATGTCCAGGTGTGCTAAAAAGTCTAAATTGTCAGAGCAGATTCGTTTGAGTCTTAGAGCTAAAGAGTAGGGAATGTTTTGGGTGATGTGACCAGGGTGACAGCTTGATGGCAAGAGATATGTACATTTCTTGCCAGGTTTTGTAAAAAGGGATGTCCTAATAAATCCTTGTTCAGTTATGGAAATTACAGTATCCAAAAATTCAACTTTTTTACTCTGAAAATCATAAGAGGCTTTAAATTTAATCAGGGGATGTATGTTGTTTATATGTTCTAAAAAATTTAAAAGTTCTACTTCAGATCCAGTCCACAGCATAATGCAGTCATCTATGAACCGTCTGTACCATGCTGGGGCTTGGCCTCTCCAAGTTCTAAGCATTCTACCTTCTATAACAGACATAAAAATATTAGCAAATGTGGGGGCAACCCTGGTTCCCATTGCCACTCCTACTTCCTGCCAATAAAATTTGTTGTCAAAAGTTAGGATATTACAACTGAGCACCATACCTAAAAGAGTTATTAAAAATGCAGTTGGAACTGTTTTATCTTCTCTCTTATCTAAAAACTCCTGAAAATAATGCATTCCCTCGTCTATAGGTATGTTTGTGTATAGAGCTGTAACATCCAGAGTGACTGGCACACAACCTGCAGGTTGTGGACCTTTCTGATTTTCAGATTCTACGAATCTGAGAAGATCTGGTGTGTCTTCAATGAAGCTGGGTATATCCTTAACTAAATGGTTACTATGATAATCAACAAAATGACTTGAATTTTCAAAGGTTGTACCTGATGCTGATTCAACAGGGCGTAGGGGGGGGGATTTTTCCTCCAGCTGGCCATTTGGCTGGGTCCACGTGGTCTTTTACAAGTCCATATAGCCTCCCTGGGCTGAAATGGTCGGGGACTAGCCACTTTGCTTCGTCCTCTCCTATCCAGCCTCTTTGCCTACCTTTCCTGACAATGTCCTTAAGCTCCTCTAAATGGTTGAATTGCAGCTGGTCTGCTTCAACGGCCTCTAAAGTCCTAAAGTAAAGATGATTAGTACCATTTTCGTCCTTGAATTCTGCTTTTAAAAGCTGTTCCATTCCTGAAATGTATTCTGGGGTGTTAAGAATTGCTACCCCACCCATTTTGTCCATCGGTTTGATGGTAATGACTCTGGATTTTTGTAGACTAACTAGCTTGTCCATGGCTGCTCTTTCATTTATAGGTAGATTCCTGTGTGTTTTTTTCAAGTCTGAGCCTAAAACGCAAGATAAACTACCATTTAAAAAGGTTGTCAGGTCAGCTGTTGGGGTACCTTGCGGTTGTCTAATGTTGGTTGGTTTCCATGGAACCTTAATAAAATTGTCAGTCAATGATAGGTCAAGTTCCCTCTCTTCATTTGACTCTTTTTCTTTATTGATTTTGTCCATCCAGTTCATTGTGCGTCCCATTCTCTCAAAACCTGCAATAATCTGAGTTGTATTAATAGTTTTAGGGACAATGGCATAATTTAAACCTTTGTTTAATAAACTTTCCATGTCTTTGGTTACCTCAATATCACTAAAATTGGTTACTAAAGGTAGTTGCATTTTGTGATCAATTTTCTTTTTAAGCTTCCTATAACGATTTCTTTTGATGAATTTCCTATTTTTCTTTTTTTGTTTTGTTTCTTCATTTGTTAAGTTGGTTTTTAAATGCGGAGGGAGGGGCCTATTTTCTTTTTTAAAAAGGAAAATCAATTTTTGTTTGTGCTTGTTTACAGCCTGTTTACTTAGAACAAGTTTATCCTGTGCTAACCTGGTATTAAAAAAAACGTGCAAATTTGGTTCTAAGATAAGGCTGTGTAAATGTATTTTTGATTTTTTAAGTTCAAGTTTACATTTTTTTAAATACAGTCTTTCTTCCCTTAAACCAATCTTTAAATTTTCAAAGCTGATAAATTCAAGATTTTCTGTGAATATTTTTGAAGCTTCTTGTGAGAATCGTGGATTGTGGTTACATTTTATTTTGGAATTGGGAGGGAGGATCTTGAGATTTATACAGCTTTGAAGAAAGTTTATTCTGGACGAACTATTGATTAAATTGGCCAGCTTTTTGTGAACCTTAAAGTATTCTGACTTGTAAGACCTATTTTTAAAAAAAGATACCTCATCTATATTTTCTTGTTGAATAGTGTCACCTGATGGTTGTGGTATGGGTATCTGAGAACCTGGAGGGGGAGATCCTGCTGGTGGTGGGTCCCCATCCTCTCTGTTCTGCCCTGGAATACCTGCTAACATCATACTTACAAAAGGTTGTACATAGGTATTCAAAGATAACCCTTATTTGAGTTTAAAAAATAGGGATTCTGTGGAGAATGCATGGGAAAAACATGGAGGATAGAATATTTTAAAGTTAGTATGTTTTTCAACCTATTTTAAAAAAAAATTACACTATTCTAAGACATGAAGATATATTTCGATTTTAGCAATCATTTTCAATTCATTTTGTCTAAAAAAATATAGGCATGAGACATTAGATAACAGCAAATATGATCAAAGATATTAAACATACATTTATATAGAACAATGTCACAAATTGTTTTGAATCTTAGGTATCACCATAGAATACAGATGGCTACTGAAAAAGTTTGAAATAAAAGATTAAAACATTAGTTTTTTAAAAAGGAGGAGTAGGGAATAATTCTTGGCCTTGTTTGAGTTATGGGGCGGGGCATAGTTTTTAATAAAGGAATTTTTTTGATGGTTAGGAAATAGGCGGAGTTTTGGATGGTGAGATTTTAAATTTTTTTTCAGTTATAGATATCTAAATTAAATTTCCAGTCGTTTAAAGAAAACAACTATGACGGTCAGACTGCCTTTAAGCAGGTTTTAGGCTATTTTTGTATTTTTCACATTTTTCTCCATATCTTTGGTGTTTATGGTCCGATTTCCAAAATTTTTTTTGTTATAGCTATCAAAATTAAATTTTCTGTCCTTTAAAGAAAACAACTATGACTGTCAGACTGCCTTTCAGCAGGTTTTAGGCTATTTTTGTATTTTTCTCTATATCTTTTTTCAGTTATACATATCAAAATTAAATTTCCTGTTGTTTAAAGAAAACAACCATGATAGTCAGACTTTCTTTTTGCAGGTTTTAGGCTATTTTTAAATATTTCCATATCTTTGATGTATATAGTTCAATTTACAAAATTTTTTTGAACCTAGTAATAGTGTCTAACTTTTTATCTTAGTGACGTAACAAAAATCGAAGGATGAGAGGGGAGGTGGGAAAGGAAACCCCTAAAAAAGAGATGGATTTTTGTTACGTCACAAAGATAAAAAGTTAGACACTATTACTAGGTTATTTTTTTAATTTGAGGATTTTAAAAAAATCAGAGTTTCGTGTTTATTTTCTCCAATAAATCATTTAATAAATATACTTTAAATCTACTTTAAATCCATGATTTTATTTTTTGTGCTTCGCTACTTATTGATGTTGTCATCCTTGTTTACTTTTATTTTTAGTAGCGAAGCTACTCTAAATTCAAATGCCAATCCGTCTGTCAGAAACGATATTCAAAGGCAACTGTTATTCTTAATTGGCGGATAAGTTGGAGGCAAAATAACTTTTTTATCAGATTAAACGCTACTCCCTGGTTGTAATTTAGAAAGGTTTCTGTAACCTAAACCATGTTTTTACTCACTAGCTTCATGTTAAAAAGTTGTGGCTGCCGTTTTAGGAACATTACATGTTTCAGGGTAAATATTTAATTAGAGATAGAGAAACACTCAGCTAATATGTCAAATAGCATTAGCATGAGGATTGTATTGACGTAAAAACAGATATAAATTATTACAAAGCATAATTATAAATATTTGTTTTCATATTAACGAAAGACTATATATAGTAACAAGCGGCTTCGTCCCTAGCATCTAGGAGCTCTGCATACAAAGGGTTATTGTAACTAAACAGAAAATAGCTTTAGACCTTATTAAGACTTAATTGTAAGTATAAAATAGCCCAAAACTATCCCAAGACCTATGTGAAAAATCCATAAAATTGAGAACTCAATCGGTTAAGTAGTTAAAGTTTAAGTTTCAGACAATAAAAATTTACTACTTTATATAATAGGATAATGCTTTAATTAAAACGACATAAACCATTAAACCTACATAAATAACATTCAATATTGTCAAGTTAATCAAGATAACTCTACTCTACTCTATATTTCGCAGTTATATCGCCCTCTTAACGGCAGCTTTTAAAAGTTTAGATGCATTCTGTTAATGAAAAAGTAATTATATTTTTAATAGCTGCACTACCCCCGTTATACAACAAATATACATTTTTAAATTTATATAGTTTTATTTCTATATTTTACACTAGCGACTTCGCCCCTAGCCTCTAGGGGCTTTGCCCCAAGAGGTAATTAAAAAAAAATGTAGTACATGTGGTGGATCTTCATCTTCATCATATGCATTATCAACAAAAAAAAAATTAGGATCCTCATCTTCATCATATTACAATTATACATCATCAAAAAAAAGAAAATGAGGGGGAAATTTTCATTTTTGGGAAGGTTGGGGGTGTCCCACCCCCCAAGAAAATAGCTTAAAACCACCACAGGACCAATAGGTATATACACTGAAGAGTAGAATCCGATCGGTTCAGTGGTTACCGAGATCTTAAGCTTCAGACGGACGGACGGACGGACAGACAGACATCAAGCTACTTTGTATTATAGATATTCAAAACAGTCCTAGTTTTAATTTCACATTTATTCTTCTAGATATGTATAAGGTGGATGTGAGGGGTTATGATTCCCTCGCCCTATTAAATCTTATTATAGAGAATTATTTGTAGGATCGAATCCTTTCTCTAAAGGAGATGACATTTGCTCCGAAATATAATCTTTAACCTTATTTTTTACTACTAATTTATTATGATACTAGCGGCTACGCCCCCTAGAGACCTCTAAGTTCACTTGTGGTTGGGGGAATTGGAAGTAACCCCCCCCCCTTCCATCACTATCAATTTTATTTTTAAAAGTTTTTTTCTAGGGGAGATTTCTCTCGAGAAGGTGGGGGTACCTTTTCTGGAACTTTGAGAACCTTAACCATAAAGGAGAACCATATTGGTTCAGCGGTTAGCGATATCCTTCGGTACACAAAGACAGACACAGAGCCTGATACTTTTATATAAGAATTGTAAGAATAACCATAAAAAAATGTAAATAATGAAATATTTTTTTTACAGTGTCAAAATGCAATCTTCCTTGGACCACCTTAGATTAATCTAAAATTATGAGATAACTTAATTTGTTCCCTGATATCCTATCTTTTAGGAATTAAGTTAAATAATATGTTTTTTAAAGCGATGTATTTCTATAATTAGAATCTGTCCGTTTGTACGTTACCAATAGCTCTGGAAATTTATTCAGGTAAATTAAAATTGTCCCATCTGATTCAAACCCTGCAGACGGTATAGGGACAATTTAGAAAGCGAAGCAACTCTGATCCTTGCCATGATGTCCGTATGTCCATTTAAACATATCCTTAAGATATTTTGATTATTAAGATTATTAGATCATGTATTGAAAATGATTAATTTGTCCGACCGATTTGTTGAGCTTTGCATTTATTTGATGTTTTGATCATTAAAATTTACAATTAATATTAAAACAAAACTTAAATACCTAACAAAAGGTGCCATATCCTTGTCACTGGTTAGTCACCAGGGATCTTAGGGGATAAGACAATGTACGATTAATTAATTTAAATCCATTTTTGTATGATTACCTGATCTTAATTTCAAAATTATTAGTTGAAAGGTTTAAGCAGTTATATATACAACCTGTAAGATGATAAACGACCTCAATGTTGTTAACCCAACGTATAAAAATATGTGTTTTATTAAACTTTTGGATCTTAGGGGATAAGACAATGGCCGATAGATGGGGTACATTCCCAATGATGATATACAAATTACCCTTTCTGTATGTTACAGTTAGTGGTTGAAACGTTTGGACACTCAACTTACAGAACAACCAATCAAAATTTACTGACGTCCCCAAAACTGTTAATCCGACGAATAACAAAATGTTATTATAAAACTTTGGGGACAATGCAATAAACAACCCAATGTCCCCTCCTTTCCTGGTTCAAGCTGTCATCCTTTTTAAAATGTGTAACACTAACACAGATATATCGGATGCTACTTTATTTGCTTTTACACAAACACACACACATACACACACAAACAAACACACATACATTTATAAGTATACAAGAATAAAAACATATGTAGGCAGTTTAGAATAAACGAAGACAATTTTAAGGTCAATAAATTTAAATCTTAGAAAGAATTTTCAGTGATCTTATGGGATAAGACAAAAGAACAATAAAAGAATTAGCGTATTAAGTTTATACCAACCAATCAAGATCATAAAAGTATCCACAGTTTTAATTCAACTTATGAAAGAACAAGTTTATAAATAGTATAATTTTCAGTCCTCGCTTCCCCTGCAGATTTTTCCTTTTTATTGCAAAACTTGGTCCTGGTTAGGTTTTTAGCTATTTTATGTTTTAATTAAGATATTTTTTCTGCGCCCAATTTCTATATCTTCGAATACAAAGTCCCTAGTTGCTAGGGGCTTAGATACGTGACTACAATATAGATACATAAGTAGTCCTTACTAGGTTATAGGAAAGATTTGCTTCTGAAAGAACACAAACCCACCTACACACACACACACATGCATACACACACACATTGTATGTTACTCTTTAAATTAATCTTTGTTTATCTTTGCAAAAACATGAAAAATGAATTCTAGTGTAATGAAAACAAAGCTCTGTGCTCGGAGTAACTCAAATTTATATGATGGATTTTTCGGCGCTCAGAAAAAAATGCGCTAAGAAAATACTGTTTTTAATGCAGCAGCTTCTATGAAATTAGGTTGTGTCCGTAGGTCCAATGCCGTTATTCCAAGAAACTTAAAACAACCTAATCAAAATAGGCAACAAATTAAACAGCACCTTAACCTAATTTTTTAAGCAAAATTGATTAGCGCTAAAATTGAGTCTAGTTTTAAATTTGGTGCATTTTTTCAACTCTTTATTTTGCTGCGGACTCAAGTGCGGGGCCAACAGGAATCTAAAGGGATAAGACAATGGCTAATAATTTGATGTACATGCCAAATGGTGATACACAAAAATGGGGTCTGTAGATTACAAATTGTGGTTGAAACGTTTGTACACACAACTAAATGAAACAACCAATCAAATTTCAATAAAAGTTCCCAAGGTTGTTAAGCCAACGAAAAGGAAAACGTTGTTATAAAACTTTGGGGACTAGTGTAATAAACAGCCCAATGTCTCCTCCCTCCGTGGGGGCCACAAAGTTCAGTGCAAAATTCAACAAGATAAAAACTCAACACAAGGACAATTATGTTCGACCTTAAGTATAGTACAACAAGCTGTAATGTACCTTTAATGCAGCAGGTTTCATAAAACCTTTATGCATATTCTCCAAATAATGAATAAGACAATTTAAGATAGATTTATGTACATTCCACATGAAAAAAACAAAATTATCCCTTCTGCAGATTAAGATTATTGGTGAAAAGTTTGGAAACTGCTATTTTGGAACCAACCAATCAAAATGCAATAAAAGTACTCAAAGGCAACAGTTATAAAACTTTGGGTAATTACAGTCCAATGTCCCCTCAATCCATGAAATAATATATTTTTTAAAGCAATTTATTGAAGTACGGTGAGTACTGTGAGTCGTACAAAACTCAGTATTACGAATGTACCCAAGTTTAAAATGTATCAGACAGAAATATTGATTCTAAAAGTTAAACTTTAAGTTTGTTTTTAAAAATATCTTTTGGATAGTGGAAAGAAAGCGAAGTAGCGGGTTTCGTCGTATTTTCACAGCATATTTTCTATTATTTCTAGTCCGAACGGGGGGCTCTAATCCTGCGGGGCAATCATTGATATTAACCCATCAAAAGCTACTATAAAAATCTGTCCATTATCCTCTCTTTTTTTTGAATATTTGGTACATTTCGAACATTAGAATAAAAATCATTTCTATAATTGATTAATTGGTGAAATGAAGAAAATATCAATTATTTTGATTATAAATCATATTATGTGTTATTTGTATAAGAAAAATATGGAATAATTGGCTTGTTTTTATTTCATAATCATTGTTTTTCTCAGAATAAAGATATAATTTTGTATAAAGATTTATAGATTATTATCATACAAAAGAGGTAGGGAGTATTTTATTAATTTTACAGTATGGTTTCGAAACCGATTATATGCAGAGGATTAGAATATGTTCTCAGCCATACTGAAAGATCATGTACAGCATCGAATTACAGACAATTTTCCAAACATATCATAATAAACCAAATTACACTTTTGGGATCAACAAAAAAGGTTTTTATGTTATAATTCTTCATTTTGATATTCGTGGAAAGCTCTCTATAATACGATGCGATAGATAATTATTTCTTCGTGATTTTTACTTCATTTCTAAACATGGGAAGCTTCTTTTGGTCTTGGACAAGAAGTAGATATTTTGAGGAAGAGATTATACGACTCCCCCATAGTCTTAAGTACTAATGTTTGATTATGCTGAATATAATGTCAAGATAAATAGTAAATGTCAGTTTTGAAGTACATAAAATCATTATATTCTCAATCAAAATTCAAAGTAGAATTCAAACTATTGTATCAAGTAATTTTTATTATTGTATAATGAATTTATATGATAACCGACTTTAGCTTATAAAGCAGCAGTGCAGTGCTACTATAAAGAAGGAAGCCTACATGCGATATAAGGTTACATTCTACTGTTTTTTGAAAAATTTTGTTCATGAAGAACACAGCATTTTTTTAGTTAATTGCTTAGTTTTTTAATATATTTTGTTCTTTTGTCCTTAGTCAGATTTTTGAGAAATTTAAGAATCAGCAATATTATTTTTTATGAAAGGATTTTTTTTCATTATCAAGCATTTTAATTTATCCTAAATAAAAAAGACTTATAGTTCCACAAATTTAAACTAACAAAAAAAAAGAGTTTTGTACTCCTTAGTTCCTACCCCTTCTAAAGAAGTTCCTCAAGAACATATTAAAAAGTCAAAAATACTAAAAAGTAATGTATAGCATCGTAGTATATCCAATTTTCTTCGACTAAAAAAACTGGAAAGCTGTTTATAAAACGATGCGATAAATAACTATTCTAAATCATAAAAAGAAAACAACTTGTTAATGTTTCGCTACTTTTGGATAAAATTGTCTTTTTTTATGAGCGAAGCCACTCTACTACATATACTTTTTAAAATGTTGAACATCAAATAGAGAGTAATTAGCTTCAGATTATTTATTATCATTTTTTATAGGGGCTACTAAATAACAATATTTTGTCCGTTTGTATGTGCAATTATAAGTCTTTAATGTAAGTTGACTGCGAAATATTTTTAATTGAATAGACTTTATTCTATTTACTTCAGTCTCTTATAAATCTTGTTATTACATTCTTCGCTACTTTGATATAATTATCCTGGTTCAAACTTTAATTAGTGTAAAAAATGCTCAAATTTAAATATTCTGTTCCAATATTATCAAGGAGGGAGGGGACGATGGCATACTGCACTACTTTAAAACAAAATTCCTCTTTACTAAACACCTTCTCCTAGCATTGACTCTGGGCTCTCGGGGAAATATTCATTTCCAGCCCATTTCCTCACCCTCGATTCCCTGCATATTCTTCTCAAATTATACAATCACCATGTAAGCAAAAATTATGTGCCAATTTTATTCAGGATTTTAGGTATTCTCGATTTGATTTTAACCCTTAATTTAATTTTTTTAAACTTTTAGCGACTCAACTCAAAGTAACGCAACCGAATCTAAACAGCTTATTTAGGTTTGGGATTTATCTTATTTTAATAACATCTAAAATAAAATAACATAAAACAATTGGTAAACCTATGTAAACCTTCCCCAAAATGAAGAACTCAATTATTTGAGTTGTTATAGAGATTGTAACAGACAAACGAAATTCCTCACTACTTTTATATATGAAAATAAATACAATTTAAATCATGTCTTATACTTTCATCTATGAAATTAGATTTTGCTGGCTAAGCAATGCATAGGAAAAAGTGTTGAGTTTTACACAATCAAAATTGGAATATTTTACACTAAAATTTCATAATAAAAAGATAGAATTACATGCTTGACAAATAGGGGCTAGCAGCAGGGATCTAAAGGGATAAGACAATGGCTGATAAATCAATGTACATCCCTAATGATAATACACATATTTACCTCTTCTTTATATTAAAATTTGTGGTAAAAACGTTTGAACACTCAACTTAACAACTTAATCGACCAACCAATTAAAGTCCCCAAAGCCAACGAATAAGAAAACGTTATCATAAAACACTTTGGGGACTAGTGTAATGAACCTCTCTCTCTCTGGGTTAGCAGCAAGGCATGGCAGGGAGAAAACATTACAGACTATAAATAATACTACTCCCAAAAGTTTTTAAACATAAACTCTCAATTGTTAGCTGATATTTTTTAAAAATTTTGTTAAATTTTGATTGTGTTGTACAAACTATAAATTGGAATTGGAAGAAATCAATCTTAACTTACAGGTCCAAGCTAACAAAGACAAAATTCTGACAAAGCCCATATCATCCTGTTGTGCCGTCATAAATTTCGGGAAAGGGAAAGGAGAACCCAATTTTTCCCATCTCTTTTTAAGAAATTTTCTTCTCCCCATCCCTTCTCCTATCCCGAAATTTATGACGTCACAACAGGACTTTGTAAAAATTCTTCATGTTTTAAACCCGAAGCTCTAGAACTTTTGTATTAAATTTTGTTTCATTTTCCTATCCCTGTATTTTACAAATCAGTCAGCATTAATGCTCAAAGATTTAAATGGATAAGTCACTGGACTATAAATTGATGTATATCCCCAATGATAAATCACCAAATTACTCCTTATGTTTACAATTAGTGGTTGAAACGTTTAGATGTATAATTTAATGAAACAACTAATCAAAATTTATTAAAGTCCCTAAAGTTGTTAAGCCAACAAATAAGAAAACGTTTTTATGAAACTTTGGGGACTAGTGTAATAAACAGCCCAATGTCCCCTCCCTCCCTTATTAACGCTAAAAAGCATTTGAAAATCAGAAAAACATGTAAAAGTATTCAAAATTAGTGTTAACAGATGAACATCATTTTTTAAGCGACAATAAAAGAAATCTGTCATTTTTTTCATATTTTCACACATACTTTATTTGATGAAAAACAGGCTTGTATTTAATATATATTGTACATTATAAAAATAAGGAAAATTTGTTTATTTTATTCTAGATTTTATTGCATATAAAATACAGTTTGATTACATAAGAATTAAGATTGTTTTAAACTAGGCCAATTTTGTCATAGCCATAACCATTGACATCAAAGGTGGAGGGGTTATTGAAGTATTAGCCCACCAAAAAGTATCTGAAACTCACTAAATGAAACGTTGCTCTTTACGCCATGATTTAAGGCCTCTTCTTTTATAAATCAGGTGAATTTTAGACATTTCATAAACAATAGGTGGCATTCATATTTTAAGCAGTTTTAACTTTAACTGGATAATCACGTCCACTGTTTTAAATTAAACCTTTTTAATTTTCTATTACTATATATTTTAAACTAGTTGCTTGGGCCCAGCCTCTAAAGAGGGGCGGTGGATGTCAGGAAAATAGCCTGAAACCACCTCAAGGCATTGCTAAAGCTTCCCTTAAAAGTTTCACTTCATGTTATAGGATAACCATTAGTTAATTTAATGTTCCATAATGCTTTATTATCATAGCTACGTGTTTTAAAGACATAATTGTTCTTGTTTTAATAATTATGATTACAGTGGGGCTTAGCTTACAAAAAATGGCATGACAATTGAAATTCATTTAATTTATAATAAATAGGCTTCGCTATTTAATCCTTTGTGATAATACATTCCAGTGGCGTTGCTTCCTTTCTATTTTTATTAGAAAGTCAAATCAAAGTTTAAAAGTGTTTTCGGTATAGGATATGATAAATAAGTCAAACTATGTGACAGATAAGTATACCAACTAATAAATACATTATTATATAAAGAAAATCATGTGATGTAATTGCAATGTAATTTATTTAACCAACATTATTGACTTTTAGGGTATAACTTCTCCTAGACAATTATTTATTATACTGCTTAAATAGATGCAAAAATTGAATGTATTAAAATGTATTAAATGAATGTGTTAGCTACGCTGCCTATGCAAGAATTATTTTCTTGTGTTACTGTTGCATGCTATCTTGTTTTTAATAATTTGGTCTGGATATACGTCAGATTAGTCCCCATACCCCTACCCACCCCCATTTTCATTTCTATCTTTTTTTTAAACTCTAAGAAATATGAAATTGTTTCCCTCCTATCAGTTTTAAACCCATAATTAAATATTTGAAAGGTAACTCCTAGTACAATAAGGTAGTATATTATAAGAATAAAAACTTTATAGGAACAACAACCCAAAATTATGAACACTCGGTGCTTGCTGTCAATGTTCAGCAAACACAGACCCCACACACTCCTTATTTTTCAAATAAATAAAAGAAATATGAAAGGGGGTTAGGAGACGTATTTTTCTTCATAACTAGCCCTTGCAGTTGGATCTAACCCTGCGGTGTTCTAATATACCCACTATGACTTAATTTAACCCAGCCTCAAATAACAAAAATTACCAGAAAAATTTATCCCCACCTATTTTTAAAATCTCAATTATTTTTTTGTCCAACACTTCATTATTAAACCAAAAATACTGCAAAAAAAGGTCTTTTTTAGAGTGTCTGGTCTCTTATCCGCACACTTTTATCCCCTCTCCTCCCATTAATGTTTAAGTCAAAGAGGATTAGATATTGTTCACATATATTACCAACAACAAAAAGGAGGGCGGGGCTTTGGGGGGGGGGAGGGGGGGGGGAGTGATTTTTAAAAAAGATTTGTCCAAGAAAGAGCATTAAGTTAATTCATAACAGCATGATGAAAAAAAATTCACTATGTATATTTAGATCCTAAATTTTCCTGTGATGATTCACAGTTCGTAATTTTTTTTATTTTAATGGATTAGCTCTATAGACAGTTACCTGGATCCAGTGTTAGGGACCTTTTTCGTCTGCTAGCAAATTGTTTTTTGATCTTATGTAGTGACTTAGCTGTGTTAATATTTGCGACGCTATTGGCTGCTATTCAAAGACCCAATTGAAAGTCGGGTCCATGGGGTGAGGACATACAGTTATTTATCCCCATTCCCCTCTATTGTTGTTCTTTAATGTATGTACAATGCTACATTTATATAGGTATATTAGTATCATTAGTTTTATTCAAAACCTTTCAAGGGGATTTCTAAAACTGTAAGGCTGAATCTATATAAAACGCGTAGCAGCTCTATAATCGTTTTCTGAATGTCAGAAGCTAATTCATACATAATCTTTATTTGACAAATTTAAATCAAATAAGTGTGTTATGGCCAGAAAAAAGTGTTGTTTTCTTGAATTACTTTTCCTTTTGGGACTTAAATTTCTAGATTATGTTAAGTTCTAACTTGTCAACTATAAGTCAAATATTTTATGAAACATTCAGTCATCTAAGGATAGGTCATCTGAATATTAAAAACTTTGTATGGATTTAGAGTTAGTACAAACGTTAGAATTTTGCCTGTGACAGCTTGTAGATTATGTGTCGATAATATGGATGAAAATCAATTAAATCAATATTGTCTTCTCCATACTTTTTTTTTAATGTGAATTCAATCAACAATAAAGGCATGAAGTAGAATTTTGTAAATAATTAGTAGGATTTATTCATACGCGTGCACAAAAATTTGCAAGGATAGCTTAAACCTTGAGAGGGTGAAAAAGGGGATATGGGTGTTCCAAATTTGATTACTCAGGATGAGGGTTGTTGCCGCTCCTTAATGCCCATAAAAAAACTTAATATTCATTTTCTTATTCTTTCATCCCTGAAAAGCTGTCTAGATTAACCATATGTGTTCAATTTAATAAAATACAAACTTCCCCTTTCTATTTACCCAGGGAAAAGGTATCTAAATATATAAAAAAATTTATAAGGATGAAGGGATTGCATAAAGCTTATCAGTCAGGGAAGAAACATTGCCAAATTTTTTCACTCTTCTTACCCTTAAACTTTTTTCGTTATTTCCCAAATAGACCTAGAGATAAAGCTTAATTCAATATCTATTGGTCCATCTATGTACCCCTGAATTAATTTTACCTATACTAGTTTTTATTCAAATAAAAAATATGAGGAAAAATGTATTTCTTATCAAAAATTCTCTAGAAATTAACTTAACCAAAAGAAAGCTTCTAGAGCATCGCATGTCATCCTTCGAAATAGCCTTTATGAGTTCTTTAATTCAACTTAACCCAAAGAGGATACAAAATAAACTATTTTCGTATGGGGTATACTAATCCTTGCAGGGCTGACAAATCACAAAATCTTACAAAAAATTTAACTCAATGGCACCTAAAAAAGATAGAAATTGTTGTTTAGTACAAAAATAATTCTCATAAATTTTAAACTTAAATAAGGGTGAATAGAATGATTTCAACATTTTTTACTTATCCAACTGAAGCATAAGAAGTATGGCAATAAAATGGCAAAAAATACATCAATGTATAGGTTGAGGAGACCTAATTCTTACCGAACACGTCCTATGTGTGTTAAAATATCCAAAATTTTATATGTTTTTAGTTTGAAAAGTATTGATGAGAGGGTTAACACAAAAAGTTAAACCCGTCTGAATACAAATTAATTTTTACCAACAGGACTTTAAGCATTAAGCCAAAAGGCCAAAGCCACTCCTATCAACCGTATTTCTTGTAAGATCTCCTTGTAATGATTATAAGCTCCTAACCTTTTAAGATTATACCCCATTGTTCCAGGAATAAGCATGCGAGGTTTTAAATCGTTAGGATGGTACTAGCATGTAAGAACACACCTAAGCATTTCAGAAAAAAAAGCATTTCAATCAGACTAAGAAAATTAACTTAAAGCTTTTAAGATAACTAATTAGTTAAACGCTATTGATAGATATCAAACAATTATAAAACATTATGTATTATTTAAACCCTTCATTTTTTACCAGAAAAAGTTTTATATATTTTGTTGAATAAATGATAAAATTTCATGTATGGTTAGGTAAAATGTCAACATTATCGTTTAGTAAAAGATTCATATAAGACTCATTATTGGTTGATCATTTAATTGCTGCCTCTAACTACAGACGCTATTGGCAAAAAAAATAATTGTCTGGTTTTACATAGCTTTTTTTCTTGAAGATTTAGAACCAGTTTGAATCAAGTTGAAATTATTTTGATTCAGAGATGTACTTGAAAAAAAAACTTACTAAAAATTCGACCATACAATAAAAATATTATGATATGAATGATAGATATTTAGTTTCCTTTCTTCTATATGAAAAGTGAGTAGAAAAGAGTAGACTCCACAATAAACTTTTTAGTGCAACTACAGAAAAGCTATATCTGAAAAAAAGTTCAAAAAAGAAATCTATGCTTATCTACTTGTAAAATTTTTTTTAGACAAAACAATGGATGTAGAATATTTTTGGATATTATGACAGGGAAATTCAGGTTTGTAACATGGACGTCATTTATTGGTCTGTTCGTTGATCCAGTAGGAGGGGAGGGGATGGGGTAAATAGAGAGTATGGGAGAAATCGGTCCTACCCCAAACGTAGGAGTCCCAAACGTCAGAGTGGACAAACGCAGGAGTCCCAAACGTCAGAGTGGACAAACGTAGGAGTGGGACAAACGTAGGAGTGGGACAAACGTCGAAGTGGACAAATGTAGGAGAGGACATTGCTTAAGTAAAACCTAGGAGTGTCCGCTATTTTAATAATATGACAATTTGAAGTTTTTTATACCCCTGTCTACAAAATAATGACTCAGCCCCCTAGCCTGCCTAGCCGCACCGCTTGGCCCCCTGGCCTATAACCTAACCTAACCTAACTAAGAAAAATAACAGAACCAAAAAATTGAAGAAAAAAATTTTTGGGACTCCTGTGTTTGTCCGCTCTGACATTTGTCCCAAAAATCCTGTGTTTGTCCACTCTGACGTTTGTCCCACTCCTGCGTTTGTCCCACTCTGACGTTTGGGACTTTTGCGTTTGTCAACTCCGATGTTTTTCCACTCCTATGTTTGGGACTCCTACGTTTGGCGTGGAACCGGGAAATCGTTATTTTAGCCAGCTAAGTTTCAACTTATTAGAGTACTTGGTAATATGGTGTAAGATCTAAGTAATAATAAATCCATTGATAAAAATAATTCGTTACACGCACAGCATGTTCTATAAAGTTAATAAACTATTAACTTTATAACTTTCTGTAATGCATGTTAAATATTCTATATTATTCTTTATCTACAATTCATGTTCTATATCTTGCCTTCTAAGTAAAACTCGGGAAAACAAAGAGTTGGTTGTCTGTAGGATGTTTGGCAAATCAAGTTAGATTCACTTTGAGGTTCGAATCTCGGCCCGACACTGCATATTACTAAAGACGTTTAAAATGGTACCTACTGATGTCATGTCAGATGCACGACATAAATAGCTAGAGTAGGGGGAATGCCTTTGCTCATAAATAGGCGCAACTCATTACCATGAACAGTTAGAAATTTCATACAAAGTTCATGTAAACAAAGAGTTGGTTCTTTGTTGGATCGTACTTAACTTAATATCCTTGTGTGTTAGAGTATCGCATCCCAATACACACGGATGATGCTCTGGATTCTTTAGAAGATCACTTAAAAATCGAAAGAGAATCCCGCCCTTAGAGTTAGGTAAGATACAATTAAGGTATTCTGAAGTTAGACGATTAATGTAACGCCTGATTTTAGTTGTATTTGGCAAGTTTTATCCTGAGTTTCTTGTTTTTACCCAACATATGAACAAAGTTTGACACAAAGGAAGGGGGGAGGAATGATATTTACATTGTAATACACATCATTTGCCAGAATATTAGTACATCCGCTTTTTATCTAAAGCAAAATTTCTCTAATTTAACTATTACTTTAAGATTGGTTAAGTTCTAAAATTTGTAAAACATGTAGCCCGATATTGCTGTGATTAATTTTTATTCCATAATATTTTAAAAATTATTCTTGAACGTAATATCCATCATATTTCAATGTTAGTAGCACATCTACTTCATAACTAGAGTATGATTAAAATCACTAGTAAAATATTTGCTATAATGAAAGCAGCGAAAATAATCAACAATTAATTTACATGTTTGGCTATCTCTAATATAAAACACACACCTTTAAGGTATATTTATTCAGAGTAGAAGAAGAAGCACCCAGCTATCTCTAACAGAAGTAATGGTTCTTTATTGCAAAGCTACCCCATTATTGTAAAGTAAGTACGTAATTAAATCTTAAAACAATCTATAATTGATAAATAATAGTTGGATGCCTCATATTTGGGGCTCTGTATAATATAGATAGTATAAAACCATCCTCAGAACTTTTTAAAGATTCCCTAAAATGTAGCTCAATAAGTTCAGTGGTTATTGAATGAAACAAAAAATCAAATATAATAGGATAAAGAAAACTATTGAAATTAAAATAGAAAACAGTGGGCAAAAGTTTTACATGTCTGGTACTGAAATTATTGACCCTTCAACTCTTTAGTTTGTTGGTTAATTATTAATAAGATCCGGAATTCTGGAAGTATATATTATACAACAGCTCAGGTATAATATTTTATCCTTCTAGCCAGTCCAAGGATAATCTTACTGTTTAGTTACAAAATATGTTTTAAATATCTTATTTTATACTAGCGGTTATGCCCCCCTAGAAGCCTCTAGGAGCACTCAAGGTTGGGTGGGGAAAACCATTCATTTATATTATAGTTTTAAGAAGAAAAAAATTCGGAGGTGGGTAATTTTTTTATGGGCAATCTAATTTAGAATTGGTGGAGATACCATTCCTCAACCCA
The DNA here is from genome assembly GCF_053477335.1 of Acartia tonsa. Lineage (NCBI taxonomy): Eukaryota > Metazoa > Arthropoda > Copepoda > Calanoida > Acartiidae > Acartia > Acartia tonsa. The sequence continues at coordinate 8,011,027 of NC_137265.1, read as the reverse complement.
AAATATTTAAAAACCTTCCTGGATCTATAAGAAGCTTCAATGTAAAGGAGAACCATATCGGATCAGCGGTTCGTGTGACAAAAAGGCTTACTACTTTATATGATAGGATGGTAAGGAGATATTGGATAAAGGCTGTACAACACACCATACTATACATGCTAAAAATCCAGAAGATGTTTCTGGACACACAGCATTTTTTTCTATTTTGGGGGGTGGGGATAAAAAAACAAATCTTATCAAAAAAATTAATAGATACATACCCGCCAACAACAAACAAAATTTTTGCGTGCACAATTTTTATTGAAGGGTGGAGTAAAAATTTCTAAAATAATATTTTTGGAGTGTAAGGGGGGGGGAATAACCCACTTTACCATCCCCCTCCCCTGATACAAACCTTAGGACGTTCTTTTTACCTGATTAAAGTTTAGTATCAAATTATAACATGCAGCAAACCTGGTAAAACTTCAACAGTTATGAATGTAATACCTGGCAAGAGTTTAGGTATCCAGGTAAATGTTTGTGGGCCAGCCGGAAATACAGTGAGGCATATATATTCAATATTCTTTGCTTCTCAGCCATACACACAGATATATAGAAACAAGGATGATTCCTTCCACTTAGGTAAAGCTCTTACTACTTAACAAGGAAGAAACTGCCATAGGTATAAAATCTCACAAAACTACTAAAATGTTGATTTAAAATAGTTGTTAAATTCATGCCATTTAGTTTGTAAAATATACAAAAAATTCAATTTTTCATCTAATAAAACAGCTAGGAAACTGTAGAATGTCATTTATACGAAAAAATGGGGGTGAGCAGAGGTCAAATAGAGAGAATAGGACATGCCTTTTTTGTTAAAAGATAATGTCAAAAAAAAGCTGTTTAATTCTCTCTTTTTGAAGGATTTAAAGGATGGAAAGACGGATACAAAATGGGTTATTTAAAGTTTAAAGTGTTTTTAAGCCTTTTATTTAATACAAAAATTGTAGTACATGTGTAAATATTTAATATCTATAATACAATGTAGAACGATGTCTGTCTGTTTGTTTGTCTGTGTGTCTCATAGGTCCCGGGAAAGTTTATAACTATTTTCTTGGGGGGTGGGACACCCCCAACCCCCTCAAAAAATTAGAAATACCCCCCCAAAATTTTTTTTTTCTTTTTAAAACTAAAATTGAAATAGTGGGGTCGACTACCCCCCCATAAAAAAAATTGCCCCCCCCCCAAAGAAAAATTTTTTTAGATTTATTTTTTAAAATCTAAATTACGCAAAATTGGTTTGATCAAACCTCTTTGGGCAAAGCCCCTAGATGCTAGGGGCGAAGCCGCTAGTTTGTGTATATAGAAATATTCATATACATATCTGTATATCCTTGTACTATATATATAGTATACTAAGAATATCCTTAGTATATGTGTAAATATTTAATGTTTGTGTATATGGAAAGCAAGCCATGATCCCACAGCGAACGGTTTTGAAAAAAACCTTTTAACTAATTTCTACAATAAAATTATTACTGAAAAATTGCTTTTATCATCCCTCCCTTCCTATTTTCTACGCCTCTCTGAATGTTATACTTGATTTAAATACCTTATCTTAAAGTAAACATAAGAAACAAACTATACCTTTGTTTGTAAGTCCCAACTATGCATGGTAATGAGTTGCACATGTTTTGTGCCAAGGCATTCCCCCTACTCTTACTATAGCTATTGCGCATCTGTCATAGCAACAGCAGTCACAACTTTTAACGTCTTTCACTACTATTGGATTAAATTTTTCTAGGAACACACCTAGTGGTCCTGTGATGGTTTTAATCTACTTTATAGAAGATGGCACACCCAACCCCTTGACAAATGCCCCTCTCCTTCAAATAATTTTTTTATAAAGTGAAAAAGTAAAATTGTTAGGGCACCCTATAACACCTCTAGGAGCAAATTTCCTCATGGCCAAGGTGCTAGAACTAAAAAAATCCTAAAAATAAGAACAGAAATATTTGTTTTTAAAAACCTTAAAGTATCCAAGATGGAAATAGAATTAGATCCGACAGAAATGTTATTTTCATAAAATATTTTCCAAAGCTTTGTTTTACATATAGAATCAATTAGATTATTGCATACATATAATATTCATATTTTTTAGCCTAGTTTTTACATGTATCCACTAGCGGATGCGCCCGTAGATACTTTTAGGGGCATTTAAAATATAGAGGTGGGGGGGGGGGGGAGGGGGGGATGACCAACCACAATCAATTTAGTTTTAAAGAAAAAGAAAGAAAAATCTTTGGGCGATTTATACAGGGAGAATGGAAGACATATAAGATGTTTCTATGTAAAGGAAAGTAATTTTGGTCTAGCAGTTAGTGAGATCGTTCAATACAGAAACACAGACAGACATCCTGTTACTTGTATTTAAAGGATAGTAAACACACCCCTCCTTAACCGAACTTTAGATTAAAAAAATTTCCCAAACATTTGGACAATTGGGCGTTCAAATAGGACCTAGTGGTAGTTAGAATCAGTTGAGAACAAAATCCTAGCCGTTCCTTCTTGCCGGATATTGCCATTTTAAGATTTTATGTAAAATTACACTAAATATCCAAATAAAAACTTAAGTCTTCTTTTAATTTTTTAGTATAATTTTAGTGAGACAGCCCCAAAACAGAGTATCTTTGCTCCTGTGGCCAAACTGACTGCCTGGAGTCCCTAACAGAGAGTGCCTTTATGTGTTAACACAAGTAGGGATTCGAACCCATTCCCAAAACTAACCAATGTGGAATAGCTGTGTATTACAGCATGAGGTCAGTATTTTCACCACTGACAGATAGAAGGCAAGGCCAATCCTAGCCAGAAACCCGATCATTTACCCACAGGCCACAGTAGAGCACCTTGGAGGTCTGCACCACATGTTTTCTGGGGTGTTGTTCACCTGCACCCATGGATTGGGCAGGTTGAGACCCATTGGTGTCCTCAGGCTCCCATTAACCCTACCATTTGGGCCAAGCTCAGAGTAATGTCTCACACCTGGCACATGCCCTGTCCATGAGATGCTCCACTGCCAATCACAGATCAGCACAGCTGCCATGGAAGGATTGCTGCAGGTGGTGGGCCGCATTCCTTTGCTCAAGATGCAAGTTAGCACTACCCTGATCTTGATCCTCCAGGAGATTATGGTAGTGTGCATCTTGAACTATGCCCTGAGCCTGGGAGGGTTCTTATTGAGGGAGTTGGGGACACCATTACTGTTTGACAAACCCGAGCTGATGGTATGAATCTATAGGGAGAGTAGCCATGGTCGCCCCCACTCACATTAAGCAAGTGGTCCTAGCCCTGCCAACCCTGGGGAAGGCCCAGGGCCCCTCACACAACCTGCGACTGAAGGCAAGAAGCACTCTAGTTGTACAATCAACTGTCTGGCCAGGGCAGCTTTCATGAAGCCACTGCCAGCCACAGCCCTTGTCCCCATCAAATTTCATAAGGTCATTTTAGAGCTGACTAAGATGCTCCCCTGCCAATTACAGATCAGCACAGCTGCCATGGAAGGATAGATGCAGGTGGTGGGCCGCATACCTTTTATCAAGAAGCAAGTTAGCACTACCCTGATCTTGATCCTCCAGGAGATCATGGTGGTGTGCATCTTGAACTATGCCCTGAACCTGGGAGGGTTCTTTCTAAGGGAGTTGGGACACAGTTATTATTTGAAACTATCCATAGTGGAATAGCTGTATATTACAGCATTGGGCTCAGGCAATCTATGAATTGGGGACACAGTTACTGTTTGAAACTATCCACGGTGGATTAGCCGTATATTACATTATTGGGCTCAGGCAATGCATGCCCCTCTGGATACCCATATCCTGGTCATCGGTGAGCTCTGAACTGGTGCTCATTGACCTCATGAAAGTCAATGGGGACAAGGGCTGTGGCCCCATGAAAGCTGCCCTGGCCAGACAGTTGAATTTACAGCTAGAGGGCTTCTAGTCTTCAGTAGCTGGTTGTGGAAGGGTCCCTGGGCCTACCCCCGGCTTGGCATTGCTGGGACCACTTGCTTAATGTGAGTGGGGGTGACCATGGCATACTTTTCCTATGGAGTTATGGTGTCCCCAACCCCCTCAGAAAGAACCCTCCCAGGCTCAGGGCATAGTTCAAGATGCACACTACCATGATCTCCTGGAGTATCAAGATAAGAATAGGGCTAACTTGCATCTTGAGTGAAGGTATGTGGCCAACCACCTGCAGCTATCCTTCCATGGTGGCTGTGCTGATCTCTGATTGGCAGGAAGAATCTCACAGCCCATTTCAGGGGCCAGGTGTGTGACATTATTCTAAGCTTGGCCCAAATGGTAGGGTTAATGGGAGTCTGAGGGCACCATTAGGTCTCAACCTGCCCAATCCATTGGTGCGTGTGAACAACACCCCAGAAAACAAGTGGTGTAGACCTTTAAGGAGCTCCACTGGTGCCTGTGAGTGAATGATCAGGTTTCTTATTAGGATAGGCCTTGCCTTCCATCTATCACTGGTGCAAATACTGACCTCATGCTGTAATACACAGCTATTCCACCTTGGTTAGTTTTGGGAATGGGTTCGAATCCCTACTTGTGTTAACACATAAAGGCACTCTCTGTTAGGGACTCCAGGCAGTCAGTTTGGCCACAACAGCAAAGATACTCTGTTTAGGGGCTGTCTCACTAAAATTATACTAATAAATTAAGAGAAGACTTAGGTTTTTATTTGGATATTTAGTGTAATTTTACGTAAAATCTTAAAATGGCAATATCCGGCAAGAAGGAACGGCTAGGATTTTGTTCTCAACTGATTCTAACTACCACTAGGTCCTATTTGAACGCCCAATTGTCCGAATGTTTGGGAAATTTTTTTAATCTAAAGTTCGGTTAAGGAGGGGTGTGTAAAATCAATTGTCTTGACAAATTTTAACCCGCGATCGTGGCTCAACACGTAGCGCATCCGCTCGTTGCCGTTTGAATTTCGGGCCAACACCGAACCATAACTAAAGACGTTAAAAATGTTTCCTACTGCTGCTATGTCAGGTGCGCGACATAAATAGTAAGAGTAGGGGGAATGCCTTGGATCATAAACAGTCGCAACTCACTACTATGCACAGTTGGGACTTCTCAGACAAAGGTCTTGCATTCAAAGGGTTGGTTGTCTGATGGATGTTACTTAACCTAATATCCTTGGGTGTTAGAGTATCGCTTCATTTGAATCGTAGGATAATCAAGGTAATGGTAAAATATTGACAAAACTTTAAATACGTAATAATAATTATAATGAAAACAAGAGTTGAAAGTTTTCGCTGTAGTAATGATTAAATATTTGATCTTACTGCTTCAATTTCAGGCAAAGGACATTCTCTATTTAAATCGGATATGACTTGTTTATTATTGCATAACTACAGAAAAAAATTATGCCTTATTTTAGGATAGTGTCGTGTTCGACCACACTGTTTTATACTAATAATGTCAAACAGCTGCTATGACAGACGCTTGGCATTAAAATTATGTATAAGAGAAATGCCTAATCCTGTTAACCAAGTTTAACTTATTACCATCCTTTAATAAGTTCTTCCATAGAAAGGTCGTGCAATCAAAGGATTGGTTGACAATATTCTAAGGATTTTGGATTACCCCTTTAATTCGTATGTGTACATACCCAAACTCGATAAAGTTGTATGTAATGAAATTTAAGTGTTCTTTATAATAACATACAAGTTAAATTGGTATTTTTTGGATTTAAACGTCCTTGTTAATTACTCAATTAAACTATTTTTCATATTTCTAGACTAATTGATTTTGAATTGAAGTATTGATTACCTATTCTACTTGTGAATCTATTGAAAAACAAGTTTACTTCATCTTATGAGTTTTCTCTGTGAAAAAAAAGTTCGGCCTGGTTTTGAAGTAGTAAGGAGATATGGTCATTTTCCATTATCATATGAATTGGGGCTTTTTTATCCCACCTTGAAGCAAAGATTTTAAAATTTAGACTTTTCTACATTATGGGATGATCATCAATCTGTCCGTAGATACCTACATCAGAGGTGGATTCTTAAAAAAATTTGCCCCACTAATCGCTTAGTTGGGCAAAATTGTTTTCGTGAAAAATCCACCAAAATCACATTAAAAATCTACAAAAATTAAACAAAATCATAGAAGGGTATTAACATAAGATTTTATTTAATTTTTGTAGATTTTTTACGTGATTTTGGAGGATTTTTCACGAAAACAATTTTGCCCCACAAAGCGATAAGTGGGGCAATTTTTTTTTAAGAATCCGCCTCAGCACTTAGGCTTCACCCAACTCAAGCAAATTAATGCAGAATGCGTGGATATTTTAAAGGGAAATATTTTTCGTCAATCTAGGTTACTTATCTAGTTCTCAGTTATTGGTTAATACGTTTCTCCATGGTCAGTAGAGGGGATGTTTACGGGGTAATGTCATAAGAGGAGGGGAAAGGGAGGAAGAAACAATTTGTCAGTGTATGCAAGAATCCACATTATTATATTATATATCCATTCAAATGCATAATTTTTCGGCTGCTCCACTAGCATCTAGCGGCTCTGTATTTGAATGTATGCTAAAACCATTCCAAGACTTGAATTTAGATATATGAAAGTCTAAAAGCATGCTGGGACCTATGTGTTTCTTTTAAAAATAGATAACTGGATCGGTTCAGTCGTAGGCGAGATCTTAAAGAACAAATAAAAAAAACCTTAGTAATTTATATGATACTAGAGGCTACTACACACCTAGCATCTAAGGGTAAATATGGGGTAGGAAATAGCGTAAAACCATTCCAAGATATATATGAAGCTTACCTAAAGTAGATAACCCAATCGGTTCAGTAATCATGAGATCTCTAGCTTCAGACAACAAAAAAACTCACACTATTTCAAATAAAAAATAAAAGAGGGTTTAGCAAAACAAATGATAGGATATTGCTTAGAAATGCACTTATAAGTTTTTCCACCAAACTTTTTCCTTAGAAAATAATTGGAAAGGACTTCCAGAACTCTTTACTATTGAACAACAAGGATGACAACATCCATAAAGTCATACAGCATGATTTAGCGCGATTTAGCACAGATGCCGCGTAGAATTATTATGATTGTTAAATGTCGTCTTTGTATTTTTCCTTAGAAAATAATTGGAAAGGACTTCCAGAACTCTTTACTATTGAACAACAAGGATGACAACATACATAAAGTCGAAACTCATAAATTTATAATGGCAGTATGAACTGTATTTATAATGTGAGTGAATAAATAAAGTAACCCTTCTCTCAATTATCATTACAATTCTAATTTAGAATTGGTGTTATCAAAAAGTCTTCGAAAACCGAAAGCTAGGTACTTTGTGGGTAGATCGTCAGAGATGTTAGAGATAACACAATGAATGATAAGTTGATTTACATTCCCAATGTTGATCAACAAATTAGCCACTGCTGTAGATTGAAATTATTAGTTGAATAGTTTGGACACTACTGTTTTTAACCATCAATTCAAGATTTAATAAGAGTACCCAAAGTTTTAAGCTAACGAATTAGAGAAATTTTTATGAAACTTTGGGTACCAGTATAATAAGTCAAATGTCCCCTCTCTTCCTTTTGGTGCACTCCAAATATATTTTATTTGGAAAATCACAAAAATAAAAATGGCATGAAACATGCATTACTTGAAATGATCGTACAGAACAGCAGTAAGACTAAGAACTTAAAAAAACATATTATCTAAAACTATTGTAAATTTGTTGTTGTGACCTGTTAATATTTTGACGAACACAGAATGATTGTAGAAAAGGTTTGCTTTGAAAACATCACATATAGGATTGCAAAGGTGTACTCAATATAAACAAGGACAATTATGTTCATAAGGAGCATGAAAAATATTTACAATGATTTAGAACCATAAAGGTTAAGACGTTAATATGAAAAACTCTGAAGTTTATGCATATCAAACTTTTGGGTCATGTGAAGGAAAAGAAGTTGTGGGTTTCGTCGCATTTTCACAGTTGCTTTTGTAAGGTTATTTAAGGTTAGGTTAGGTGATTGCCCCGCAGGGTAAGGCAATAGGCTCGCAGGGTTAGAGCCACCCGCAGGGGCTAGAAATAGGGGAAAAGCTACTGTGAAAATATGATTAAACCCGCAACTTCGTTTCCTTCACATTGATACATGAGACTTCGATTCAGCATTGAAGAGTATTTTTGGTGTGTCGCATGGACTTCCAAGAGAGAGGGGGGGGGGGTAAAGGGGCGATTATCCTCTAAAATAAAAAAGCTTGGACGTCCTTGCCTCTATGATATAAATATTACCCTTCCCCACGAAAAAATTTTATTTTCAATTTTTACCCCATTCCCCCTCCAAATAAAAAAGCTTGGACGTCTTTGGTCTGTCGAACGACTACTTCGTTTGCAAAGATAAACTTAGTCGTATCTGTATTCTTTCAATAAAGTAACATAAATTTAAAAAGAAAAAACTGCCATTTTTATTCTTGCCTAACTCACAATAGATTAAACCTTTGAAACGGCTAGACCCAAATAAACAATAATCACAATATTTAAGTCCCCAAAGAATTTTGAAAGAACGGGTATAATCCCTTTCGTGGCAACGCTCCTTAAGGGGCGATTCTTCATTTTTGTTCACAGTAGCTTTTCTCCTATTTCTAGACTCTGCAGGGCCAATTGCCTAACCCTGTGGGTAATCATCTAACCTACCTAACCTAAAATAACCTATCAAAAGCCATTTTAAAAATACGACAAATCGTTGCCACGAAAAGGGACTATTCCCGAAAGAACAAAGATATTTTATTCAAAAATTTTTATATAAGTGATTTCTGTGGGATGGGTAAAGGTAGCCTCGCCCAAAAGAAAAACAATCTTTGTACTTATCACAAGCTTCACTGTAAAAAAGAACCATATTTAGCAGAGGAATCCTTTGCTACAGAAAGACAGGCACAACACAAGACATTCTGTTACTTTTGTATGTTACTGATAAAGTGAGATGTCATATAGTTTCTCAGAATTTTTTTGTACTTTTATTGACATTTTTATTTTTACTCTAAATACCAAATATTACACAAATTTAATATTATCAAAATTCCAATTGTTCAGATTTTTTTATTTAATATCAGTATAATTTGATTAATAATTTTAGTTATTACATTGGCTGGATTCTTTATTTCTATCTTATTTATTTATTTCTAATTTTGTAACTATAAACATTTATCAGAATGGATAGATGGGGGGATCTATATATGGGAAGTGTCTTTTAATGATAAATTAAATTTTGCCCCAAATTCATCTCATTTCATTTAGTCGTACACACTTAAAGAAGAGAAGCTACGCTTTTTAAAACAACAGGAAGTGTAAATGTAATATAGATATTTTCAAAAAGATGTTTCAAAGCAAAATCTCTTTTAACGCTAGAAGACATCCAATACTCCTGAAGCCCCCTTCCCTCCAAGCTTTTCAGCATAGCTACTCTAAAACTAAGTGTGTCAGCGTATTGGCGTTACATAATAAACCTTATCTATGATTCTTACTTTTGATTATACCTATATGGTTCTCCTTTACAATCAAGCTACTCATAGGTCCAGGGTAGGTTTTTAACTATTTCGGGGGAAGGTATCTCCCACATTAATTGTCCCTAGAGGCTACTAGGGGCGTAACCGCTACACTGTTAAAAATAATTTTTTTATTTAGTATCAATTGATACTCTGGAGAGTATTGGAACCGTAAGTACGCTACAACTATATAATTAATATATAACACTATGTAATACTATATAACACAATAATTATTACTATACAGAACCCATACATTTTTTTAGTATCAATTGATATGCTCTAGAATACTGGAAAATACGCTACAGAAATGTTTATTAAAATAGTACTATTTGATACACTCTAGTGTACTGGAAAATACGCTGTAGAAATGTTTTTTAATTTAGTACTATTTCATACACTGTAGAGTATCAGACAATACGCAAGAGAATGGTTTATTAAAATAGTATCTATTCATACCTTCTAGGGTACGAATCTGTACTGTAAAGAATAATTGAAACAGACACCATTCGTGCACACCTCTCATGGAAGTGTTTCTGCTTGGTCGTTTTAGACAAAGATGAAATGTTACAATTTATGCTCAGATTTATAGTTTTGATTTTTGTAATTATGACTGACCATAGTTTTTATTTTTAAGGATCATGTTTAGTCCTAAACATCTTTAAAGTCATTTTTTTTACTAAATTTACATTTAAATTAATGTTTTATTGCTCTGCTTGGTATGTTTGTTGATATAACAAAATGTATATGTACATATAATAATCATATATTATAAACTGATCTTTTATCCAAAGTAAAACAGTTTCATACTCTACAGAGTATCAAAAATTATTATAGAGGGTATCAAAAATTGCGAAGGAGAGTATTAAAAACTTACTTCTACCGTATTGAATATTATGCCAAAGAGCGTATTGGATAATACTATACAGACAAATACATTATTTAGTACTACATGTTACTCCATAGAACACTAAGTATTACTCAATACAGTATTGGAATCTTCCTTGTATCGTAATAAGGTTTTTTTCCTATAACGTACGGATTGATACTATACATTAATATGAAGAATATATAGTATTATCTGATGCTAAAAAAAAAAATTATTTTTAACAGTGTAGTTATCAACATAAAACAGTAAGAATGGCGTCATATAGAAAATTATTTCAGCTATGATAAAGTGAGGGGACATTGGACTGTAACTGTTATACTATTACCAAAAGTTTAAACGCACGTTCTGTAATTTGTTGGCTTAAAAACTTTGTTTACTATTATAAATTCTTCTCTGGTTGGTTCAAACCAGAGCTGGATATTTAAATGTGTAGCGGTTGCCGTTGCCGCTGCCAGAGGTACAGCCAGTAACCTAATAGCGATCTTTAAATCGAATTGTATACGCGTGGCCACGGCTATTTGCGATCTTTAAATTTCTATCAGTTTTTGAATTTTCAATAAAAATATGAAAAAAAATGATAATAAAAATACGTAAAAACTTTTAAAAAACATTCAAAAAACATTTAAAAATCCATGTTTTCTTGGGAACACTGGCAGTGACGACGGCTACGACTACGGCCACGACTACGGTCACGGCCACGGCTAGGTTCTGCGGCAACGGCTACACATATAATGATACAGCCCAGTAATCAAAACTTTTCAACCAATAATCTTAATCTATTTAAAAATTCAAGGGGGAGGTATGCATGATTCACTGGTTATAAAAGTTATTCTTCCTATGTTTTTTTTTGAAGAAGTCACCTATATAAATAAAGATTACACATATATGGGCCAACGGATAAAGGGATAATTAATTGACCCTAAAGACGTCCACGGTGGGGAGTAAAACATTGTTTACCCCCCTCAAAATTGAAAAAAAAAACATTTGATTAACCCCCTCAAATTTCTAAAACCACTTATTTTAATGGAATAAAATAAAAAGCTTTGACGTCCCTGCTTTGAGATAATAAATTTTACCGTTTTTAAGTTTAAAAAATAGTTGATATTGTTTTTATTCTTATTGTTCTTTCCTTAAGGATCCCACTATCTTAACAAAGTATTGAAATAATTATCCATTGTCCTCTCCCGACATCCCTGCTAAAGATCTAAATGAATAGAAATATTGATATAATATTCGTATTTGTGTATATATGGAACATTTCACAAGTTCCTACTTTGAAAGGATACTCAGAATTATATTTTTAAAATTAAAAGAGAAGACGAAGAAAGTCCCTCAAAAAATCAGCATGTTACGCCATAAAAACGAGGGATTATCCATCTCTTTTTAGGGGTTTTCTTTCCCACTCCTCCTCTCCAAATCCCTTCTTTTCATGACGTCATTGAGGGACTTTCTTCGTCTTCTCAAAAGAATTATGATTATGGTTAATTATAGTAAGGTTGATTTGTCCCCTACAGAAAAATATAACTATACGAAAAATTAAAAATAAAAACCAAGAAGTAGCTTTTGGTTAAAATATTTTTGAAAATTATGATGTTAGATAGAACCTAGATCAGTTTAACTGAAGTGGATTTGCTATTAAAATCATTGGGAATTTTTTTTTAAATACCAAACTATTAACAAAATAATTAATGAAATCTAAATTGATTTACATATATTTTATGTCTAGTAAAAATTTCCTTCATTGGTCCTTTTATGGGGATGGGGTATTCCATTCTAACGTCTAATATTTTATTTATTAAATTTTAATGAGTGTGGGGATGGGTAGCCCAAACCCACGTAAAATAAACCAGGTTTAATTACTGAAAATCGTTCCAGCAGTTAAAGACATTTTAAGCATTGTCATGTTTACATGGACATCGTTCTGTTTTGTATCATAGATAGAAGCTTAAATCTCCAAGTATTTAAAAATGACAACATTCAAAATGTAAAAAAAATTAACCCCAGTTTTTTTTGTGTCAGGGCACTGATATATTTTGGCAGGCTGTATAATGCAAGTCGTGTTGTGTTGGTATGTGTTTGTGTTGTGTCAGGGATCTAAAGGGATAAGACACTGGCCGATAAATTTATGTAAATCCCCAATGATGATACAGAAATTATCCCTCCTGTATATTACAATTAGTGGTTGATGAAACGTTTGAACACTCAACGTATTGAATCAACCAATCAAAATCTAGTAAAGTCTCCGAAGTTGCTAAGCCAACAAATAAGAAAACTTTATCATAATACTTTGGGGACTAGTGTAATAAACAGCCCAATGTCCTCTCCCTCCCTGATATTGAGTGCTTTTTTAGCATTCATACAAAACAAATAAATGAAAGGTAATAGTTAGAATAGAAGCTTGACTCTTTTAAAGACAAAACTTTAAGACATAGGTTGTGCAATTTCTGGCAAACCTGAAAGCATCAAATTGATATTTGATACCAATAATTATTGTCACTGTTGTTATATTTTTCTACTATAAAATCGAATTTTACTTATTTATACCATTACTTCGTTTAACATTAATTTTTACTATTTTAAACCTATATTTACTGTACAGCGTAACGCTATTCTGAAAATTTGCATTATTTTCAGAACACTATTTGTAGGTTATTCATTCTTGCATTTTTCATTCTTTTTTAAAGAGATGAAGTGACATTTGCTACTGTCACTTTAATACAGGGGTGAACACATTGGTAAATACTTATTTATAGAGAAAAATAGTTTTTTATCTCTATAATTTTTTTTAAATGACAGTTTAATACATACCAAGGACGCCAAAGTGGGTTAATAAGTGTATAACCCCCCCATAAATCATCTATATAATCATCTATTTAAATAATATTTTAAAAATGCTTGGAAGGCCCTTAATAAAAAAGGTAAATCAGCTTTTTCATTTAAAATCTCAGTCGACAATGGAGCTTGAATCTCATCTTATTCACCTGTAAATCAAGACTGCTATTGTTACTAGTAAAAACAAAGATGCAGCGATAATTTTTCTTTGTTTATTATATATCATGTGTATCATCGGTTGAACAAACTTACGGATTATTGCAAGGTGGTATTACTTTTTATTTAGTTTTTGATTTTTTATGTACACTTACCTTTTTACCTATACCTTAATTTGATGAAGAAGGTAGCCGCAGAGGCCACAAGTTCAACACCTGTAAAAGTGTTGCTCACTACAGTATAAAAAAACATTCAGGAATTTGTGGGAGGTAAAGGGCATTAGACTGTAAATTTTCGGTTCTTTTATTAAATATTATTACATACTTACATACTTACAGATGATAGATGGACATAAAGACATATGGAAAGATAAACGGGAAGACAGATGGATAGACAGACAGGAAGAAGGACAATAGATAGGCAGAAAGACAGACAGAAAGACAGAAGATGGAGAGACATAAGGACAGAAAAACAGACAGACGTACAGGCAACGCGGACATACAGACGGAGATACAGCCAGACAGAAAGACAGACAGAATACAGGTAGAAAGGCAGACAGACAGAAGACGAAGAGACATAAAGTCCTAAAAACAGACAGACGTACAGACAGACGGACAACGCGCACATACAGACGGAGAAACAGCCAGACAGAAGACGGACAGACAGAAGGACAAAAAACGGACAGACAGACGGACAACGCACACATACAGAGAGAGACAGCCAGACAGAAGGACAAAAGACGGACAGACAGATGGACATATATGCAGACGGACAGGCAGACAGACAGACAGAAAGAAGGACAGAAGACGGACAGACATAAAGACAGACAGACAAACAGACGGATATATACAGACGGACAACTTTGTTCTATTTTTTGTATTATATTTTCCAGATAAATTTTGACAGAATTTTATATTCCAATGCTTACATCAGAATAAATATCTGACGTATAATGTCCTTGAAATAACCTCTTCAATTTATTGAACATTATATATTCCATCAATTTTATTTAGTCAACACAGAGCACAAGCGCATTAAACAAATTATAATGCAACAATGATGACAACATCTATAAAAGCGAAGCTCTATAAGCCGAAGGAAAAATAACTCTTGTATTATAGTGTCAGAACTTGATAAAAAGAACATTAATTTGTAAGTTAAAACAAAATAGTAAATAATATTGTTGCAAAATTGATTAGATAGAGATTACTGTTTAAGGACATACCTACAATTTTAAAGGATTATAAATATGAATATGATTAGCTAAAATTGTAATTTGTTGTCATAGGAATCATTAGATAATCATATCACACAAAAAAATGTTGTTAAAAAAAGTAAAAATAAACAGCATGTTTAAAATGGACGTACAGTCAGACATTCTAGTAAAGATTATAGAGTTGCTTTGCTTTTTGAATCGTACTTAACTGCTACAGGAATCATCACACAAGGTTTGAATTGGATAGGACAATTGTATTAACGAATTTTTCGTGAGCAAAACATGAATATTGGCCCTATTGTAGACTCAATTAACAGACAAAATACTTTAAATCAATGTGTCAGTCAATAAAATGGTTGACAAGATCTATTAATATATTCGACATTATTTGCTGAAAATGGTAAGTCAATACAGGCTTCAAGTCTAACAAGGAGTGTTACACAAGTTGACTATGATAACAACAAATATTTGTTCAATCAGATTTATACAATGGTATGTCAATACAGGCTCCAATTCTAACAAGGAGTGTTACATAAGTTGACTATGATAACATCAAATATTTGTTTAATTAGAATTATACAATTGTATGTCAATACAGGCTCCAAGTCTAACAAGGAGTGTTACACAAGTTGACTATGATAACAACAAATATTTGTGCAATCAGATTTATACAATGGTATGTCAATACAGGCTCCAATTCTAACAAGGAGTGTTACATAAGTTGACTATGATAACATCAAATATTTGTTTAATTAGAATTATACAATTGTATGTCAATACAGGCTCCAAGTCTAACAAGGAGTGTTACACAAGTTGACTATGATAACAACAAATATTTGTTTAATTAGAATTATACAATTGTATGTAAATACAGGCTCCAAGTTTAACAAGGAGTATAACACAAGTTGACTATGATAACAACAAATATTTGTGCAATCAGATTTATACAATGGTATGTCAATACTGGCTCCAAGTCTAACAAGGAGTGTTACACAAGTTGACTATGATAACAACAAATATTTGTTTAATTAGAATTATACAATTGTATGTAAATACAGGCTCCAAGTTTAACAAGGAGTATAACACAAGTTGACTATGATAACAACAAATATTTGTGCAATCAGATTTATACAATGGTATGTCAATACTGGCTCCAAGTCTAACAAGGAGTGTTACATAAGTTGACTATGATAACAAATATTTGTTCAATCAGATTTATACAATGGTAATTCAATACAAACTTCAAGTCTAACAAGGAGTGTTACACAAGTTGACTATGATAACAACAAATATTTGTTCAATCAGATTTATACAATGGTATGTCAATACAGGCTCCAAGTCTAACAAGGAGTGTTACATAAGTTGACTATGATAACAAATATTTGTTCAATCAGATTTATACAATGGTAATTCAATACAAACTTCAAGTCTAACAAGGAGTGTTACACAAGTTGACTATGATAACAACAAATATTTGTTCAATCAGATTTATACAAATCATACCAATATCTCTCGTACTCAATTCAGAGACAGGGATTTGTCACCTGAAGAATATATGATCCTGATCAAATCAATATATACTTTATTCAAGCAAAGCTTGTCTTTTATACGTTACCCTTAGCGGTCAGGTGTAACTGTGGTATTCGGCAACCGTGAGCCATGCATATGGCACCCCTGACCGGGGTTCGGTGGAGGGTCAATGGCCCTCCCCCGAGTCCTGGGGAAGGGGTCTGACGACCCCCTCCCTATGCCTAGAATTAATGATTGAATCTGTCATGTTTTATTATGGTTAACTGTATTCTTAATTCCCCCCCACCCTTTCCAGGGATGGGGGATCATTATTGCCCAAACTGACTATTGTATATGTATTATAATGCTTTTATGTTATGATGAGTTATTCCTATCCATGTAGTTATTGTTTGTTGTATATAGCTTTAGTATCCTTTAAACCTTCAATAAAGTGACAACTGAAATAGATGTTGATTATTATCTAGTGAATGCTAGAGAAGCGTAGCTTCTCTATAGTAAGGTGTCCACGTCTGTCACACTGCCGTAATCTAATTGAACTCCGGTGTCTGCCCTTTATCCTCGGCGGATACCACAACTTTTGGTGACAGCTGTGTGAGAATACGGCAAACCACAAGTGTAGAGCAGACGCGCATCTGAGGCTAAGGTACTCCCAGCAGTGAAACTGGCAAAACTGACACAAGCAACCTGAATTAACCACCCTGGACAGCAAAGTCTAACTCTGCATCCGGCAGTTGTGGAAGCGAGACAGCGAAACCTGACGAAGAACCGCGAGAAGCGCCGACATCTAACGGAGAATTGAGCGCTCAAAAGGCTGAAACAGGCCTGCGGACCGGCTGAAACAAGCCAAATAAGTGTAAACGGCTGAAAATAGGCCAACTTTACTGCAAGAGATAGCAGGATCCGAACCAGTGGCGCTAGCAGGACGGGACATTCCCTGCCGCCATCAGCCGGATTTGGATCAGCGGCGCCAGCAGGACGGGACATTCCCTGCTGCCGATAGGCTGAAACACGCCACATAGCTGCGAGCTGCGAGCCAACATACGAGTGTAGTGCACCAAAACAGAGAAAACTACGTCAACTCCAAGTATCCTGAGAAGCTACAACGCAGCCGCCCATCTAGAAAAACAGATATTATATCACATTTGCAGGGATTACCACCCTGGTGTGATGGCTAAACAATAGATTTATGAGCAAAGATTGGCAAACAAATTGTTGTGTTGTGATAAAACTAAAAATAGAACAGGCTTGGATTTATTGTGTATTGTGATAACAACTAAAAATAGAACAGGGTTGGTAAACAAATCTGTTATGTAATTGTGATAAGGACACAAATAGAAGCTAAATGTAATATAACAAAGCCCCTGATACACAATCTAATCACCTCAAGCCTACAGCACAACAACAATACACCCCTTATTCCAGAGGAAAGGGAGGAGCCCACTCTCCACTGAAGGAAATACAATCAAGGTGATATAATAGATAAGCCTAGGATTAAGGAGAAAAGGCACCATTACCTCATCACACAGTTATTTCAAACCCACAGCACTCCCCCTTCCTCACAGGGGGAACGGACGGATTTACCCCCGTCCCCTCACGCGCTTCCCCCCTCCTACCCACACTAACCTAAGTCCGTCGACGGTGTGGAGCTAGTGACCGGGAACACAGAGCGCCATTTACGGACAACTCAACGGAGTGCAGAAATATCATAAAATTCAACAGACAAGCGGACCAATGAGAGAGCGAGTTGAGGGATAAGTGCGCGCTTTACCCGTGTGCGCGGATTTGACGGTGCGTAAGCGCGTTGCAAGGACGGGAGATTTCACACACACACACACACACCGGAGCGGAGCTACTCCATAGCATATAACAGGGATATTTTTAGAAAAATAAAGAATTCTAAGCTCCCTCCCCCTAGCTATAGTGTGATAGAGGAAAACCAAATCAGTTCTTGACAGCAGTTCAGACCCTCAACATCTATCTACCCCTACCAGCCTACTCTACCACCTCAGAATCCAACTAGTGATAAACACAGCTAAGCTACATTTTTGTAACTAAACTACCAACCTAGTGATAAAAACAGTGTTGGCTGTTAGGCTAGAAAGCCTCTAGTGACAAACCATTTATTCTATTGACGTTATAACTTTGCGTCCCGCCGTTGAACCGTTGCCCCGATGGAACAGCCGCAAGCGCCAGGAGGTGACCAAGCCCCAGGATGGCTCCAGGATGACCCTCAGCCGGCTCCAGCCGAGTACCGCAAGCTGATGCTGAGTAACCTGCCAGAGTTTAGAGGACCGCCCAAGCAATCCTGGAGTTCACATATCCGCAGACTCGAGATGTCATGGGCGGCTTACCGCGTGCCACCCCATGACTCCCTCAACCGCCGCAACGCCCTTCTACTGTCACTGGTAGGGCAAGCGGCGGAAATGGCGTCCCATCTGTTTGGCGAGGCAGGCCAAGCCTTGACCTACGAACAGGTCAAGGCCGAGTGTGAATTGCTATTTCGTCCTGCTTTTGAATCCCAAACGCTTAAACAAGCGTTTAGGGATTACAAGCAACACTCGACAGAACCTATACAAGCGTACATATCAACTAAGTGTGCCTTGTATAGGGACGCCTACAACCATGAGGATCTCGAGTTGTTGGTGGACGAATTAAATCGTGGAATTCGTAACGCCAATGTAAAACGCATCATGATGGGCCATGAAATTACGAGTGTACCTGAGTACAATCGTAAGGCCATGTTTACCGTCACCATGATTACCAAGCAACTGAAGGAAGGTGTGTGCTTAGTGGACTCGACCGACGGGCTGACTGGATCTGCCTGCATCCAGTTGCCCCAATATGACGAGTCGGAGCCAATGGAGATTGGCACCTTGGCTCCGGGTCTCCACCAGATGGGGAGGGTCGCTCCAGATGACAAGGTTCTAGGTCGCTGCTTCCGCTGCCAGGGGAGAGGCCACAGAGCTCGAGACTGCCCGACGCCGATGGAAGTTAGTCTAGAGGAGAGACGCACCCAGCCACGCCGTGACCGTTCTGCCAAGTGCGAGCGTTGCCACTACGACGGCCACACGGCGGCCGAGTGCAGAGCTGACTGGGCCCAGGTAGCCAGCCGCAGGCGCACCGCCGACAAGGGTGCCCCTCCAGGGAAGCCCAGCAGAGTGGCCCACATGGAAGGGAGCGCGCCCCCAGCACCACCGCAGCAAGCAGCCGCCCCCAGAGCCGCGGACCGAGCCGACGGGATGCCGCAGTTTGGGACCGTTCCAGCTAGGATCAACGTACTGGGCGGCGCGGCTGAACCCAACCGGGTTGGCCTGGGCTTCAGTCTCAACCACCTGGGGCCGGAGCTGGTGCAACCCTACAACATCGCCGAGCCAGAAGTCCTGAGGCCCCAGCCTTTTAGCCTCAACATGATGGAGCCTGCTCGGCCGAGCCTACCCAGCAAGAGTGGAGGGGCGCTACCCAGCGTCACTGAGACGATGTACGGGGAGGCCCTGGCGGCCGCTGAACGAGAGAGGCAGGAGGCGCTAGCCAGCGCATCAACATCGATGTATGGGGTGCCACCCGGCGCCGCCACCTGTGATGACTGGGGGGTGCTATCCAGCGCCTCCCACCTGGTGCCTGGGGCGACACCCGTCGCCGCCACCGAGATACCTGGATCCTGGAACGAGCCAGCCTCCAACCTGGTGCCTGGGGCGACAACCGTCGCCGCCACCGAGAGACCTGGATCCTGGAACGAGCCAGCAGTCCCAGAGGAAGGGGTGACACCCGTCACCCCCAGCCAGCCAGCGCCACCAGCCTGCAGGGAGAGCCCAACTACGTGCCATCCAGAGCCCCCTGCCAGCCGAAGGAATCCAACTACCCAGCAACCCCAGTCGAGCCAGGATAAGTTAAATTTGATAAATGTGTTGTATCCAAGCCATTGTAAAACCCCAGCCTTGCCTGTGCCCCCTGCACCAGAGGCTGGGGAGATTGAAATTTGGGAAAATAAGGACTTGCCTGTGCCACATGCACCTGAGTTTCTAGGGCAGGGGAGGGACGTGAGTAAGGGCGAGCCTGTGCCACACGCACTTCAGCCCCATGCCACTGGGCATGCCTTGGACCAGGGTAGGGACCACTTGGGGCTAGGGGAGCCGACACCCAGGCAAGTGCCAGTCGCCTGCCAGTCTGTCATTGGGGAGGGTATCAGGGTGCCCCGGCCGCACAAAGATAACGCTCAATGGAAACTTGTATCTAGCCAGGAGCAGCCCAGCCGTGTCCAGCCCCAAGAAGCAGCCGTGACCCGAGCCGAAGATCCCCAGCCGCGTGTGCGAGGTAGATGGCTGCCTGGAAGCTTCTCTCACTGGTGGATGGTCCTGTGGGGCATCCTGCTGGCAGCCGTGTGGCCTACAACCAGCTACGTCCTGGTGGGATGGGACTGCGCCAACCCCACCCACGTCACAGCCTACAATAAGGAGAAGATGTGTAACACGGAACCCTTACACCAGGAGGTGCCCCTGGGCCATGAAGTACACGTCCTGCAGCAAGTCAAGGTGAGAGAGACAACCGGATACAGTTGCCAGCTCACTGTGTCCCAGTGGACGTTCAGGTGTGGGGTATGGGGTCACCTCAAGGTGACCTCGGTCCCCACCCTCATGAGGCCAACCAAGATAGATCCAGAAACGTGCCGAGACCTGGCCAGGAACCGTGTCTACACGCTGCCAGGCAAGACCCAGCCACTGACGTTCCAACTGAACCATCCCCTGTTCTTCACCCTCGACATGGTGGGCGCCCTCGTCAACAGCCCCGAGGGGGTGGGTTGTGAGGGAGAGGACGTCCACTTCGAGGGCCAGCTGTACCGCAATGAATTAGTGCTCCAGGAGCGACGGCTGCTGGTTAAGGAAGAGACCTATGTAGTGGAGGATGGACGGGTGGAGTCTCAATCTGACCACCTGACCTTGGAGTGTCCCCATTCAGAGCTGTCCTGCATCACTGGGGAAGCCACCTACGTGTGGGATCACCTGGGGAGAGATTGCCCCTTGAGGCTGATTCGCAGCCTCCAGCCCAGCCTAGTGATGGATGCGTTCCTGGTTGACCATCAGGCCCAGTTTTTCATCAACATGACCAACCCCACCTCAATAGTGAACTGCGACTTTGAGGCCCATGCCACCAACCACCCAGCATTGTTCGTGGCAGCTGACCCAGCCGCGGCAGCGCTACCCAGAGTATCGGCCAGGGATGTGGATGTTCCCCTGCAGGCCCAGATACATGCAGGTTATATTGGATTTACTCTGGAGACCCGCATGAAAAGCACAGCAGCAGAAGAAGTGGCGGCCAACTGCTGGAAGCTCCAGCAACTAGACCCGGCCCACCCGGTGCGCGTCCAGGGGAGCATGTTCTCGGTGCTGAGGGGAGATGTCCTGCTCCAGCTTACCTGCCAACGCAACAAATATGTTGTCCGTGAACACAAGGAGTGTTGGGACAAAGTGCCAGTAGAGCCCACAGGGTTTGTAGACGCCGTGACACGAGTGTACAGCGGCCACGCCACCAAGATTCCCTGCTCCTCCACCTACCCCCTGACTGTGCACGCGGAGGAAGGCTGGATAGAGTTAACCCCCGCTCCTAAGAAGAGGCCACCCCCGCTGGATACGCCTAGGCAGCTGTTGACAGGACCCTTGGATGACTTCAGTTCAGGGGGTTTGTATTCGCAGGCCGAGTTGAACGACTGGCAGCAGCTGCTGGCGTTCCCAGCATATAAGAGCGCCATGCTGACCGGCCTGTCCTATGGGTCATGCGTTCAGCAAGGCAGCTGTTCGGCCACAGGCGACCAT
Source organism: Acartia tonsa (assembly GCF_053477335.1). Lineage (NCBI taxonomy): Eukaryota > Metazoa > Arthropoda > Copepoda > Calanoida > Acartiidae > Acartia > Acartia tonsa. The sequence continues at coordinate 7,989,022 of NC_137265.1, read as the reverse complement.
GGGATAGTGTCCTACAACATCGACCGACTGGCGGAGGAAGGAGAGGCCGCCCTGGATGTCTGGGCTGGGTTCAGACAAGCTATTCACGAGTGGGGAGATGGCGCAGCCATATTGTGTCTGCTGTTGTTGATCCTCAAACTGCTGGGGGACTTAACCATCATTTCCCTGGCAGCAGCACAGGGAGGCGTCCGAGCGGCCTTGAATGCGGTATCACAAGTGTTCCTATACCATCCAACTTTGTATAGGAAGGCCCTGGCCAGAGCCAGGCTCACCCATGCCAAGTCCCGGGACTTTTCAGTAGACTGGGATGCCATACCCATCGGCCGGGAAGCAGCCGAGGAAATGGTGTCCATGCAATCCACCGATAGCGGGCATGACCGCCCAGGTAGGCCAGGACCGCCCTCTGGCCGACCCCGCGGCCCCACGGGAGGGCAGGCCGCCGCCCAGACGGTCAACTTGGCAGCCAGTGCCCCAGCCGCGGCCAACAACAACCAGCATGCCCCACTGCTGACTGTCCCAGCAGCAACTGTGCCACCTGCCAACCTGACACCTGCCGGCGTTGAACAACGTGTCCAACCAAAGCCAGCCTCTGCCTTCTACCCCACGTTGGGAGCCCACCAACCCTGAGAAACACTCACCACTAGGATTCCATTGAATCATTATCGCTTGTATATATCTATTAGCCCTAAGGAAGCGGGCCGAAGGCCTCAACCACTGTCGGAAGTCTGGTAGGGAATCCTCTCCCAGCCTTCCGAGGGGAGAGTTGTGGTATTCGGCAACCGTGAGCCATGCATATGGCACCCCTGACCGGGGTTCGGTGGAGGGTCAATGGCCCTCCCCCGAGTCCTGGGGAAGGGGTCTGACGACCCCCTCCCTATGCCTAGAATTAATGATTGAATCTGTCATGTTTTATTATGGTTAACTGTATTCTTAATTCCCCCCCACCCTTTCCAGGGATGGGGGATCAATATTGCCCAAACTGACTATTGTATATGTATTATAATGCTTTTATGTTATGATGAGTTATTCCTATCCATGTAGTTATTGTTTGTTGTATATAGCTTTAGTATCCTTTAAACCTTCAATAAAGTGACAACTGAAATAGATGTTGATTATTATCTAGTGAATGCTAGAGAAGCGTAGCTTCTCTATAGTAAGGTGTCCACGTCTGTCACACTGCCGTAATCTAATTGAACTCCGGTGTCTGCCCTTTATCCTCGGCGGATACCACATAACCCCCCCCCCTGATTTTTTCTTTAACTAAGTGACTTTTCAAATATGGGTATGACACATAACTGAGAATTGGAATCTTTTGAATATCTCCATCTTGGCGGGCACAGGTTGCAAGCAAACCTGGCAGGGTCATCCAGGTAAAGAGCAAAAAAATGTGTTTGACTGAAACAAAGCATTTTATCTTACTAAAATAACCTCTAGTAGTAAATCCTTATATGAAATATAATTGTAAAAGTCAATTTCAGGTTCAAGGTACGATCCTGCACGTCCTGATCCTCCAGGTCTCCAGAAATCTTTAAAATCCTCCTGTGACCGCAATTTTTGAGACTTACAATTTTAAACTTAACCCTTACAGATCGGGGGTGGGGCTCAAAGAGCCCCCCCTCTAGTTTTTTCAATCTCATTTTTTTTGTAGGTAAGATGGAGAGCTGTAACTTCATGACTTTTTAAGTTTAGTAATTATACATCGGCAAAAGTTGATTTTATTAGGATATCTGGTCTGTGTCGGTCGTGGTGTCCGGTCAAAGTTGGTTGGGTAGCAAAAAAAATTAAAAAAATTCTAAATAAATCTTAATTTCTACATTATGACTTTTGTGTATAAGGTAGAAACCTAAAATTTTTTTGGTGAATACTTAGATATCAATGACCATCTGAGAAAAGTGGTGTTATGACCGTTTGACTGCTCCCTGACCGACTTTATGACCGATTTTTATCCGGCTTTTACTACAGACATATATCATGAATATCGTGGCTTCTATTACAGCTAGAGACCTATATTTTTTTTGGTAAATCCTTGAGCAATAATAAACAGATAAAAAATATTAATTTGCGCCGCCAATCGCCGTTTTACCGCCGTAACCGCCGAAAATGGCGGTTTCCGTTATTTGCCGTTTTTCGGCGATGATCAGAAAAAGTATTTTTTTTGTTATGAAAAATAAAAGTTCGTCCTAAATTTTGGTCATCCTAGCTGCAAAATTGGCCGCTCTACAGCTGTTTTAAAATTTAGCGGCTGGCCGCTAAAAAGCGGCTGAGGAGCGGTCTGACTGCTATGACTAGAAAAAGTAATTTTCTCTAAAAATACACATGAACCACCAGAAAAAAATTTTACGTCTTTATCTGTACTATGAGCCGAGATAGAGGGGGGGGCTCTTTGAGCCCCCCCCCCCCCCCCCCCCCGATCTATTAAGGTGGGAATGTGGGCCCGATCTGTAAGGGTTAAGCTTTTCTTACATGTCTACATAACATATTAAAATTTTATACAGAACAAATGCCACAATACATTTTTTAAAGTATTTTGTTTATCAAAAATTATCATTATTAAAGCTTTGATTAATGTACAGAGTGATCTAAAACGTATTTTGGTAACAAAAGTGTTATAAACATGTTTCCTCATTCGTTGGATTAAAAACTTTGAGATCTTTAAATAATCTTGTTTGGATGGTTTAAAGTTTAAACTAGCAGTGTAACAGGAATAAGGTATAACCAACAAGCGAAATAAATCTAAGATTTGGGGGGCAAATGTAGAGGTTGACAATTTTAAGATGTGTTGCACCCCAACGACAGCTGAAAAAACACGTATAGGTTTCGTGATTTCTTTCCGAATTAATATCGTTATTAGTATAGGCGTGCAGTGTACAAACTTTTTTAACATAAATTCTACAGTACTACAGTGTTGTTTTTTGTCAATTGTCTTATCCCTTACTCTAGTAATTGTGCTAAATATGTTTGGTAGACAATTTCAAAGAATAATTTTGAGGTAGTATAGTATATTTTTTATGTGTTTTTCCTTGCTCATTCCTTTTTCTCTCAATATTTCTTTCTCTATTACTCATCCCCTTTTATCTAAATCTTTTATAAAATCCGTTTAATATAAAATGAACCCTATTAAAAAAAAAATACTTTTTTTCCTTTTTTTTGATTATTTCTGTTTAATAAATTGTAATGCTTTGAATGGTTCTTACTCCTATGTCTTATGTTTCTCCCTTTTTTCAATTTTGACCTTTTCTTCTTCAAAACCTTTTTCCTCATTTGCCTATTGAACACAATATGAGTAATTAGTATTTTAAGTATTTAAGTTAATTTTAAGAGGTGTATATTCTTTCAGCCCAAACAAACATTATAAAATTTGAATTTTTCCTGGAAACTCTCAATAGAAATCATTTTATACTCCATTTGGTTTGTCAATATTTTGGGATAAATTCTATGAAACCTCAGGAACTCAGGGCTAGGACAATGCATTATAAACTAATTTTTCCCCAATTTTAATGTGTTAAAGTCTTCCTCTAGTATCTGGAAGAATAAGATTGTTGCAGATTAATTTACCTGCAATTGTTCTTTCCCTCCCCCTGATGAAACCTTTGCAAATATGCTGTTTCAATCACGTCCGCAAAAATTCATTTTTTGTGCTGTTTTCATATCGAAATAGCTAGATCATAAGTTTATTGTAGCTATCTATTATCAATGTCATATTGTAGACGTCAAAATCAGTCAAACAAGCTCTTATGTCAGCTTATATCATTTTTAGTTAATGTTGCTTGTCGACATGAACTATTGAAATTCTAAGTCAAAACTAGAAATAAATCAGCCGCTTAGCTTAGTAACCCAATCCAAAAATCTAAATGTCAAACGGCGTTATAAGCCACTAAAGCTGCAAACATCAGTGTTGAGGAGAAGCCCCTAGAGGCTTGGGTTGAATCCATAAGTTCTCTAAATCCAATACATAGAAACCATTTTGACCGAGTTTACAAAAGAATTTAAATACTTTACATTTCCCTCCTACTCTACAACATAGTTTGTTTGTCTGTCTGTCTGTATGAATTAACGTTGGACTGTCTGTCAGTCAGGGATCTTAAGGGATAAGACAATGAATGATAAATTGATGTACATCCATAATGATTATTAGAAATATTGCCCCTTCTGTAGATAAATTGGTTGAAAAGTTTGGACACTGCTAGTTTAAACCAACTAATCAAAGCTTTTTAAAAATACCCAAAGTTTTTGATTTACTATTGACGATTTACTTATTAACTATTGACGATTCTTATGTTTCTGAAATTGAAGTGTAGATTGAATTAAATACTCTTGTGAATTACTTTAAAGAAGGTGTATCAACTTTTTTTTTATAGCTAGCCGGTTCTTTTAGTAAGTAGTAGATGTAAAATTTTTCATAGAATTCAGATATGCAATCGGTTTTTTTGTAGACCTCTTATTTTTAAAGTAATTTAAGTTTTTTAAAAAAATAATTAAGTCGGTTTTAAGGTACTAAAACGCAACAAAATAAAAGAAGAAAATGGCCAGTAAGAACAAAAATAGTAAGATCTTTAATTTGACACCTTACTTTTAAAATTCTGTTGAGTAATTATTGAAAAAATCTATTTTTTTAACCTCGGTTTAATAAAAACTTTAGACCTAAATATTTTCTCAAACAGACATAAAAAACATGGGTTCATATATACCTTTTGAATCAGAAAAATATTACGAATCCATTGTAAGCAAAATTGAAAAAAAGTAAAAAAATATAAAAATATAAAAATGGCCAATTGTATTTTTTGTTCTGGCAACACTATCGTCTTCCCTTTTTTACCCCCTCTATACCCCCTTCCCATTTTTATACTCAATTGAAGAGTTAAGACGTTGCCTGTACAATATAATATGATATTTTCATATAATTCCTTTTATTGTAGTTTATATACTATATTGTAAACTTTTTTTTTCAATTTTGCTTACAATGGATTCGTAATATTTTTCTGATTCTAAAGGTATATATGAACCCATATTTTTTTATTTGTGAAATGATAAAATTGAGTTCAAAGTTTTTATTCTCGTGGGTTTAAAAAAATCGATTTTTTCAATAATTACCTGACAGAATTGAAAAAGTAAGGTGTCAAATTAAAGATCTTACTATTTTTGTTCATAATGGCCATTTTCTTTCTTTTTTTTGTTGCATTTTAGTACCTTAAAATCGACTTAATTTTTTTTTTTTAAAACTTAAATTACTTAAAAAATAAGAGGTCTACAAAAAACCGATTGCATATCTGAATTCTATGAAAAATTTTACATCTACTACTTACTAAAAGGACCGGCTAGCTATAAAAAAAAAAGTTGATACAACTTCTTTTAAATTTTATCTATTGTCATTTTATAATATTAAATGTTCTCGGCAAAATTGTCTTTTTTAGTAGTAGGGTAAATTTAACCTCTTCCCCCTTTAGACACAAATGGTGATACGTTTTTATTAAAGTAAGATCCAAACGGCCATATCTGTAAATATCCTTATAATAAAGTAACAGGATATCCGTTTGTCTGTCTGTTTGTGTTTACCGAAGGATCTTGCTAACCGCTTAACCTATCGGGCTCTCCTTAACAGGGTAGCTTCTCATAGGTCCCGTGAAGGTTTATAACTATTTTGGGGGAGCAAATCACCACCACCCTCACAAGAGAAATCACAAAAAATCAAAGACTTTTGACGCAAGAGACTTCAGCGCAACCTAGCGAGGTATCTGCATATATGTAGGTATCGTTTAGATTTTAACCCAAAAACCAAACATATAGGCATCTAGGGGCGTAGCCGCTAGTTTTTACATATAGAAATAAAAGAAGATATGTACATAGTACTAAGAATAAGGTGCTTTCCCACAAAGTGCCAAGTGAGCACAGAAACCCATGCTCCTTATTTTTAAAATAAAACCTGAGTTAGGGAATCAGTATGCGAGTGAGTGAAAACAACATTTATAAAAATGCTACGAATCTAATAAGAGAGAGATATTTGATTGTAGTTGCAATAAAAAGGAATTGTAATTTTCTCTTCTCTTTAAAAGTTGTTCACCTTTTATTCGATTAGTTTTGGACTTTGGTCAATTGACACATATTTCAAATCTAAACATCAATTAAATAGATATAAGATATCTAAACCGGTTTCTAAATTAACCTTGAACGTTCTTAGTGTAAGTGAGAAATTAAAAATGGTTCCAATTGCTGCTATGTCAGGTGGCCGATAAGAATAGTTTTGCCATATTATTATGCACATTATTAAGCAAGGTTTAGTTTAGTAATACACTAAAATAAGTCTTTTGGTGTATCTCGTCCTCTATAGTTTATCTAAGGCTTACAATAATTGTTTTAAACTTGTCAACTATTTAGTTATTGCTATACTAATAATTAACATAATTTTTCTAGATATTAACGCTAACCATAACAATTATGTCAAATCTATCATCAATATTACAAACAAATACAAAGTTATATTTCTATCTAGTTATTGCTGCGCTAATTAGCAACATAATTGTTTTTGTTATATTATATAATTGTGCCAAATCTATAATTGAAATTACAAATCATGTCATCTAGTTATTGCTGCGCCACTTATAAAAAAATTGTTCTTGTTATAAACGTTAACTACAACAATTGTGTCAAATCTGTCAACGATATTACAAACAAAAAGCAAACATTTGCATAACTATAAAAACTGACATTGACAAGTTTTGCATTTTTCATTAAAAATGATAATTTAAACTATATATAACGGATTTTTTATGATTATTTATTATGAATATTTAGATTAGAAAATATCATTACATATTCAGTTCTTGATGCAGAAAAATAGCCTAAAAGCAACCCAGGACCCATGTGATTATATTCATATTACATTTCCCTTTCCTCCTAACCTAAAACTGGCCTCAAAGCAATATTTTCCTTTTTCAAAATTTAATTCAATCAAAACTACTTTTCTAAATTTTACCTTTTCACTTTCTTACACTTTGTATCATTCTATCAATCTATCATTCTATCAACCTATATTTCTATCAATCTATCAATCTATCATTCTATCAATCTATCATTCTATCAATCTATCAATCTATTAATCTATCAATCTATCAATCTATCAATCTATCATTCTATCAATCTATCATTCTATCAATCTATCATTCTATTAATCTATCATTCTATCAATCTATCAATCTATCCTTCTATCAATCTATCTTTATATCAATCTATCCTTCTATCAATCTATCATTCCATCAATCTATCATTCAATCAATCTATCATTCAATCAATCTATCAATCTATCCTTCTATCAATCTATCATTCCATTAATCTATCATTCAATCAATCTATCATTCTATCAATCTATCATTTTATAAATCTTTCATTCTATCAATCTATCATTCTATCAATCTATCATTCTATCAATCTATTATTCTATAAATCTAATATTCTATCAATCTATCCTCTTATCAATCTATCATTCCATCAATCTATCATTCAATCAATCTATCATTCAATCAATCTATCATTCAATCAATCTATCATTCTATCAATCTAACATTCTATCAATCTATCAGTCTATCAAACTAACATTCTATCATTCAATCAATCTATTATTCTTCTTATACTGATTCATAAATCGAAGCTATTCTAAAAAAATGAGTTTTCCGAAGGTCTGTCAAACTGTGTGTCTGTCGCTCCTTGGTATGATAATTTATGGCTTTTACAAAACGTTTAACGTAGCTCTAATTTTGCTATAAATATATCACAACAGAATTTTAAATACATTATACTTTAAAAAATGCAACCCTTTAAAAATTGCTTTAAAAATTAAAGTAAAAAGGGACAATTTTTGCACTTTTGCTATAAAATGAAGTATAGTAAGCAAATATATGCTAAACAATACATGAAAAGTTTATATACTTCATTGAGATCAACAAATTTTAGGGGTCAATATTTTTTTTGTTTAAGCCCATTTCATGGAACCACTCTAATACAAAGTTGATGTATAATTGAAAGGTTTATTTTGCTGGAATCCCCCTTTGTTGGATAAACGGCATTTTATTGCAAAAGAATCAGTATAAGACCGTGACGTATGAACACACTGCCAAAAATAACCAACTCAAATGTCATTTTCACATCTTTATTGATAATAACATTAAAAAAATACATACTTGATCAGCAGAGAATCAACATAGGAATAAATGACCAACACCTGGCCCTCCCACCTTATCTAGGGATGGTTACCTTTCAAAAGTAGTTAGACACAGATGTGGACATTGCACAAACTGGATCATACACGGAAATTCTAAGATATTAATATAAAATTACTACAAAATAAACAAGAGATAATTTGAATAAAAAAGGCCCTATAAATTTGAATTACAGAAAAAGTTACTTAATAAGAAAAAGGGAATAAAAACTTAACAAATGAAATAAAATTGATTTAAATGAAAGTACCTGATTTAAGTTTTGCCTAATATCACTAAAATGCACAGATAGTATGTTTAGCTTGACCTTTTATAACCTACTGGCATTAATATGTACAAATAAAACTGGTTTTTCTTAATATTTGCTGTACAAAATAAAATAATTTTAACTCATACTATTTTTTTATATATTTTATCAAGAAACACAAATTTGATTATTTAGACAAAAAATGTACAGTTTTTAATATTTTAAAAGACTTTATATAAATTTAACCCTTTTCAGACGACATTCCCCACAGGGAACAAAAAAAAAAAATCAATATAATTGCATTTTTTTTTAACTTAAATCTAATTTTCAAACAAAATATATCAAATATTAATCATATATCAGCAATAGATCTTAACTTAAATCTAATTACAAACAAACATATCAAATTAATCATATATCAATAATGGATCATCAATAGGATCTGCTGCATAAAAATCCATGATTTCCTCATTGCTACCATCATTAGCAGAACCACCATCAACACCAGCAGAACCACCATCAACAACAGTAGAATCACCATGAACAGAAGCAGAACCACCATCAACCACAGTAGAATCATTATCAACAGCAGCAGAATCACCCCATAAAAATCCATGATTTCCTCATTGCTACCATCATTAGCAGAACCACCATCAACACCAGCAGAACCACCATCAACAACAGTAGAATCACCATGAACAGAAGCAGAACCACCATCAACCACAGTAGAATCATTATCAACAGCAGCAGAATCACCCCCAACAGCAGCAGAATCATCATCAACAGTAGTAGGATTATGCTCAGTAACATTAGCAACAGCAGTACTCTCAACTGCACTCTCACTGGCAATAATCATGTCTCCATCATCTGTGAATCCACATAAATCTAACTCCATATCAATAGTAAGATTATCCTCAGCCTTGGCAGCATCAACACTTTGTTTAGAATCATACTCCTTGATTTTCTTCCAGACAAACTTAGTGGCCTGATCAACTGGAATTTCAAACTTCTTGCATACCTTTTTAAGATTAACCAAAGCCTTAGACTTTACAGAGGCACTGACACTATCATTCTTTAACAGCTTCTGATTTTTTATAATGGAGAAAATTCTTACAGATTCTAGATTTTGCTTTTCCCAGGTTGAAACTTGAGATGGTTTATCTCCCTCCAACTTTCTTATGGCATAACAGAAACCACTCCCTCTATAGAAATCAATAGGATCCATGTTCTCACCATAAAAATCCAAAAAATAAGCTGCTAGAGAGATATACCTCCAACAAAGCATTAGATACACATCATTTGGAGAAATTCCCTCAATTAGCTCACATTCATACATGGCTTGTTTCAACTTAGGCATAACATCTTTCAGGATTAGATCATCTTGACCATTCACTCTATGTTTGACAACTTCATCCTCCAGGGCATCTCCATTTGGCAATGTATAGCACATTGGATCAAACTGTATACCTATGTTGTGATAAAAGTCAGGTGAAAGCACTGCAGGTTCATTGAAATTATAACACAAACCTTTACCTATATCTCCAGGATCAGCTATTCTTAAAGACTTATGCAAAGACTTTGATGTCAGCAGTGGTACATTACCAACCATAAACTGTAGGCATTGCCTATCACTCAAGCTTCCACCTCCAGTCAGACTGGGCCATTTAGGTAGTAGTGAAAGCACCTTATCTGAATTCCAGTATTTGTCCTTTGTGTAGCATAGGAGAGTCAGCAACTGTCTGGGACATGTAACATAATCTGCTTTGACAGGTAATTCAGCACAATCCAAAATATCAGTTATAAGCATACTAATCGAAGTCAGAAAACTGTTTGGTGATTTTTTTGTTACAATTATAGCCATCCCAGGGGTAGGAGCAATAAGCATTGTGAACAAAATTTGACAAAGCACAGAAACTTTCCATAACATCATCCCAGAGTGTTGTAAAAACATTGAAAGATTCTCATTATCATCACTAACTCCATGACCATCAACAAACATCTCTGTATTGTATACCCCAAGAAAATGGAATGCTAAAGCATTCAAATTGTAGGGAACATTGGCAACTCCAACCAGTGTTAGCAACACTGATAAATCAACTCCCTTGAGAACTATTCCAGAATTCTTGTTGACAAACAAGTAATTTTCAGTCATGAACTCATTGAGGGATTTTAAAATTTTAGAATATTCTAAAGCAATGGCCAAACCTTTAAACTTTGAAAACAACACTTTGTATATGTCAGGTGTACATCCCTTGATGGAAAGAAAAAAACCTTCAGGTGTTGGTATCCAGGGAAATATTATATGAAAGTGTTTGTTGTTGAAAGTAAAGGATATTCTAGCAGGCAAGATAACATCTGAGTATTTGTTGATTTGTATTCCAGCTTTACTATTTTTAGACATACAATCTCTAACAACCCTTGCTTCCTGGGCACCTGATACTTTGATATACTGAACCTTGAGACTATAAAAGGAGGTAGGAACAGATTGGGAAATCTGTGACTCCATGTGTCTGTTGAAGGAATCAATAAAGTCCTTTACTTTATCAGTACTGTCATCATGAAAATTGATAGTAGTAACTTCACAAGCATTGTCAGAACTTTCAAGCTTCTTGATAAAATCTTCCATAAGGGCTTTATATGAACCCCCAGCAACATCTACAGGCTGATAGTTTATTTGTGATATTAAATGCTGAAGGATGCATTTTTCCCCTGGGTTCATTTCAGCTTGAAATAAGTTATTATCACATGGCTCCTTTATAGCATTAGATTGAGGGTAGGGAATAGTGTTCATGGCAGGATTGTCAATTGTATTAAAATTGACTTCATCTTGGTGTACTTCATCATATTTTCTCACATTTAGGTGCAATGAAGTTATTTTCTTGTCCATATTGATCTAAAATAAATATAAATAATATTTGAAACATATGAATCACTTAATTAGAGAGTCATAGTATCAATATAAGCATTTATATGTCTTACACTTTTTACCTTTTTAGGGGAGAATCTTATTACTACCAACAAGAAGAGTAGATTAAGTTAGTAAATAATAGTATAACATACATTAAATTTATGAATAATTCATAGCCTTACATGATTTGAAAGACTAAGAATTAGCCAAACTATTATAGAATATATATATACATGTACAGTATAAGTAATATTGAATATGATTTTGTCTTAAACTCACATAATTTGCAAGTTTAAGATCTAGACAAATTCAAAAAAAAAATGATCTGATTAGACTACATTTTCAATTAGTCTTTCTTTGTGTTTATCTGAATTGAAATCAAGCTCAGACTCATGAGCAATTCGAACTACTTGTTTTTTATTTCTTTCAATAGTCTTCTTGGCAAATGAATCACCAATTGTATACTCTATAGTAAGTCTAGAACCTGAGATAGCCTTTACAAGCCCATATTTCCATGGTATGGATCTAGCATGAAACACATTTTCAGATGTGTAAAAAAGAACCACATCACCTATCATAACCATGGAGTCTTCAAACCATTTTGGTCTCGGAACAAGAAGATGAAGCTGTTTTGCCAATAAAGAGAAAAAAGTCTCCTGAATTGATGAAATCTTGTCTATGATCGCTGTAGGAGCTGTGTCTAAGAACAACGGACCTGCTAATGAACGCTTACTATTGTATCCACACAACAGAAGATTAGGGGTGATTACAGTAAACTCAGGTGAATTAACTGATCTTGCTGAAGATCTACAGATAGGTAAACTGTTTAAATGATTTGAAATCTGAGAAAACAATGTTTCCCAACCTAAAAAACTCATTAGGGAGTTGCCCTTCCCCAGCTTGGCAATCAAATCCTTGACAAGACAAATGCGTCGCTCCACCTTACCTTGGCTAGCGTGGTGTTTGGCTGCTGATACTATAACAGTGCAAGAAACCTTTGAAGATGCAGAGTTAACAAATGAGTTAAGACTAAATGTGACTTCTTTCAATTTTTTGAGTTGAGATCCCTGATCCACAATCAAAATGTTTGGTGCGCCATACCTGTTACTATGTCTTGTAAGAGCCAAGATGACACTTTCTGTTGACCAGCTTTCACACATTAAAACATTTGTGCTGCCTGTGACAACACAACAAATCACTAGAGCTGGACATCTCATGGTGTCTTTACCTCTGCTTTGAAATCTGGTTTTTGTGAGAAAATCCTGTGCCAGATCAACCATAGCTATAAAAAACGCTGGAGCAAATGTTAGCCTAAGTGAACTATGGTTTTTCATAGCTTGATTTAAAGTTCTCTTTCTTATGATTTTGCATTTTATGCAATCTTTGATTATTGCTGCAATAACTTTTCTGCCATTGATAACATGGAATCTTTTTTGGATTTCAAGATATGTAGCTTCTACACCTCCATGAATTGATAAGCTGAAATGAGCATAGATACAATAAGAGTAGAAGATATCAGAGGTAGATAAGACACAAGGAGAATGAAAGCTTAGCTGCTTTGAACCTAACCACTCCATTTCAAGCATATCTAAATCATGCACACTGACAGATTGTTCATTAGATATTCTACCTTTGTAAAACAAAACATTTTTGTTCAACTCATAATGTACAAGTTCTTTGCTGTTTAGAGAATCCAGACATTCTTTAGTTGCAGTTTTATCCCAATAGGCATTGAGAGTACTTTCTGCAACTGCTTCAAGGTTAGCAATGTTTGTGAGTGAATCACTAGAAGTAATAAGTTCAACAGAATCAATTTGTGATTCCACATTCTGTGGAGCATCATTACATGTGACATCTAAAGAAACTTCAGATCCAACTGTTAAACTGTCAGAAAACAAATCTTCTGATGGAGAAAATTTTTCTCTAGAAGAAGTGGTTATGTACGGAGCAATGTCTATTTGATTCATGGCTGAAAATCTGAAAACAGGATCATCCATTTGTCCAACTGTTTCACGATCAAGAATACAGACTGGGCAGCGTAAGCTCATGGCTGATTTTACTGCAACATTCCTGGTGTTAATGTGTGTTTGATGGAATAACTTATGGCAGAACTTGGTGCAGATTTTTAGAATAGAATTTCCTTTCTGCCATCCTTGGTAAACAACATCAACAAGATAAGGCTGTTTTACGTTGTGTTGTGATGCATAGCATTTAACAACAGATGTCTCAAATTGTACTGAAGAGGATGGAGCTATAGCACACATTACTTTAGAATTTGAAAGGGAATGATCATTGTAGATCATATAGTTTGATGTATCATTACCATCATTTCTGATAAAGTCTAGATCAGCAAGAGCAACTTCATCTAAGTAATCAGAAATCTCTGACTTTGATAAGGAAACATCCTCAAACCTAGTCAAGTCCATTTCAGAGATATTCTTAGTCATCCAGTCATAACCAGAATACCATTTGGAATTTACAGATATATCTTTAGGACCAATGTTTCCCTTGGTTAGACAATCTGCAGGATTAAGTGTGCCCTTGCAGTGAGCTACTTGAACTGTAGTCTCTCCACCACACACTTGTCTTATCCAATCAAAAAATCTTCTAATAGTTAACACACTATTAGAGACATAAACCTTGTTTCTAGCGTTTTCATTGGACACCCAGCAAAGGGTAACAAGAGAGTCTGTAATAAACAGTATATCCTGATATTTCTTCTTTTGGAGTGAAACAACAACAGCATAGCACAACTCAGCTGCCAATACTAAGGAATGCAATTCATTCCTTGGAATTGACATTCTCAGTAACTGAGATTTGGCTGTTAACAATCTTACTGACCAATTGCCAGTTATTGTAAGATAACTTTCATAAACTGCAGCTCCACCACATTGATCACTAGCATCAGAACATACAATGAGCCTGGCTTGCAGAGGAACACAAGCATCATCAGGTATTGTTGTTCTGGGATAAGTGATCTTAAGGAACTGTGGCCATAACATGAACTGAGTAGTCCAGAACCTTCGCTCATCGTCAGGAATAGGATCCTTAAAATCAAGATGATTTAATCTGGAAGCAGCACGTTTATAAAATGCCTTGACAGGCTCTGCACAACCAGTACAGTCATAAAATTCTCCTATCTTAGAGGCAACATGCTTGCGGGTCATGACAGGAAGAGAGTCGCATAAGTCTTTTACTTTCTCATCTGAATCAGCAGGTGTAGCATTGGGGGTTTTCTCCCCACGCTTTTTAACTCCAAAATTTACTTCGGGAAGATTAAGACCTATTCTATCAGCCTTTGGAGACCAGGCCATGCCAAGAACACTCATGGAAATACCATTCTTACTGGCCTCTGGTGGAGGATCCTCTTTGGAAAAAGCAGTATATTTCAGATCCATGCCTATGTTTGTAAGGATTTCCTTTACCTCCTGGACTTGTTGTTTACACAAAGCAATGGAGTCTTGACCAGGATTTAGGTCATCAACAAACAAATCATTGGAGAGAGCCTCAGAACCAAGTGGGTGAGATAGAGCATGATCTTCTCCAGCTCTTCTTAAAGTTTCAGCTGCCTGTGGACCAGTAGAAGATATTCCATACCAACCACGACACATTCGGTATTTGTCAGGTGGTGTATTTTCATCAAGACTTGGGTGGTAGACAAAAAGTGAGTAAGGTGCACAAGAAGGATCCAAATGGAGTTGATTGTAGAGCTTACTCACATCTGATGACCAGACTTCTTTAGAAGAGCGAAATCGAAGTAAAATGGAAAACATTGAGTTTAAGCCTGAATCAGACTTGGCAACCGCAAGATTTAACATAGTAGATGAAGGATCTACTATGAGGCGGACCGGGGTACTTAAAGAGTCTTTAAATACCGGCCGCCAGATATGGAAGTGAGTAACAGGGGCAATGTTAACTTTTTCAATGATTTCAGGATCAGAATCATCAAGTTTTTCAACAAACTTTAGATCAATCAATTGATTCATAGCATTGCGTATTTTTTCCTTCATATCATCACTTTTCCTAGTTTGCTGCTTATAAACAGCCATAGCTTGATCAATGTTTGAAGATTTACCACGAAAGTGTTGAATTAAGAAACGATCAATGTCAACAGTGAATGGAAGACTAATTAGAACCTTTCTTTGAAGATAATCTATGCGAATAGAAGATTTGATTAACTTCATTTCCTGTCTTTCTCTAACAGAAGCGGATTTCAAAGTTGGAGATCCAATGCATTTACGACACGCTTCACACTCTTCACATCTGTATGATACTAATGGCTCTTCATGATCAAGAAGTTGTCTAAGTTTGGCAAGAGGTACCTTGGCTTTAAACTGAGTAACACAAATATGTTTTGGAGTGTGAGTACACGAAGGTTCAAGAAGAAGAGATGTTTTGCTTTCATTCTTTGGAAGCAATAGAGAGATTTCTTGACCTGACAATGGAGTTGTCTCAAATTTGTGAGACATTGAATGAGACATTTGGACTGTCAATGGTTTTTTAGGTAATGGAAGCTCTGATAATGTCATCCAAGGGGAACCTTGATAAGCATTGACAGTTTGTGTCAAGAGAACTGCCAATTGATTGACAGACACATGGCCATAGGTCTTGTTGATAGCAGAAATAATGTGGTGAGCTCCACCATAAGCCAGAGTTGATCCATGTATGTCTTGAAAGGGACAACGATAACATCCAATCCCTGATGGGGTTGAGAATTCAAGAATTGGCATTAACTCAGGGGTTTTCAATCCTAAGATCATGTCAACTTCACATCCTCCCACAAAGGGAGGAAGACACTCATTTTCAGAAACTAAGTTGAATTCAACCGCTTCCTTATTAATAGCAGCCCAGGGATATTTAGGGATATTGGATGTGATTTTGTCAATACCTTGGAAGGCAAGTTGCCACCAGTCGCCATTGCGATCTGGGCCTAATTGACAAGAATATATTCCATAATTAGTCCACATACTAACGTTCGCAACACCACTAATACTTTGGTTTTCAGGATCAATTGTCTTGAAACCAGCTTTCTCAGCAAATGCTCCCCTAACTAAATTTCCACTTGCGCCTGAGTCATAAAAACATAAACAATGTTTGTCACCAATCAGCAATGCCTGAAGAATGTAAACACTTTCATTAGAAGATTCATAGCGAGTGGAATCAGGATTTACAGTTTTTCCTGTTGAAGTATCAAATGATGGTACTTCCCTGGAAGCATCAAAGGAAGATTTTGATTTTGGAACTACCCTTGAAGAATCTGTTGAATTAACCTTGTTGAATACAATTGCATTAAACTTCATGGTTAATTTTGACAGAAGTTCTGTGTCAATGATTTTTAAGTAGGATCTTGTAACTCTCTCAATCTCTGCAGGAGAGCATTTCTTATGATCCCAAGTGCAAGTCAACACATTTAAGGGTTTAGCCTTGCCTATTTGGCAATCTGAGCATAAGAATCCTTCTGGGAGTGATGCAAGGGATACACATGATCCTTTGTTGGATTTAAAACAGTCAATTCGAAAACATAACCAACATATTTTGTTTTCAATACAGAGTGAACGCCTCTGTTTGTTTGAGCAAGTCATGAAAACCCTACAATAGCCAAGCTCATGTTTATCTTTATGGAATGGACAGGGAAACACAAGAGACCGACTTGAAGTGTTGACGGCATGAGTTGAAGTTTCAGATGCATCAACAACATTCACAGTTTTGCTCTTAGAGGTACCAGCTCCTTCCCTTAGTGATCTGATGCTGGATTTAGTGGAAAGTTTTTTCCATTTATGGTCTATAATGTCCTTCAGAACAAAGAAATGGAACTCACCCTTGGATTTATCCAAGGCTTTTTCCTTCTCAATTCTTTCACTAAATGTGTCTATGATTGGTTCTGGCATGTGCGAGACTAACTGCTTCACATATGTCGATGTGAATATTACAGTATTAAGATCATTTTTGTTGATCAGATCTGCCTGACAAAGACTTTCCACTTGGAGAAGACATTGATATACCTTTTTATAGTAATCAATTTGTGAATGATCAGAAGAAGAAGGATGTCGGAGTGAAGCTATTGCTTGCAATCTTGACTCAGCAATAGTTCTTAAGTCTCCATAGCGATCAATGAGGTGGTCCTTTATTCTATCTATACTATCTTGAAAGGACTCAACTTCTCTTTTGATGGGATCACTTAAATAAGTAGTGTAAATCAACAGGGCTTGATCAGCTGGGCTACATGCTTTCTCTGCAAATCTAAAGAAGGTTGCCAGGAAGGTATAAACCGTTTGACCATATGGAGAAGCATCAAATTTAGGAAGATTTACAGACTTAAGAAGACTTTTTTCAGAAGACAAGTGAAGATGATTTGCCTTGCGTTGTTGAGTCACAGACAATTCCCACAGTTTAATTTTTTCCTGGGTCTTATCTATCTGCTCAATACATTTCTCGAGCCCTATTTTCTCAGCTCTTATTTCTAGGTCATCCAATTCCTTTTTAAGAGTTCTAAGGGAGACAAGTTCAAAACTTTGTATCTCAATTACTCTTGCACGAGAAGTGGTATTATTTACCTCTTCTTGTACAATTTCATTGATCTGTTGGCAACAAAATTGAATTTTTCTAGATAATCTAGAACGACTTGACATTAGTCTACTAGAACCCTTTGTAGATAATGAAGAACAATGATCAACAGAGTCTATAGAGTGTTGGATTGAAGAAAAATCAAGCTGGATAGGTGGAACTATTGTTTTTGTAACTGTAGGATTTTCTACTCTTGTAGTACCTTTTGCATTCAAATCCTTTGATAAGTCATAATTATCATCAATAAGGTTATCAGATGTAACACCTGAATGCTTTGAACTAGGGCAGGAGTCTTTCATATGAATGAGAAAATCTGATCTTAGTTCCAGCACCTGATTGGAAAGTTGTTCAAGACTGTTCTTGAATATTTTATTATTTTCATGCAGGACTTTAAACTCCTCAACAACAGCTTCCTGAAATCCTAGCAAGCTTTTACGCATCTCATTTTTGGATTTAATGCATTTAACTTGAATCATATTTGATTCATGGCAGACCTTATCCTGGATTGTTTTTTCAAGTTTTGAATCCAAATAATTTGAAAAGTTTGAAAAATCCTTTTTCAAATCAGAACGGAGAGCAGAAATTTTATCCTCACAGTTTTTCTTACATTTAGCAAGCTCATCTACAAGCCATTTTTTATCACCTAAAGAAAGATACTCTTGGCTAGAAGCAGGTTGACAATTTTGTGCATGCAGATCAGAGTTATGCAATTGACGAGGATCATGGGTCTCAAGATTAGAGTTATTGTCTCTGTTCATGGGGACAGTGTTATCAAGAGGTTGTGAAGAAAAACTATGAAAATATTCCTGATCTTGTGGTTTTGGGAGTCCAAAATTAAATCTAACTTCAGAAGATTTATGTGATGAAGATTCATTCGTGTGGATATTTATGAAAAATTCAATCAATTTAGGAATCTTATTTTCCAAATCCTCAACAATTTTTCTGTCCTCAGCATTCATATGGAGTGGCAGCTTTCCTACCCAATCCTGGAGATCACTTAATTGCTCAATAATTTGAAAAGTACTTATATTAGCAAGAAGTGTTGGATTTTCAATTCCTTCATAGAGCTCATCAATTTTTATTCTGAATGAGACAAGTAGCTCATGTTTGTTAACTTCACCCGAAGAGGAGAAACTTTCATTGAAAACATTATCTTCAATAGCAATATCATTGTTATCCCATTCCAGGGATGGTTGAAACGATTCAGCTGGAGGAAGTCTATTTTTAGCATTTGCTTGAAGAGATATTTGCTGTTCCTGATCATGCTGCACTTGGGGAGAATCTGGAAGATAAGTATTGGCAGTAGTATTGGGAACATAACTACTAGATGAAGCTGTCGGGAACTTATTCCTTTGAAATATGCGGCCTATTACTGAGACTGGTCTTTTTGGAGAAGAACTCGACAATGGAGAAGTTAAAACAACATCCTTACCTCCTGATCTGCTTGAAGAAGCAATGTGATCAACTGAAAACTGCTTAGAGGAGTCCTTAGGTGACTTTCCAGATGAATCAAGAAATTGTGTAGGTAGTGGCGTGGCTACTCTAGGAGATTGTGTTTGTGTTGGGGGGGATTTTTGAAAAGAGTTCAGCATTGTTTCCCCTCCCTTACTTATCAATGAGAAAGCTTTAGAAAGTAGGTTAGTGGGGGGTCTGGTTTGTTCCAGAATCCGGGTAGCCATCCCCCCTTCAACTCTACTTTGAGAATTATTTGCCATGGAGGGGTGGGGTAAAGCTTGGGTATGATCACCCTGGTCCTCCCCCACCCTTTCCACAGACTGAATTGTACTTGAACTTCCATCAGAAGGCAAGGATTTGGGTTGGTTACCAATCCCAATGATGTGTCTACTACATATTTAAAATATTAAGTATTCCAAACCCTAAACGTATCGTATTTCGAGAAAAATCAAAAGGGAATTTAGAGACATGATAATATTGAAATTGGGGAATATTAATTAACGTCGCCAAGAATTCTATTTCAAGAATATGATATATATTCCCATCTCCGTTCGTTCACAAATAGCTCCCTATTTATATTTTTCTAAATATTCAAATTTCTTAATATTTATTTACGAAGTGCTTCGTAAATAAATACTAGATTTTGAAAAATAATAAATTTTTACGTTGTATATTTCTATTTCTGAAATAAATCACGCAATCTTAAATGAAGTATGTTCGTTAAACAATTCCGAAATAAAATTTACTAAATATATTAGACTTTTAGGTTCTTTTTAGATAGATAGATAAACCCATAGATAGATAGAATCGAATAAAAAGAAATAGCCTGAAACCTGTCCATACAACAATACTTAGCTTCCCTAACAATTTAATATTGAGTAGTTAAGCAATTAAGAGAGAGAGAGAGAAAGAGAGAATATGAGAGAGAACGAGAGAGAGAGAGAGAAAGAGAGAGTCAGAGAAAGAGAGAAAGAGAGAGAATGAGAGAAAGAGAGAGAAAGAAAGAGAGAGAGAGAGAGAAAGAGAGAGAGAGAGAGAGAGAGAGAGAGAGAGAGAATAAGAGAAAGATAGATTCAGAGAGAGAGAGAGTAAGAGAGAGAGTAAGAGAGAGAGAGAGAAAGAGACAGACAGAGAGAGATAGAGAGAGAGTCAGAGAGAAAGAGACAGACAGAGAGAGAGAGAGATAATAAGAGAAAGAGAGAGTCAGAGAGAGAGAGAGAGAGAATAACATAAAGAGAGAAAGAGGGAGAGAGAGTTAGAAGGAAAGAGAGAGAGAGAGATAGAGAGAGAGAGTTAGCATAACTTTTGACGGAGAAACTCACACACTCCTAAACTATATTAACCAATAGAAAATTTCAGAGGTAAACAAATTAACCAATGACAGATGAGCATTCATATAGGCGCTAAATAAAAAAATATTAGATTTTTGCATTTTAAAGAAATTTATAAACCATACGAACTTACGAAGGAAAAAAATGATATTTAGCGTGATTTTTTTCAACTTTTATAGAAAAGCAAAGTTGTTAGGAATTGCTTTGAGTACAACATATAAAAAAATTAGCCTTCTAGGATCATTGGTTATTGTTTTATCTCTTACGTAAGTTGGTCAAAAATTGATTTTTTTAAATGTTAAGGTAGGGTACTGTGCTTTTTTTCTTCTTAAAATTTTCATAGCCTTCGATTTTTTTAAAAACTATATTTTTATGTTTGGTTATCATATACCATCAGAGGAAATCAATTTGGGCAGGTTTTAGGCTAGATTTAAATTTTTGGACAAAAAAATATGCGATTTTAGGTACATCAATTTTCAAGCCCAAATAAACCGGTTTTAAAATGATTTTTTCAAAACAAAATATAAAAGCAAAGTTGTTAAGCATGAAAAAATCTCTAACATATTAAAAAATTAGCCAGATAGCTCGATTTTTGCTCGTTTTATGATAAAATGAAGGTTTTTTATTTTTTATATAAAACAGGCGCAACTTGTTACCATGCACAGTTGGGACTTCTCAGAAAAAGGTCATGCACCACAGAGAGTTGGTTGTCTGATGGATGTTACTTAACCTAATATTGTTTGGACAGAGAAGGGTGCGTTAAAGTCATCCTTAGTTCTCCTGGATTGCTGGACCAGGACCTGGACAGTACATCAAGTTGATAAGGTCCTTGACTGTAATTCCGCCCGTACGAGGTAATTACGAGGTAAACCAAAGTCTCTAAAGTTTATAATAACATTTTCTTTTCGTTAGCTTAGCAACTTTGGGGACTTTTAATGAATTGGGTGATTGGTTGGGTGATTAAATTGAGTGTCCATCTGTTTCAACCACTATTTGTTATCTACATTTTGTATCATAAATTGGGATATTCATCAATTTATCGGCCATTGTCTCATCTCTTTAGATCCCTCGTTATATTATAACAATTTGTTATACAAAAACCTTTAAATAGCATCTTATGTTATATTTATAGCAGCAAAACTACTCTAGAGATAACTTGGTGCGTCTGTCCATCTGTATGGCTAAGGGGAAACATGAATTTCTTGACTACTATTTAATGTAGAAAGCTAAAATTTTTGGTGAAAACTTGTAAGACCTATGCACATCAAGGCTACATTTGTCTTTCCTTATTATATTATACCAGGGAGGGAGACGACATTGGGCTGTTTATTACACTTGTCCACAAAGTTTTTTTGTCTAACAACTTTGGGGACTTTCAAAGAATAATGATTGGTTAGTTCAATAAGTGTCCTAACGTTTCAACTACTAATTGTAATCTATAGAAGGGGTAATTTTGTGTATCATCTTTGGGGTTGTACATCAATATATCTGCCATTATCTTATCCCTTTAGAGCCCTCGTTAAATTATAACAATTTGTTATGAAAAAATCTTTAAATATCATTTAATGTTATATTTTTTTAGCAAAGCTACTCTAGAAATAACTTGGTGCGTCTGTCCATCTGTATGGCTAAGGGGAAACATAAATTTCCTGACTACTATTTAAAATGGAAAGCTAAAATTTTTGGTGAAAACTTGTAAGACCTATGCACATCAAGGCTACATACATCTTCCCTTATTATATTATAACAGGGAGGGAGACGACATTGGGCTGTTTATTACACTTGTCCACAAAGTTTTTTTGTCGAACAACTTTGGGGACTTTTGAAGAATAATGGTTGGTTAGTTCAATAAGTGTCTTAACGTTTCAACCACCAATTGTAATCTACAGAAGGGGTAATTTTGTGTATCATCTTTGGGGTTGTACATCAATATATCTGCCATTGTCATATCCCTTTAGATCTCATACATGCTCCATTATTACATTATACTGTTTAAATTTCCCTCCTTTTTATGAAGTTCTCATGATAATACTTTACCCCCCCCCCCCCTCTTTAACAGTTATCCCACGAATCGATGATGAAATTGACTATAGGATTATAGGGGGGAAGGGGTTTGTAACTTAAGAAGGGGTCATCTTAAACGGGTCAACAACATATATTTTCTTTGGGGGAGGGAGAGGATTAAGAATAAAATGAGAGATAAAAAAACAAGGATGACAACTTCCTTAAAAGCAAAATGGTAGTACAAACAAACATTAACACTTGTATTTTGTCTGTTGTTATAACTGAATAATCAGAATATAAATGTTTAAGTAAAAACAAAATTATAAGTGAATATTATAGAGTTGCTATGTTTTCTAAATTGTACAATAGAACAATACTAACAAGCCTAAATTCTAAAAATTCTAAAAAATCTATCTGTTCCAGATGTACAGACGGACGGACGTGCAACCAACCCCAATTATAGAAAAGAAAATTATGATAAGAGATATCAGTAAAGGACGGAGCGGCCTTGATTATAGAAAAGCTTCGCTTTTAAAAATTGGTCCTTAGAAACACATTCTTACAAAGGTATATCTAACATTGTCTCACATGAAAGTTTGTTTTGTTTTAAAGATATGTATTTCATAAAGAAAAGACATATACATACAGAATTACATATTATAGTACGAGACTTTTATTTACATCAACATAGCTTAGTAGCTAGAAATTAATCAGAAAAACAGGAATCACTGTGTTATTAAAAACTCAAGAAAATCAGAGATAAAATTAGTTTCTTGCCCTGCATTTTGTAACAGTTTGAAGGAAAATTGGGTTAGGAGAATTGTATGGGCATGCAGGTTGTTTTTATTCCAATTTGAAATACAGTCTTCTTTGCTTAATTTGAGTGATTTGTCTAAAAGCGAAGCTTTTCTATAATTAGGGTCGGTCCGTCCATACGTCCGTCCGTACGTCCGTCCGTCACTCTGTACGTCCGTCCATAACGGATAGCTTTTTTCGTTAATTTAGGCATGTTAGAATTGTCCTATCGATTTCAAACTTTGCATGGTGATTCCTGCAGTAATTAGGTAAGATTTAGAAAGCGTAGCAACTCTATAATCAATTTTGCATCAACTCTTATACATTTATAATCTGATTATTCAATTTTGACACTATACAAGTGTTAATGTCCGTTTGTCCTACCAGTTCAGCGCTTCGCTTTTATGGATGTTGTCATCCTTGTTGTTTCTATAAATGCTCATATTTAAACTTCCTATTGTATAGGATTATTGGGGGTGGGGTGTGATCACAGGGTTTTTTAACCCCCCCCCCCCCCCATATTCAATTGAATATGATTTACTTTACAAGGCATAGGAAAAAAGCAAGCCGTTCTTATTTTCTCTGCTCCCTTCCTGAACTACAAATGAATTCTTAAGAGCAACTTTTTTTTGGGGGGGGGGGAGGGAGATTAGAATATAGAATTAGTTTTTTTCTTCGGCACCTCGGGGCTAAAAAAACTGGTTTTAATCTTATAATTGTACATTCTATATCCGCGGAAAGCCGTTTATAACACAATGAAAGAAATAACTATTATTGTCCATGTTTTACCTTTTACCTTTATTTTGGCAGAAAATAGTAGTAAATCATATTCAATTGAATATGGGGGGGGGGGCAACTCTGTTTAACTTTAGCCAAATAAAGGAAATCGGAGGGTTTATCAACAAGGATGACAACATCCATAAAAGTGAATCAGTAGTACAAACAAACAGTAACACTTGTAGATTGTCAGAACTGAATAATCAGAATATAAATGTATAAGTATAAACAGAATTATAAGTTAATATTATAAAGTTGTTCCACTTTCTTAATCTATCTGTTCTAGATGTACAGACGGACGGACGTGAAACCAACCCCAATTATAGAAAAGCTTTGTTTTTAACAGCAGTAGATATAATTAACACCCCTTCCCATATCATCTTACATGTATGATATGACCCTTCCCCCCTCTACCTACCCCTATTGGATAGATAACTAAAAGCTTTTCCTTAATCTCTTATAATATTACCCCCCCCCCCCCCACGCCAAACATGTATAGACTCATAGAGTCATGGAAAATTTTAATTTAAAATATATTTCTGTTTTCATAAAGTTAATATTTCACAACTCTTCCCCCTCCCCTAATTATTATCATATCAACAAAGTACAATGTCATAAGCAAAGCATCTCTAAAATTGATTCCTAAAAATGTAAGTATGTACTTCAACATTATCCTGTATTTCAACAAATTTACTAACAATTTTGTCTCTACTTTTATACATTTAAATTCTGATTATTCAGTTCTGACACTCTACAAGTGTTAATATTCGTTTATCCTACCGTCCCAGACCTTCGAGTTTAGGGAGTTTATGTCATCCCTGTTTTATAGCTTAAATGGTAGTATCAAACAGCGTTAATTACAGCTTTAAATTTTATTAAACAAATTTAGCTGCTAGTCAAAATATAACCATTCTTGTTATATAGACAAGAACGATGACGTCAAGTACTAACGAAGCTTTGTTGCTAAATCAAAATTAGAGTATTTTTATTTTAAACCATAAGAGCCGGCCATTGGATTTTAAACTGATCCAGATTTTTTACAAGACAAAATTTCATGGACATATAAATAAACAGACCACTGAATAAAGCTATTAAAATATCTAACTTTTTAACCATGCATAATATTAGTATCAAAGCTTTGCCTTTTACCCTTTATAACATAAATTTTTTAATAGATATAATAATCCTCTTTATCTTATTCTTAAAATACTGATTCCTATTCCATAGAAAATATATTTATAGTAAAACAAGGATGACAACATCCATAAAAGCGAAGCTCTGAAACGGTAGAACAAACGGACATTAACACTTGTATAATGTCAGAACTGAATAATCAGAGTGTAAATGTATAAGAGTCAAAGCAAAATTGTAAGTAAATTTGTTGAAAAACTGCTTGATACAGGATAATATTTATGTACATACTTATATTTTTAGGACTTGATTATAGAGTTGCTTCGCTTATAATATTGTACTTTGTTGTCCCATGAATCAGAAAATCAAAAATCAATTCTAACATGCATAAATTAACGAAAAAAGCTATCCGTTACGGACGGACGGACGTATGGACGGACCGACCCTAATTACAGAAAAGCTTCGCTACCCCTTGTTTTCAATTTTATGGGAGAAGGGGAGTTTATCTGCACAATTGGGTACTTCGAGTGAAAACGCCAATATATATACTTCTATTTAATAATTTATTTAAGTATTTTAAAATTATTTCTCGTATTCATTTAAATCCGGTGCAGTGGTTAGGCACCGGTTCTCATCAATACGAAAAAACTATGTCTATCATCGTATTATATCCAGCTTTCTACGAATATAAAAATATACAATCATAAGATATCCGCGGCAAGGCGTTTATAATACGATGCGAGAAATAACTATTCTTTTATCTAATTTAAATTTTTGCTCATTGTAAACAGCAAAGAAATTCTACAATTAAAAATAAAATATTAAATCAATTTATCGTCCATTGTCTTATCCCGTAATAATATAGTAATTGTATAAAGGTGTTATTTGGAGGTTTCCTTCATTTTCCCTTTTTAAAAGCTAGGTTTTTCCGTACGAATGAGATGGATAGCTTTTTTCATTAATTTAGGCATGTTAGAATTGTCCTAATTATTAGCATTTCCCCGTAGGGGGGGGGGGGTTCAAAAACTTTGGGGACTTTTATTAAATCTTGACTTGACTTCAAAATTTAATCTGCAGAAGGGGTGATTTAGTTTATTATCTTTGGGGATGTAAATAAATTTTTTGCTCATTGTCTTATATAGAGGAGCTTCGCTTCTAAGAACTATCTAAATGTATTATTTTAGATTTTATAGTCCTTGTTTCACCTTCTATTTTTATTTTGTCGGAGAATGGTAGTAAAGTAAATCATATTCAATTGAATATGGGGGGGGGGGGGTAAAATCTCTGTGAACACCCCACCCCCATAATCCTTTGCAATAGGAAGTTTAAATATGAGCATTTATAGAAACAAAAATTAAATTTTACTTTTATTTGAGCCAATGTTAGATATACCCAATGGTAATATTTAAAATTTTCACTTGGTTAAAAAGTGAAGACACTGCTAGTTTTAACCAACCAATTAAAATATCCTTGTATTTATGTTTTGACATGTCCTATACTCAATAGGCATCTATTAAATGTAATCTAAATAAAACAAGGATAACAAGATTATCATCCATTGTCTTATCTCCTAAGTTGTTTACAACCCCCTCCCCCACACATACTCACACAATACAAATACACATAATAAATACTAGGATATGACAATGAAAGAAAAATCGAGATTTTTGGAATAAAGAAAGGGGAGAATAAATTATTTAAAAGTCTTATCTATTATACAAATTTTATATCTAAGTTTTCATATTTATTGAATTGTTTACAAGTAAAACTGATATGGTTCTGATATCGCAAAAACCAATCAACCAATATTATTTTTTTATAATTCATTCTATAAAAATAAAAAACTCATCAATATTTAATTTTTAAAAAAAATTTGTATAAAAAGTAAAAAAAAACACTGAGAAAATATTAGGTGTAGAGGTTTCGTGTTCTTTCTAGACAGCTATATTGGCTATTTTTCCAAATTTTGACGGAACGAAAAAATTTATTGGAAAATATCAGTAAATATTAACTTTCAGGATCGTAAAAATTTAGAAAAGATTTTAATATTTCTGTTTCATGTCCATTTTCAACCCTTTCCCTAATTATTATCAACGACTTTGGACCGTTCGTAAATAGGGGGAATATCTGAGAAATATTGACCCGTGGGTTTCAAATTTCCATCGTCAAAGATATATTGGATTGATTTCAAGTAGACATATGTCTGACCAATCCCATCCCTTCTTGATTTAGATCTTGTTTCCATAGTACAAATTCAACAAATGAGAATCTATTAAATTATGTTTGTATATCATAAACTATTATTTAATTAATGATTCTTCAATGTAAATGGTGTATTTATGTTCTGTTAATACCAATATGGTGCTTACTTAGCTATTGAATTAACCTACTGTACATAAATACTTAATAGAGGGGAAAAAAAAATTTTCATGCACAATCCCTTTAAATGCACAATATTATGAAATTTAAAATGAAGCAATTTTTGTTTACACTCCCTTTAAATACATAATATTCAAATTAAAATGTAAGTATTTTGTGCACAATCCCTTTAATATGAAATTTAAATATAAGGATTTTCATGCACAATCCCTTTAAACATATATTATTAAATGCAACAATAAAGAGAAATAATGTGCGATCACGCACCCGTGTGTCTTTATGTTATTTCAACACAATAATGCTTTATCACTCTCAAAATACCTTGCCTAGCTTTACAGACGACTACAAAACCTGCGTATTTACGCAACAACACATTCAATATATATATATAAGTACATAAACAATGATATATTGATACTGCAACTCTTGGGTTTAATTAAAGTCTTGAATTGTAAAAGCCTAGGCTAATTTACGTATGTGGTCGGAGGTTAAGCTTTGTTGAAAATTTGTCGACTAATACGGATAAACTATTCCGGCGATTTTTGCGTAGATATATGCTTAAATATCTATTATTTTAGCTACATAAATTTCACATAAATGCAAGTAATATTGAATACTTAGATTTCTATAGTTTTAGTAATGACTTTGAAGAGAAATCGACGTTTTTTCCATAACCATTGACAAATAAATAGATATAAATAACATTTGAAACATATGAGTCACATGATTAGAGAAACATAGTATCAATATAAGTATTTGTATGTCAATAAATGGAGTAATGCAACTGATATGACTTTAAATAGAAATCGACGTTTTTTCCATAACCATTGACAAATAAATAGATATAAATAACATTTGAAACATATGAGTCACATGATTAGAGAAACATAGTATCAATATAAGTATTTGTATGTCAATAAATGGAGTAATGCAACTGATATGACTTTAAATAGAGATCGACGTTTTTTCCATAACCATTGACAAACAAATAGATATAAATAACATTTGAAACATATGAGTCACTTGATTAGAGAAACATAGTATCAATATAAGTATTTGTATGTCAATAAATGGAGTAATGCAACTGATATGACTTGCGTTTGCAAATATTAAATTTCTTTAGAGAGGTTTAGTGACTTTTTCAGATTGATCTTTCTAAACTCAAATTCAAATAAATATGTGAAATGA